>NW_028318214.1:988500-1318000 GCF_062004578.1 Staurois parvus
ATGGGAAAACGCCACTAAACACTAATGCAAAAACACTAAACAAAATCTGAAAAACTCACGTTTTTAAGGTGACTTTACACTGCTAACGCTACCAGCGTTTTCAAACCATCCCGTGTGCATGGAGCCTTAGATTTTAAAGCTGATCTATTAGTGGAAAATAAAAGATCACCATTTATTCCAGTTATATAATCCCTTAAAAATCATTCAATGTATCGTTAAATACAAGTAGTATAAGTATCTGTATCTGTCTTTATGTAATCTTCTGCAGAGCCGAGTGGGAAAGTGAGGGAGCCAATTCCAGGTTAGTGTTAGGGTTACAGGGAAGTTTGGTGTTGGGGTTATAGGGAGGGTTAGGGTTACAGGGAAGTTTGGTGTTGGGGTTATAGGGAGGGTTAGTGTTAGGGTTACAGGGAAGTTTGGTGTTGGGGTTATAGGGAGGGTTAGTGTTAGGGTTACAGGGAGGTTTGGTGTTGGGGTTATAGGGAGGGTTAGTGTTAGGGTTACAGGGAAGCTTGGTGTTGGGGTTATAGGGAGGGTTAGTGTTAGGGTTACAGGGAAGTTTGGTGTTGGGGTTATAGGGAGGGTTAGTGTTAGGGTTACAGGGAAGTTTGGTGTTGGGGTTATAGGGAGGGTTAGTGTTAGGGTTACAGGGAAGTTTGGTGTTGGGGTTATAGGGAGGGTTAGTGTTAGGGTTACAGGGAGGTTTGGTGTTGGGGTTATAGGGAGGGTTAGTGTTAGGGTTACAGGGAAGCTTGGTGTTGGGGTTATAGGGAGGGTTAGTGTTAGGGTTACAGGAAAGTTTGGTGTTGGGGTTATAGGGAGGGTTAGTGTTAGGGTTACAGGGAAGTTTGGTGTTGGGGTTATAGGGAGGGTTAGTGTTAGGGTTACAGGGAAGTTTGGTGTTGGGGTTATAGGGAGGGTTAGTGTTAGGGTTACAGGGAAGTTTGGTGTTGGGGTTATAGGGAGGGTTAGTGTTAGGGTTACAGGGAAGTTTGGTGTTGGGGTTATAGGGAGGGTTAGTGTTAGGGTTAAAGGGAAGCTTGGTGTTGGGGTTATAGGGAGGGTTAGTGTTAGGGTTAAAGGGAAGCTTGGTGTTGGGGTTATAGGGAGGGTTAGTGTTAGGGTTACAGGGAAGTTTGGTGTTGGGGTTATAGGGAGGGTTAGTGTTAGGGTTACAGGGAAGTTTGGTGTTGGGGTTATAGGGAGGGTTAGTGTTAGGGTTACAGGGAAGTTTGGTGTTTGGGTTACAGGAAAGGTTAGTGTTAGGGTTACAGGGAAGTTTGGTGTTGGGGTTATAGGGAGGGTTAGTGTTAGGGTTACAGGGAAGCTTGGTGTTGGGGTTATAGGGAGGGTTAGTGTTAGGGTTACAGGGAAGTTTGGTGTTGGGGTTATAGGGAGGGTTAGTGTTAGGGTTACAGGGAAGTTTGGTGTTGGGGTTATAGGGAGGGTTAGTTTTAGGGTTACAGGGAGTTTGGTGTTGGGGTTATAGGGAAGGTTAGCATAAAAGTCACAGTTATGGTTAGTGTGAAGGTTACTGGGAGAGTGAATGTGACAGTTACAGGGAAGTTCAGTGTTAGGGTTTCAGGGAGGATTTATGCTAGGTTAGTTAAGGCTAGAGAGGATTGGAGTTATGGGTACAAAGAATGTCAGTATTACAGGCAGGGTTAGTGTTAGGGTTACAGGGATAGTTAGTGTTAGAATTACTAGGAGAGTTTGTGTTAAAGTGAGGGTTAGTGTTAGGGTTACAGGAAAGGTTAGTGTTAGGGTTACAGGGAAGTTTGGTGTTGGGATTATAGGGAGGGTTAGTGTTAGGGTTACAGGGAAGTTTGGTGTTGAGGTTATAGGGAGGGTTAGTGTTACAGGGAAGTTTGGTGTTGGGGTTATAGGGAGGGTTAGTGTTAGTGTTACAGGGAAGTTTGGTGTTGGGGTTATAGGGAGGGTTAGTGTGAGAGTTCATAGGAGGGTTAGCATTAAAGTCACAGTTATGGTTAGTGTGAAGGTTACCGGGAGAGTTAATGTGACAGTTACGGGGACGTTTAGTGTTAGGATTACGGGGATGGTTAGTGTTAGGGTTACATGAAAGGTGAGTGTTAGAGTTACAGGGAGGGTTAGGATTACAGTTACAGGAAGTGCAGGGGTAGTGAGAGGATGAGCAATAGGATTACAAGGAAGGTTAATGTTAGGGTTATGAGGAGAATTTGTGTTGCAGAGAGGGTCAATGTTAGGGTTACAGGTAAGGGATTGTGTTAGGGTTAGAGAGAGGTTATGTGTTACAGATGGTTCTGTTACAGGGAGGGGTAGTGTTAGAGTTACAGGGAGGGGTAGTGTGAGTGTTACAGTGAGGTTGAATGTTAGCATTATTGGGAAGGATAGTGTAAGGGTTAGAAGAGGGTTAGTGTTGCAGAGAGGGTTGGAGTAGGAATGGGTAGTGTTATGGTTACAGGGAGATGTAGTGAGAAGGGTACAGAGAGGGTTGGTGTTAGGGTTAAAGGGAGAATTTATGTTACAGAGTATAGAGAGAAGGTTAGTGTTAGGGTTACAGGAAGAACTCATATTACAGGCAGGGTTAGTGTTAGGGTTACATGGTGGGTTAGTGTTAGGGTTACAGAGAGAGTAGGGTTACATGGAGGGTTAGTGTTAGGGTTACAGAGATGGGTAGTGTTACAGTTACATGGAAGGGTAGTGTTAGGGTTACAGAGAGGGGTAGTGTTACGGTTACATGGAATGGTAGTGTTAGGGTTAGAGGGTGTGGAAGTGAGTTGGGTACAGAGAGGGAGAGTGTTAGGATTACAGGTAGGGTTAGTGTTAGGGTTACAGGGATAATTTATGTTACAGGATATACAGGGCGGGTTTGTGTAAGGGGTGTCTACACTCGGATTTATCCTCTGAAAGCTGACAGCACCAGTCTCTTATAAATATAAATTAGTGTAGCGCTTAAACATAAATAAAACAAAACCATTAATAATAATAATGAATGTGACAAGTGCTGTGATCTTCTCAGTGCTCTAAACCACTAAGTAACACTCTATTACAAATAAAATCATAATCCATAAAAATATATATAAATTGTGATAGTGTCACTTCAAACAATAAATAAATAAATCAATATCGGGTGACGGTGCCACTTCAACTTCATTCAATGTCCAATATTCCAATTCACATCCATCTATTCAAAGTGTTCTTTATATACATGCATCGTGTTTATAGATAGTGCCACTCGTGAACCAACACACTTCTATCCACTTCGGCTGCAATGCCTGCTCACCTCCTTCCTGCGACCCCAAGGGGCCCACAAGCCTTTAGGATCACCCTGGATCCTCAAAATTCCTGGTTTTGGCACCTTCCTGATATTCCTCCTATCAGGCCTCCTCCACTCCTTCACTGCTATGCCTCCCAGGTTCCTCACCAGCGATTGTCTGCAAGCTCTCTCTCACAAAGATAGTGAGTGAAAAAACAGATCCTCCATTGTGTAGTATTTCCAATCAGTAGGGTTTATTCACAAATAGCAAAAAAAGTGACTTACATTCGGTTGTACAGCCTCAATACGTCCCTCTATGGGTAAACTGCAACCTCTAATAGTACTTCCTGATAACCAGGAAAATGGCGTCCCACACCGGAAGTGCGACACTCCGGATACCGGAAGTAGCGTCTACGCTTTGCCTACGCGTTACGTCACGTACCTCGTGACTTCTTCTGGGTATCGCTATGGAGACGCAGTCTTCTTTTATACTGCGGTGGAAACAACTATCCCGCCCTTTATTCCCATTCTAATTGCGGCCGCCATTTTCTTGGAGCCTAATTATAGGGACATATATGATAATGCTCTACTAATGTAACTTTCCTCTTGCTAATCTTATGATCGCAAACTAAAACATATATAGGCTTTCTTCTAAAGACTAGCCACTACGTAACAGACCTAATTAAAATACCTTTATTCACAATTAATAAATGATTAAAAATATACATATAAAATCTATAATAATAAAAGATATATATATTGTACCCATAACATTAAACATAAAACTGAATGAGAGACCCATAATCCACACTGGTCTCCCCATTCAGTCTATAGCCCAGCTACATATTATAGAATGAATCCTATACTTAATCCTATACTTATCTCTTGCCACTAAATTCTGTATGTTTCCCCTAAACAACATTTAAGCAAGAAACAATGGAGAGGGAACATCAGAGCAGTCAACACATACACTAATTATTTGAATATTAGTGCTAATAATTTTTTTGCCAATCTCCCCATGTAGAGGCCTCTTTATCATTTGTTCTGGTTGGATCCTTTACTTACACCATGATAAGTATGCCTGTTATTTATTTATAATCTATTGGTATTACTAGTGAAGTAAGATACACTGTAGTAGTTCAAAGGACGACGACATTTCCAAAGAAGACCTAATTAAGTTATCACAGCACAGCTCACGAACAATTAACGTGCAAAACACAGGTCAGCACCGCGATAATGAAAAAAGTAAGTATTCAGAAGATGTTAAAGAGAAGTCATGGAGTTAATTGTAAACTGAGAAGCTGAATGCTTTGGTTAATTTGAGGAAACAAAGCACTCCAGGCACCTAAATTACTTTTGATACTTAGGGAATATTGGGATAATACTGTGTCACAGCACAACGCAACCATGGTGCCTCAGCCTGATAACCAGGGTCAGATGACGCAGTGTTAAACAGGGTTCCAGTATTTGGGCTTTGTCATCTTACATAGTTATAAGCCTGTAAGTTCTTCAGGGTGAAAGAAGTCCATTCAGTTCAAAAGAAAAAAATACATTCAATTAAAATCTTCAGAGGAGCAGCCGGAAAACATCTAAATGAACCTAATTAAAAATATGAGTACATAAATGAATTGCGTATAATTGCACTAAATTTGTTTTAAAGGAATTACTGTTGGATGTTGGATTATCTCTCTGGGTGTATAGGCAGAACTATTTTTTTTAACGTTTTGTATGGAGTAGAGAATGATTAGAACCTCTGTTAGGGTTTATTGCTGGGAAATCCCAAATTTTACATTACTAAAATTACTACATCGTATTAAAAGAGTAGTGGATAATGATTCATACTCTGCATGGTCTAGGGTTGTCAGTGGTGTACCCCAAGGTTCAGTGTTGGGACCCTTACTTTTTAATATATTTATAAACAATATAGGGTCTGGGATTAAAAATCCCATTTCAGTCTTTGCAGATGACACCAAGCTGTGCCGTGGAATAACGTCCTTACAGGATGTCTCCAACTTACAAGCCAACCTCAATGCTCTGTGTAATTGGGCAACTATGTGGCAAATGAGGTTTAATGTTGATAAATGTAAGGTTCTGCATTTGGGGGGTTAAAAATATGCATGCATCATACATACTAGGGGGGTACAACTGGGGGAATCAATGGTGGAGAAGGATCTGGGAGTTCTGGTAGATCACAAGCTTAGTAATGGCATGCAATGCCAAGCTGCGGGTTCTAAAGCGAGCAAAATCCTCTCTTGTATTAAAAGAGGTATAGACTCCAGAGAGAGAGATATCATTTCCCCGGTGCAAATCATTAGTAAGACCTCATCTGGAATATGCAGTTCAATTTTGGGCATCAATTCACTAAAAGAACATTGGGGAACTGGAGAAAGTACAGAGAAGGGCAACCAAACTGATAAGAGGCATGGAGGAGCTCAGCTATGAGGAAAGATTAGAGGAACTGAACTTATTCTCTCTTGAGAAGAGGAGATTAAGGGGGGATATGATCTCCATGTATAATACATAAGGGGGATATGATCACCATGTCTAATACATAAGGGGGAATATGATCTCCATGTATAATACATAAGGGGGGATATGATCACCATGTATAATACATAAGGGGGATATGATCTCCATGTATAATACATAAGGGGGGATATGATCTCCATGTATAATACATAAGGGGGATATGATCTCCATGTATAAAACATAAGGGGGATATGATCTCCATGTATAATACATAAGGGGGGATATGATCACCATGTATAATACATAAGGGGGATATGATCTCCATGTATAATACATAAGGGGGGATATGATCACCATGTATAATACATAAGGGGGATATGATCTCCATGTACAATACATAAGGGGGGATATGATCTCCATGTATAATACATAAGGGGGATATGATCTCCATGTATAATACATAAGGGGGATATGATCTCCATGTATAATACATAAGGGGGCTATGATCACCATGTATAATACATAAGGGGGGATATGATCACCATGTATAATACATAAGGGGGGATATGATCTCCATGTATAATACATAAGGGGGATATGATCTCCATGTATAATACATAAGGGGGGATATGATCTCCATGTATAATACATAAGGGGGGATATGATCTCCATGTATAATACATAAGGGGGGATATGATCTCCATGTATAATAAATAAGGGTGGATATGATCTCCATGTATAATACATAAGGGGGGATATGATCTCCATGTATAAATACATCAGTGGTTCATATAGTGAACTCGGTGTAGAGCTATTCACCCGGAGGTCATCACAGAGGACAAGGGGGGACCCTTTACGTCTAGAGGAAAGGAAATTTAATCTCCAAACACGGAAAGGTTTCTTCACAGTGAGAGCTGTGAAAATGTGGAATAGACTCCCTCAAGAGTTGGTTCTGGCCAGCTCAGTGGATTCTTTCTTAGATACACAGAATATAACTGGATACTAACATTTATAGGTAAAGTTGATCCAGGGAATATCCGATTGCCTCTCTGGGGTTCAGGAAGGAATTTTTTTCCCTGCAGGAGCAAATTGGATCATGCTTTGCTGGTTTTTTTTGCCTTCCTCTGGATCAACTGTGGGTGTAGGATTATAACTTTTTTTTTTTTTTAATGGTTGAACTGGATGGACTTTTTTCAGCCAGACTAACTATGTAACTATATGTAACTATGGAACATTTACTAAACAGGTGCAAAGTTCGAATCAATTGTGAAAAACAGGGTCAGAATTGCAAAGAGAATGCATATACTGCAAAATAATACAAACATCATGAAAGCTGTACAAACATGGATTCTTGATAGAAATGTCTCTGTGACTTAATCAGGGTGACATGGTGGCATAGCATAGTCTCTAGAAAACTCCATAACAACAGGAAGTCAAGTTGGAAATCCCTACTTCAGTAAGAAATTCAGAAAACAAACATCTACTTGCGGTTGTCCTTATAAACAGCATCCCTCTTACTGAGGTTCGGGTGGCACTGGTAACACAGGTGGACAGCTGGAGGGATCCAAGGCCCGAGGACATAGGTGGGGGGCACCCTTCCTCAAAAGAATTGCAGCACTACGGTAGCTTTTGGGGAAGTGTTCTCCACAGTATTTGAGTCTTCTAGAGAAGCTATGTGCTATTAAGCTCCTGCCTGGCTGCCTGCTCTCTGGTTCTGCCAGTGAAGGGCCTCTCACCTGCCTGCAGGTCACCTACCCAGCTACCTCTGCTTCACCAGAGGGATGGAAGCAGAGGATATTATTGTAGTAATCTCTTATTGTAGAATGCTAGGTTAAATTTAGTTGTTTGTCCTTCTCCATTCAAAGGAGCAATGATCCTTTGTTCTAATCTGTTCAAGGTTTCACAGGTTGGGGGTTTGACTGCCTCCCCCTACATCTAGAAGAAATTGCCAGAGCCTAGGGAAGGAGGTGCAAATAACCAGCCTAAATATTTATCATCCTCCAGCCAATCCCTGGAAAAGAGTGTTCAGAAGGGGGCTGGAAAGGTGATAAAAGCCTGAGACACTGGAGAGCTGGGTTCCTTCTCCTCAGGAGGGTTTCAGAGCCTGATGGGCTGCTGTCCTCAGGCAGCCCATGGACTGTGCAGCTGTTCTAGAGTCCTCAGCGATATCAAGGCTGAGGGTCTGCATGGATCTGCTTAGAAGCTAATGAAGGACCTCATCACAAGGGATCTAGTCTGGAGAAGGGCTGTCTCACTCACTGGGCTGTGTCCAGAGGAAGCTGGAAGGTGGCAGCTGTACTCGGGACTTGTGAATACTGACAATAAATTGATCTCTTGTTACTGTGCAGTGTCCTAGAAGTTGTACTGGGTACCAGTAGTTGTGCATTGGTGCAAGGTGATCAGATGCCAAAGAGACTTGCCCCATGGTCAGCTGTGAGGCCTTAGACTGCTCAGAGACTTACTTCATTGTCCTCAGCTGTGAGGTCCTAGCCTGTTCAGATGTTACCTCATGTTCTTCAGCAGTGGGGGTTTAGACTGTCCAACATTTACATTTACTTAAGTAGATTGTCTTCTAATTGCAATGTGGTAATAATTTTTGAGTATCCTATGCCCTAACCCTTCTCCTGTTTATGGTTATACAAGCAATATATTTCAAAAAGACATCCCTAGACTGAGGTAATGGAGCCAGAGTGAATTGACTGATGCTGGTGGTGGTGGGCAGAACCAGTTATTACCAGCGGCCCTTGCAGGGGTAGTGCTACATTATCTTCCCTGATTGTGTCCAGGAACTCAAATAATTGTGTGTACTCCACCTGACAACGCCTTCATCTCTATTACCCTCAAACACCCTCCCCCACCCTCCCCAATGCCTTACCAAGTTTTCCTAAATTTTAGGGTAAATATTGACAGCGAATAGTAACATATGTGGGCAGTGTAGGTTGTCAAACATGCCCAAATCCATGCCATTTTATATGGGAACTCTTATTGATACTGTATATTTGTATAGCTTGGGCAGGTTATATATGATATCCCTTATATCCAAAATAAAAAAATGTCTATTTTTGCATGTTTGCTAAACTGCAGTTTTAATCCCTAATCATCACCAAAGCACTACTAATATAATTTAATGAACATACACTATCGTGTTCATTGACCTGAATGTATAACAACGCATAATAGCTAAAAAGCATATTAGGAAGCCGTCATAAGCCCATTATAGCTTGTTTCCCTGCGGGTTTGTATAGACATTTAGAAGAGTCTTTACTCGATCGTTTAAACCTCTTTCCTCATCCTTTAGGATGATTTATATTTAAAGAAGAATTTCAGGCATCAACGTGTTCTATATATTTACATTTCCAGCCTGTGCCAATGTATACTCACTGGCCACTTTATTAGGTACACCTTGTTAGTACCGGATTGGACCCCCTTTTGCTTTCAAAACTGCCTTAATTCTCCATGGCATAGATTCAACAATGTGTTGGAAACATTCATCAGAGCTTTTGGTCTATATTGAAATAAGTTACTGCTGCCTTTCTATCATCTTGAACCAGTCTCCCCATTCTCCTCTGACCTCTGACATCATTAAGGCATTTTCATCCACGCAACTGCCACTCACTGGATATTTTCTCTTTTTCGGACCATTCTCTGTAAATCCTAGAGATGTTTGTGCGTGAAAACCCCAGTAGATCAGCAGTTTTTGAAATACTCAGAACAGCCCATCTGGCACCAACAACCATGCCACATTCAAAGTTACTTAAATCCCTTTTCTTCCCCATTCTGATGCTCAGTTTGAACTACAGCAAGTCGTCTTCACCACGTCTAGATGCCTGAAAGCTACCATGTGATTGGCTGATTAGCAATTTGTGTCAGCAAGCAATAAACAGGTGTACTTAATAAAGTGGCCGGTAAGTGTACAGTAATACATACAAAAGACTATTTTAACCCCTTTTTCACAACTATTTTTGATTTATACTTTTTTCACAATAAAAATAATTTAGGGGTGGGATAAAAGGTATAATGTAGTATGACATTTTTGGTAGTTAAAGAGTAGAGTAGAAGTTACACATGATATCACAAGGAGGGACAACTGAGGAGGATAAGGGGACAAGGGGATTTGGTTCCAAAGGATGGCCAGTCTCTCCACATGGGGACAGTTCGGAACCGAACTCTTGAGGCGGTGGTTGAGCAGTGTACAGCTGGGTGCTCAGTAGACTAGTTATGGGAGAACGTTTGGAACATGTTCTTGAGGTGGTCGTCGAGAAGGGTACAGCTGTGTGTTCAGTAGACTAGTTATGGGAGAACATTGGGAACATGTTCTTGAGGTGTAGTCGAGAAGGGTACAGCTGTGTGCTCAGTAGACTAGTTATGGGAGAACGTTGGGAACATGTTCTTGAGGTGGTAGTTGAGAAGAGTACAGCTGTGTGCTCAGTAGACTAGTTATGGGAGAACGTTGGGAACACGTTCTTGAGGTGGTAGTTGAGAAGGATACAGCTGTGTGCTCAGTAGACTAGTTATGGGAGAATGTTAGGAGCATGTTCTTGAGGTGTAGTCGAGAAGGGTACAGCTGTGTGCTCAGTAGACTAGTTATGGGAGAACATTGGGAACATGTTCTTGAGGTGTAGTCGAGAAGGGTACAGCTGTGTGTTCAGTAGACTAGTTATGGGAGAACATTGGGAACATGTTCTTGAGGTGTAGTCGAGAAGGGTACAGCTGTGTGCTCAGTAGACTAGTTATGGGAGAACATTGGGAACATGTTCTTGAGGTGGTAGTTGAGAAGGGTACAGCTGTGTGCTCAGTAGACTAGTTATGGGAGAATGTTAGGAACATGTTCTTGAGGTGGTAGTTGAGAAGGGTACAGCTGTGTGCTCAGTAGACTAGTTATGGGAGAACGTTGGGAACATGTTCTTGAGGTGGTAGTTGAGAAGGGTACAGCTGTGTGCTCAGTAGACTAGTTATGGGAGAATGTTAGGAGCATGTTCTTGAGGTGTAGTCGAGAAGGGTACAGCTGTGTGTTCAGTAGACTAGTTATGGGAGAACATTGGGAACATGTTCTTGAGGTGTAGTCGAGAAGGGTACAGCTGTGTGCTCAGTAGACTAGTTATGGGAGAACATTGGGAACATGTTCTTGAGGTGGTAGTTGAGAAGGGTACAGCTGTGTGCTCAGTAGACTAGTTATGGGAGAATGTTAGGAACATGTTCTTGAGGTGGTAGTTGAGAAGGGTACAGCTGTGTGCTCAGTAGACTAGTTATGGGAGAACGTTGGGAACATGTTCTTGAGGTGTAGTCGAGAAGGGTACAGCTGTGTTTTCAGTAGACTATTTATGGGGGAACGTTGAGAACCATGTTCTTGAGGTGGTGATTTAGAGAGGGGTACAGCTTGGTGTTCAGTACACTATTTAGGGGGGAGAGTTGGGAACTATGTTCTTGAGGTGGTGATTGAGAGGGGGGCAGCAGCCGCTGGGTGTTCGGTAGACTATTTATGAGGGACAGTTGGGAACATATTCTTGAGGTGCTGGTTGAGAAGAGTACAGCTGATTCTTCATTAGACTATTTCATCCATAAAGAGGGTTTTCCTTGAAGTCGATAGTAATCTTCCAGTCATGACAATAGACAGATGGGCACAGTGAAAGGAATAATTTGATGAGTAGATGGGACTTTTGCTGAGTGCAGCGTACTTTATATTAGATGGAATACAAATCACTGGGCTGTGAATATTGATGGACTGAATTACTCTCTGCCTGGTGTGGTTGGTTAATGTGAAGAATAACTGTGTAAATATTTTAATGGTTCCAACACATTTACAAAATGCATTCACAGAGTGGGCCAACTGTCCAAACAAAGGAGTGGGCCATTAATCAAAATTTACCATTATGCAGCTATATTTTCTTTTTTAAAATGGAATGAGGTTTGAGGAAGTTAAAGCTGAACAGACATCACATACTGATACAAAAGACCACTATTTAATCTGGTTAAGCTTTATTTGGAATACATTATTTCTTTTTTAAATACCGCTTATAAAGTAATTGAATGTATAAATCTCAGAGGGGGAAGAGTAGAGATAGCACAGCCAATCAGAGCTCCAACACTTTGCATAGTACTGTAAATCTAATGATGGGTACACAAGGGCTAAATATCATCTGAAATCTGCTGGTACAGAAAAAACGTCCAAGGGCTAAATATCGTCCGAAATCAGCCAGTATAGTGAAAAACAGCCAACTTTCAACCTGTGTGTACAGCTCCCTACAGCTGTTATGGTCAGTTTCTGTCGAACGGGCATGCTGGAAAACCAGCATTCGATTAGTACTGTCAGCCAATGGCTGAGAGCGCTGACCTATGTGTTTTGATGAGAGGCCGTCCCCCTGTCAGAAAACAATAGCACATGGGGGGAGACTGCTGCGCTAACATCACTTGTGTTAATACAGTGATCTGTCAGGTTTTTTTTGTTCAGCCCGCTGGCACTTGGATGGCAATTGAACTACATATTCCAGGATCAATGGGGCTCACTTGGATGGCAATTGAACTACATATTCCAGGATCAATGGGGCTCACTTGGATGGCAATTGAACTACATATTCCAGGATCAATGGGGCTCACTTGGATGGCAATTGAACTGCATATTCCAGGATCAATGGGGCTCAGTGGAAAGTAAAAGGAAGGTCTTTTCTCGGGCTCAGGGAAGACATGATGAGAATGTTGTCAGGGATAGACTGTGTTGCAGGCTGCTAGCAGAACATTTTATCACCTTATCAAGGGTGCAGAGAGGTGGAGTCTCCTGGTACATGAGTACACCACTGTTGCTGAAAGGTGTCATCACCTGATTGCTGGGCAGGATGCTGCTGTCACTAAGTTTGCTGAGCTGCCAACGGAGAATGGAAGGAGACAAGTCATCACCAAAGGAGTTGGTGAGAGGCCACTGTCCAAACCCTGCCACAGCCTATTAAAGAGGAAGAGTATTGTCCACTTGGGACACAGTGCAGGCGCCAATACCCGAAAGGAACTTTGAGTGCTCCAATGCCGGATTTGGGCCCCAACATATGGGCTAGTAGAGGAAGGGTTTGACAAAGACTGTCAAGCTATGTGGTGCTATTTGCACCACATAGGAGGTAGCAGCAGTGATTGACATCCACAGGTTTTGGGCTTGCGTTGAGGGTATCAGTTTGACATCATTTTTGGATGCTGCTGAGGTCAGGTGACAGGTGCATTTTGACCTGCTTCTGACGTGCATTTTTCCTGCCTTATGAGTGTTTTGCATTCTCATAGACTTGTATAGGAGTTTCAAACCCATTTAATGAGCACAAAACTGGTTGAGAAAGGCAGTTCAAGAGAGAGGCAAATAATAGTGAGGTTTGTCTTTTGGGAGACATTGTAACATCCCTTTGAGTTATCCTAAAAATGTGGTTTGTCCTTGTTTATTCCAGTAAAACGGATTTTCTATTAGAGGTTTAGATTTTGTACATCGACAAAGTGGAATTCCAGAAGAAAAATGATTTCAGCTTCCATTTTTGGATGTAATGTGGAGGTCTCAGAACCTTTGTCAGGTTTTTACTGCTGTTGCCATCTCCAGTGAGGAGACTTCCTTTCACTGAGGCCGAAGGTTACTAAGCAGGAAGTGAGAGGTAACTTTGACCATTGTCACCAGAACAGGGAGTGAGGAGAAATCTCCCAATGGAGCCATTTGCACTGGTGACAACTGTCTATGATGGGAATTCGTCTCACATTGGAGAAATTTCTTCTTCACTTCCTGTTCCATCTTTGGGAAAGAAAGTGAAAGGAAATCTGTCAAACAGAACACTGACATCAAATCTAGAATCAAAACGGGGTTTAACGCTTTCCTTCTTAAGTATAACTAAAGGCAAGACCTTTTTTTTTAGATTTGGATAGAGTGCAGAGAGATTAGAACACTTGTCAATGTTTATTGCTGTCTGTCAGGAAAGAAGAACTTCGCAGCTGCGCACACCTGTGTGCCAACACCGGGTTCCCAATGGCCGTGCCAGTGCGCATGCGCATGCACACACAGTTGCGCGCAGCTGAGTGCGCACACGTGCATGCACTGACGTGCACAGGCGGGCTATTTAAACCCCTGCTGCAAAGAGAATGATGCCTTCTGGTCTTATGTGTCCCGTATCTGTATCCTAAATCCGGTGATCTACCTGCTTGCCTCTGACTATGACTGAACTCCGCCTCCGCCTCCAACCCGGCTCTCCCTTTTAACTATCCGCTTGCCTACTCCTTTGTACCTGATCCGTCCGATTGATCCTGACCCGGCCTGCCTGACTATTCTACCTCTACTGGCTGTGACTACCTCTGATACCAGCTGCCACGGTCATCCGCATCTCAGCTACACCTCTCAGTTTCCACATCTGCTCACCTGCATCCTGCTACCGACCTGCATCCTGGTCTTCGGGGTCTTCACCTGCCAGCGGTCACCACAGACCCGTCAGGCACTCATGCCCCTCCCAGCTCGATGCCTCCTGTCTACCCTATCAGGGGTCCTGAACGGGAGTGATAAGAGGATACCCTCTCTCCTCACCAGGTACGTTACACTGTCTGTGTCCCCATTAGGAAGATTCACCCTCCCTATTTGTCCTGTTTACTGTAATCTTTGAAAGTGAAAGTAAAAGAAAATCACACATTTACCGTAGGGTTGTCTCCAGAAAATTAATATAGGGGAAATCTTTCAATGGGGACACTAGTTCTGGTGACCTGGGGGTCCCCAAGGAATTACCGTAATTTACAGGGATTTCCTTTCACTTCCTGTTTGGCTATGGGACAGGAAGTGAAGGGAAATCTCCACAATGGGACACAGATGATGTAAAAAATCGACAGGGGTTATAACCCTGTCTTACTCTATCCACAATGAAAAGAAAGTTTTTCCTATAGTTCGACTTTTATTCTAGCCACCCAAAAAATGTTTTAGCTATACATGTACTTTTAAGGTCTTTAAAAGTAGAGTCCCAGGTTTATTTCACTTTAAACAGTTTGGTTGGGCCAAGCTGGCCTAAACAAACTACTTCTATTAGTAAGCAATGTAGCTCCTTTGTGTGCTGAAATATATCGTAGCAGCGTTAGCTACATACAGTATGCGGCGCTGTGTTCCGGCAACTTCCATTCTGCTCTGGGATATAACAAGAGTTGGTTTGGGTGCTTTTCTGCTATTCAGGTAAAGCCTTGTATTTTTTTTTCCATTCAATACATTTTTATTGCTTTTTGAGCTCTATAAAGGCACAAGTAGGGTATATTGTCAGATAAAGACGACATAAATAAATGGTCCAATACTCAACTGTTACAAAATAATCATAGGCAATTCAAGAAGACTCGAAGGCTAGGGTAAGTACAAAGGGAGAAGGTAAGAAAGTGGGTAAGGAAAAGGGGAAGAAATGGAACAGGGAAGGGAATGGAAGAGAGAGGGAAAGAAAAGCGTGGGTCCTAGCCAGTCTAAAGGTTTCACATTTTAGAGCGACGCTCAGTGTCCCAGGTTCAGAGAGTGAAGGAGTACTCATAGAGAATAGGAAGAAGGTAGCCCATAGTACCCAAATATTTTGAGACGTTTTCATAGTGTCGGTTTGTATGGCTGTGCGTTTTTTTGTAAAACAGGACCTCTGAGAGACACCGTGCATGACTCCTGCAAAGGGCAGTGCAGGGGACTTCCAGGCCCTAGCTCTAACCCTGTTGGCTTCAGTCAAAATACTGTATAGGTTGGGCAGCACAGTGACTAAGTGGTTAGCACTTCTGCCTGGCAGGACTAGGATGATTAGTTCAAATCCCAACCAGAGCACTACCTGCACAGAGTTTGCATGTTCTCCCTGTGCCTGCATGGGTCTCCTCCCACACGCCAAAGACATGCTGGTAGGTTAATTGGTCACTGTCTAAATTGGCCCTAGTATGTGAGATATGGATCGGAGAGTGTAAGCTCCTTAAGGGTTAGAGACTGATGTGAATGTACAATACATGTGAACAATATATAATAAAGGCATGCGCTAAATAAAATATATATCCATATTATTAAATGTCCATAATCAATCTGTGCAACATAATTAAGTGTCCATAATTTCAAAATCAGAAAAATGTTTTTATATATATATCTCTCCTCTGTGAATTCATATATCAACATAATTAAATATCCATAATTAATTTGTGAAAATTGAAAAATTATAATAAAAATATATATCTCCTCTGTGAATTCATAAAATTGTGAATAATCCACAACCAGATAAATTAGATGGACCCACATGTGTAACGCCCTCCAGGTTAGCTAGTTAGGCAGTTTGTTTTTTTCTTTTTTTTTAGTAGCAGCCTGGGATGATTCACCCTGGGAGTAAGGCAGGAGTTCACCTCAGAACAGGCCTGGGGGCTCTACAGGTCAGGGATTCTGGAGCCCTCCCACCTTTCCAAAAACACTGAGAACTTTCTGGAACAGGGGAGGGGGAGGAGGCCCAAATCTGTATGTTTCAGGGACCTTGGCCAATCCCCTGAGAGGAGGCTGGGCATGGTGACCAGAGCAACCCTCAAATATCACAGATCCTGGGGGAGGATCAGTCAGTTGCGGGTGGAAGATGAACTGAGAGGAAGGCTGGAATGAGGAGTCTGGGAGGGGGCCCCAGGGAGGGGAGCCCACCTACAGGTGGGATTATGGAAGGGAGGATCTCTCTCCCACTGTTTCCTTGGGAGGACAGCCTGTTTAGCAGGGAAGGAGCCAACACAGCATAAGGACTGAAGGCAGCCACCAACCCACCAAGCAAGCAGGAAAGGACGGAGTGAGTACTCCTACACCCCCTGGGCCAGATAAAGGGAGAGGACAGTCATGTGCAATACCCAATTAGTCTTCTTCTGGGACTTCTTAACTGCAAGCTCTTGGGACCCCTTTGATTAGGGATACTCTCAGAACAGCTGGTTGGAGGATTCATCTGGGGTCTGAGGAGGTACACCAAAAAGGACGATAGCGTTGCTTAACAGAGACTGTTGCTGTTTTTATTTGCTAGTCCTCATTTCTGTACATAGTTGCTAAGAGGTTAGTCCTCAAGTTTTACAGTTCCTTGGGCATTCCATATTCCTTTAGACCCCATCCAAGTTGTTAACCCCTTAATAAAAAAAACTAAAAAACCAGCTCAAGGACTGTTTACTGACTCTCAAGGTACAAGTGTTGAAAATGTGCATTGCCTGGCTGTGCAGTGCATTTGGGGACCCAAAATAAATCTAGCGGCCCTCACCAGGGTAGTACTACATATGTAAAGCACTATGTGAATTAATGGCACTATGTAAGTACCTGTAATAAATAAATGATCACCTTAAATTAGGAGTTCATACAGACTTCTGTTTTTTTGTGGATGAGGACTTCATGCAGATCTTTACAAAACTAAACACCAGTAGCTGTATATAGCATTTGATAGACTCTGGTCCAGAAACATTTGACTTTTGGAAAGTCCCTCCAGAAGTGTTGAAATAAACCACTGGTGCGGCATCCTCAAAAATAGAGTGGAGAGTAGGCCAGGATAGCATGAGCAATCCTCATTGGGATCAGGTACCACCAAGAGCAATTTGTAGTTGGCTTCTACTGAGATAGCACATGGGTCTTTTGACCACCATGTTCCAAATCTGAGTCCAAGTTTCTGGTAGGACAACCATAGCGAGGTCAGATTCCTATGTTGCTACATAAGGAGGGGGATTAGTTGAAGCCTTGTGTTTTTTATCAATGTATAAGACCTCCTCTGATAATCTAAGGGGGAAATGGTGATGTCATCCACCCGCCTCTCTACCAATCAGAGGAAGCCTTGTATTCTTTGCACTAATATGCCCCACGTTAGCCTCATTATTTTACTTTTTTTTATCACAGAAAGAAAAATAAAAAAGTAAAATTAAAAAAATGAACAGTACATAAATAACAATCAAAAAAAGAAAAAAACAAATCTGTAAAAGTTCAACTTTCATGAGTGATTCCAGATTAATTTTTACATATAGTGAGACCAGCAGAAAATAATCTGCTGTAAAATGAGAAATAAACACACAGAGATACAATTTCACACCAGCCGAGCTCTGGTGCTGTTATGAATTATAATATCACTCTGATGATAATAGTCACTGGAGACTCACAGACTGGAATATCAATCATCATCTCATGTTCTCTCTCGGGGATGGTTTCTGCTGGTACTCCGGGTCACAAAATCAGTGCTTGTCTTTATCTCTAACTATTCTTCCTCACTATCTCTCCCCAGATTACTCCCCAGGCCTACTGAGGAAGCCCGAATCTGGGGCGTAACGCGTATAGGTGGAAGGAGCTGAGCCCTAGACGGTTTGAACTGATGACCATCTGGGAGAGCGGGGTGGTGAGCCATGTAACGAAATTATGACCTCACTTTATGACCTCATTAATAGGTCATTATGCACTCAATTTATGGACACACTTGTGTCCAACCTCTGTGGTCTTCTCACAGCTCCTCTCCCGGCAACACTACAGTATACACTCCTCCAGCTGACGCTCTCATATAATACGTATTATGGAAAAAAGAAAAGTGCAACCATAGTGCTCTCTATTTATAAAACAATTAATTAGCACCCAGATTAAAAACACTTACAAGGTATAAGAAACAAGCCAGCATGTAATGTATAATTTTGATACATGGCTCACCACCCCGCTCTCCTAGATGGTCATCAATTAAAACCGTCTAGGGCTCAGCTCCTTCCACCTATATGCGTTACGCCCCAGATTCGGGCTTCCTCAGTAGGCCTACTTAGGAAGCCCGAATCTGGGGCGTAACGTGTATAGGTGGAAGGACCCATATGGAAGAAAAATATATTTGAAATATATTTTAAAAATATTCTTCCCAAATATATTGACATATATTTGAAATGCTACAATTTTGGCCGTATTCAATATATTTCAAAACATATATATATATATATATATATATATATATATATATACACATTTCAAATATACTGTATGTCTTAAAAAATACAAATCTACATTTTTGGAATGCATTTACAAATACATGTAAAAATATATGTTAAAATTACCTTTTTATATGTTAAAAAGAATCTGAAGAATATATTTTTAAAAATATATTTTTAAAAATATGTTTCATATATTTTGTAATATATAAAAATCACATCTCAAAATACAGTATATATATATATATATATATATATATATATATATATATACTGTATACACACATTTTGAAATATATTGAATATGGCCAAAATTGTAGCATTTCAAATACAGTTGCAAGAAAAAGTATGTGAACCCCTTGGGATTACGTGGAGTTTTGCATGAATTGGGCATAACATGTGCTCTGAACGTCATCTAAGTCACAACAATAGAAGAACACAGTCTGCTGAACATAATACTACACAAACATTAGATGTTGCCATGGTTTAATTGCACATAACATGTAAACATTCACAGTGCAGGGAGGAAAAAGTATGTGAGGCCCTAGCTTAATGACTTCTTCCAGAGCTAATTGGAGCCAGGAGTGAGCCAACCTTGACTCCAATCAGTGTGATGATATTGGATGTGTTGCTGACAGCTGTCCTGCCCTTAAAAAACACACACCTGTTTTAGGTTTACTGGTTTCAAGAAGCACTGTCTGATGTGAACCATGCCTCGCAGAAAAGAGCTCTCAGAAGACCTACGATCAAGAATTGTTGACTTGCATGAAGCTGGAAAGGGTTACAAAAGTATCTCCAAAAGCCTTGATGTTCATGTGTCCACAGGAAGACAGACTGTCTACAAATGGAAAAAGTTTAGCACTGTTGCTACTCTCCCTAGGCGTGGTCATCCTGTAAAAATGACTGCAAGAGCACAGCGCAGAATGCTGCATGAGGTAAAGAATAATCCCAGAGTGTCAGCTAAAGACCTACAGAAATCTCTGGCACATGCTAACATTTTTGTTGACACATCTACAATAAGGAAAACATTAAACAAGAATGGAGTACATGGGAGGACACCACGGAGGAAGCCATTGCTGTCCAAAAAGAATATTGCAGCACGTTTGAAGTTTGCAAAAGAGCACCTGGATGTTCCACAGCACTACTGGCAAAATATACTGTGGACAGATGAAACCAAGATTGAGTTGTTTGGGAAGAACACACAACACTATGTGTGGAGAAAAAAAGGCACAGCACACCAACATCAAAACCTCATCCCCACTGTAAAACATGGCGGAGGGAGCATCATGGTTTGGGGCTGCTTTGCTGCCTCAGGGCCTAGACGGATTGTTGTCATTGATGGGAAAATGAATTCCAGAGTTTATCAAGACATTTTGCAGGAAAACGTACGACCATCTGTCTGCCAACTGAAGCTCCGCAGAGGATGGGTGATGCAACAGGACAATGACCCAAAGCATACAAGTAATTCAACAAAACAATGGCTGCAACAGCACAGAATACGCCTTCTGGAGTGGCCCAGTCAGAGTCCTGACCTCAACCCAATTGAAATGCTGTGGCATGACCTTAAGAGAGCGATTCACACCAGACATCCCAAGAATATTGCTACACTGAAACAGTTTTGTGAAGAGGAGTGGTCCAAAATTACTCCAGATCATTGTGCTGGTCTGATCTGCAACTACAGGAAACGTTTGGTTGAGGTTATTGCTGCCAAAGGAGGGTCAACCAGTTATTAAGTCCAAAGGTTCACATACTTTTTCCTACCTGCACTGTGAATGTTTACATGTTATGTGCAATTAAACCATGGCAACATCTAATGTTTGTGTAGTATTATGTTCAGCAGACTGTGTTCTTCTATTGTTGTGACTTAGATGATGTTCAGAGCACATTTTATGCCCAATTCATGCAAAACTCCACATAATCCCAAGGGGTTCACATACTTTTTCTTGCAACTGTATATGGCAATAAATTTGGGAAGAATATTTAAAGTGTATTTCAAATATATTTTTCTTCCATGTGGGGAGCTGAGCCCTGGACCGGTTGGCACTGAAAAGGAGAGATTTATTTTATACACATTGCACAGGGGTGTTATATGAGCCTTTTTTCATGAGACTTTAATTATTGTCAGATAGAGCCCGCCTCATTTCCTGGCTGATCCTGAGATGGTTGTATCGCCTCCTCACCGTCTGCTTTAACCCCTTGATTGCCGCACTAGTGCACCGCAGAGTAGTTGGGGGGCTTTTGCAGAGCAACCCCATTTACTTGAATGGGTCGCTACCACCCGCTGAAAGTGCTTAGTGGTATAATACCTGCCATGGCTACGAAGCAAAGGATCGCACCCACCGCATGTGTACACTAACTGCCACAAAGGGGGAGCGGTTGAGAAGTGGTAAAACCACAGCTCAACCACAGGGTTTTATTGCTCTACAACTGCTAGTCTGAACAAGGTCTTAGTATTCAGCCAATTATATTCAGTCCATGTAAATGTGAATATTAGGCAAAAAAAGTGTTGTGTGTTTTTCAGATTGTCCCACTGAAGTCTATTGGGCTAAAATGGCCAAAAGAAGCATGTGTACTTTTTCCAGTGACGAGCTTCAAGTTTTAGCAACACTGGTGTGAATGGGTACCACTGAATATAAAGGAAATCCTAGCGTAGATGGCTGAAGCTCTTCTGGTGAACCTTCAATTTGCTCAGGTGTGAATGAGGCTTTATACCAGGGGTCTTCAAACTGCGGCCCGTGGCCCAGATGTGGCCCTTTGCTTGCCTTTATCTGGCCCTTGGGGCACAATTCCTACAACTGACACTACTGATGGGGCACTATTCCTCCCACTGACACCAATGATGGGGCACCATTCCTCTCAATGACACCAATGATGGGGCACTATTCCTCCCACTGACACCAATGATGGGGCATTATTCCTCCCACTGATACCAATAATGGGGCACTATTCCTCCCAATGATACCAATGATGGGGCACTATTCCTCCCACTGACACCAATGATGGGGCATTATTCATCCCACTGACACCAATGATGGGACACTATTCCTCCCACTGACACCAATGATGGGGCACTATTCCTCACACTGACACCAATGAGGGGGCACTATTCCTCCCAATGATAACAATGATGGGGCACTATTCCTCCCAATGATACCAATGATGGAGCACTATTCCTCCCACTGACACCAATGATGGCGCATTATTCGTCCCACTGACACCAATGATGGGGCACTATTCCTCCCACTGACACCAATGATGGGGCACTATTCATCCCACTGACACCAATGATGGGGCACTATTCCTCTCAATGACACCAATTTTGGGGCACTATTCCTCCCACTGACACCAATGATGGGGTACTATTCCTCCCACTGATACCAATGATGGGGCACTATTCCTCCTACTGATACCAATGATGGGGCATGATTCCTCCCACTGACACCAATGATGGGGCACTATTCCTCCCACTGACACCAATGATGGGGCACCATTCCTCTCACTGACACCAATTTTGGGGCACTATTCATCCCACTGACACCAATGATGAAGCACTATTCCTCCCACTGACACCAATGATGGAGCACTATTCCTTCCACTGAACAACAAGCCTATAGCATTGTTTACTCCCAGGTAAGAGTCGTGATTTTTTTTTTTTAAGTTGATACCAATGCATTTCTTATACTCCCTCTGGCCACAATCTGGCCCCCCTGAAGACTGAAGGGCACTAAACTGGCCCTTTGCTTCTAAAGCTTGACAACCCCTGCTTTATACAGTCCTTAGATGTGGTGGTTGCATTAGTTTTCTTTTTTCAAGCTAAGAACATTTTTAGCAAATAGATTGATCGTGCTAGAAATGCAGTAACCATATCATTACCTGTGAACCAAGCTGAAATCATAAACAATGTCAGCATGAGTGACAACTATGGTTCCCTCGACTGATACAGTGGAGGAGTGAGCATTGTCACCCTAGAACAGAAGCTGCATTACTGCAGGTGAAATAAAAAGGAAGAAAGGCTGAAAAAAAAATAAAACTACAGCAGCCACCACATCTGAGGACTGGTAGACTGGCCATAGATATGATTTGATAGTCTTTTAGATAACCTTGTATTAATTCATCCTAATAGGATTTTTAGAAATAAACCGGTTTGTGATCAGTGAGCTCCACCACCTAGCAGAGGCATCCCTAGGGTTGGTGTCACCCGGTGCGGTAACATGTGGTGTCACCCCTCCAGAGAGGAAGGAGTGGTGCCGGTGTAGCAGTAAAATGAGTATCCCGGACCTGTGAAGATATGTATCCCCTGAAGGAACTGCTCATGTGCTGGTTTCAGGCCGAAGAAGCCGATCTCCGGTTGTAGCACAGAGCTGCCACAGTTAACCCCTTACAGGCTCCAAGCCGGTGAAGCTGATCCCACGGATCACTATGAGTTGCAAGATCAGTTAACCCCGTATAGGTTGAACACCTTAGATTGTACGACCCTTGAGGGTTAGGGACTGAAGTGAATGTACAATATATATGTAAAGCGCTGCGGAAATTGACGGTGCTATATAAGTACCTGAAATAAATAAATAAATAAACCTGATCTTGCAACCCGTAGTGATCCACGGGATCAGCTTCAGCGGTTTGCAGCCTGTAAGTAGTTAACTGTGGAATCATAGAAAATAAAGTGCAGCGCTGCAATCTAGGATAAATGAATAGTTTGCGCAATCTTCATATGGGTCTTATATAGAGACCCTGAAGGAAACCTTGAAGAAAAACTCTTCCTTGCAATGTGTTGGTGACTGGAACGCTATAGAAAAAATGCGCACTCACCGACCGCGCATTGTAAATGCGCATGTATATGACCATCAATCCAGGTAGCCAGCAATCACACGGTTCATCCCTCAGAGGTAAATCATCAGCCTTGGATGTAGTAATATACAGTAGAACTCAGAGATCCCCCTTAGCCAGTGAATGGACAGCCTAGATCAGGGGTGTCCAAACTTTTTTCAAAGAGGGCCAGATTGGATGAAGTGAACATGGTGGAGGGCCGAACATTTTTCCGAACATTCTTTGAACCATTACAATTAAATGCAAATAAATTATTTTATGCCAAGTTAATTGCAAACGACATACTTTTCATTTCATAACATTAAGATCAGCTGACAGCTGAGTTTTCACAATGTATTGAAATTAAATTTAAAAAAAACTTACCTGCACTAATGTGAAGGGTGAAAAAGGTAGCTGGAGCTGAAGTCTCTGCTCGGCAGCCGGGAAGAGAAGAGAAACACACTTCACGCTGGAAGCCCGGCCCTGACGTCACCGCCCTCTGTCGCTCCCAGCGCGGCGCAGTCACGCATGCGCACTGCTCTCAAGCAGAAGACTGTCTGCCACAGAAGGGAGGGCCGTGCGACAGCCGCATTTACACAGACCAGGGAGAACGCGCCGCAGTTAGGCATGCGCACTGCCCTCTGCTCTCAAGCAGAAGACTGTCTGCCATAGAAGGGAGGGCCGTGGGAGGGCCATATTACACAGAGCAGGGAGGGCTGCTGGAGGGCCGTATTAAACCGACCCCTGGGCTGTAAATGGCCCGCGGGCCGGACTTTGGACATGCCTGTCCTAGATGAATGGGCTCCCTCTTCTGGATATAGGATGAACTGGAAACCAGCTGCTGTGGATCTGAAACCCTCAATTGAGGGTCAAGACAAAGAGGGAGTGCCAATAGTGTAGTAGGTTTAAACTACAATGCGCGGTCGGTGAGTGCGCATTTTTTCTATAGAGTTCCAGTCACCAACACATTGCAAGGAAGAGTTTTTCTTCAAGTTTTCTTTCATGGTCTCTATATAAGACCCAGTTGAAGATTGCACAAACTATTCTTTTATCCTAGATTCCAGCGCTCCACTTTATTTTCTATGATATATTATACAAGGTCTTTGTGATTCCTTTTGAGTGTTCTAGCAGCTGAATATATGAGCGCTCGCTTTACTCCTTTATATTAGTTAAATGTGGGAGCTCTGTGCTAAAGTCGGAGATCGGCTTCTTCGGCCAGAACCCGGCACATGCTCAGTTGCGTCAGGGGATACATATCTTCACGGTTCCGGGATACTCATTTTACCGCTACACCGGGGGCAGCTGTCACTGTGCCAGGAATCCGGGATCACCCCAGTAACTGGCCAGGACCTTCACAGAGCCCAGAAGCTCTGCTGGCATCCTGCTCCTGCACCCCCTGTGATGGTGTCATCCGGTGCGGCCCGCACCCCCCTAGGGACACCACTGGCACCTAGCATAGCTCTGACTCTCACTCGAATATGGATGAAGTGAGGGGGCGTACAAGCTGCACCGATCTAGACTTAGAAAATGCCCCCCCCCACCGCGAAGGTGATGACTGTTCGTAGCGTGAGTCACCGCCGAATCTTATATCATGTACTTGTTTGTTAATTTACCTCCCTATTAATAATACACGAGTGTTCATACATTAGCTGCTTTGGCCTACGGAAACACAAACCAAGGTGTAATTAGCTCTCTGAAAGCCTCGGAAAGGGATTTAAGATTTTATTATTTTTAAACACAAGTTTACGTAATAAGGCCACAGGGTGACTTCTTGTTGGCAGAATAAAAGGGAACCCGTCAGAGCAAAAATATTGCCGTTCTAATTTAACCCCTTGACGCCGACCTCACACAAATATGCGGCCTCACAGAACTGGGCTTTTTCCGTGGGGTCGCATATTTGCATACCTGTCTTTGTGCTGGGAGCGCGCCACTCGCCGCGCTCCCAGCACAGAGACAGCGGTGTCACTGAGAGTCCCGGGTCCCGTTCTAATGATCAGGACTCGGGACTCCTGATTCCAGGTCACATGATCGCTGTGATAGCCTCTGATTGGCTATCACAGTGATCAGTCACTGTACAGCCCGGCCCCCTTGTTTTTTTTTTATCTCTTTATGAATGGAGAAGATAGATACATTGTATCTCACTAACTCCTGGCATAGAGAGAAAAAAAAAGTTTGTAAAAATAAATAAATAAATATTAAAAAAGAAAAGAAAAAATAAAGATATTTAAAAAAAATAAAATAAAAAAAAAATATCTAGATCAAGGTTTGATCTAGTTCAGTGCCAGGGTTAGTGTTTGGGGCAAGGTCAGGGTCAAAGGTCAGGATTTAAAAAAAGAAAATTGGTATCAGTGTCAGTGTGTTTTAGGTACAAAAAAAAGACAAAAACAAAATGCGCACTATTGTTTCTGGGCTGTACTACGGGTACAAACAACAAATAACATACACATATATGGTATCGCTGCGATCGTCAAGAGCTGCAGAATTTTATTTTGGGTTGTTCTTTGGTGGTAGGTTATGGTCGTAACAAGAAAAACACAGCTGAAAAAAAAAAATGATTTTTTTTTTACTATTTTGGGCCTGTTTTCCTTTGATAATAAAAAAAAATCAGGAGCTATCCATTACCATTTACCACCAAATGAAAGCCCAGTTTGTCCTGAAAAAATCAAGGTATAATCCACCTGGATGTACAAAGTAGTTGTGATGATATGTACGGTTTTACTATCACGTCAACGTTGCTGAATTTTGCTTAGGCATTTAGATTTGTTTTACCCTTAGGCGTGAAGGGGTTAATAAAGTAGATAGAGGCCAGATATTCTGGGATAATGACTCTCTTTAACCCCTTGCCTACCGGGCACTTATACCCCCTTCTTTACCAGGCCAATTTTCAGCTTTCAGAGCTGTCGCACTTTGATTGACAATTGCGCAGTCATGCAAGATTGTACCCATATGAAATTTAAAAAAAAAAATTCTCACAAACAGAGCTTTCCTTTGGTGGTATTTAATCGCCGTTGGGAAGTTTACTTTTTGCGCTATAAACAAAAAAATTGCAACAAATTTGTAAAAAAAAATTTTTCTTTGTTTCTATTATAAAATTTTCCAAACAGGTAATTTTTCTCCTTCACTGATATGCGTTGATGAAGCAGAACTGATGGGCACTGATAGGCAGCACTGAAGGGCACTGATAGGCGGCACTGATAGGTGGCACTGATAGGCAGCCATGATGATGGGTACTGATAGACAGCACTGATAGGTGGCACTGACTGGCATCACTGCTGGGCACTGACTGGCGGCACTGCTGGGCATTGACTGGCGCAACTGAAGGGCACTGACTGGCACAACCACTGGGCACTGACTGGTGGCATTGACTGGCAGCACTGCATTGATGGGCACTGGTGGGTGGCACTGGTGGGCACAGGTGGGTGGTACTGGTGGACACAGGTGGGTGGGCACAGGTGGGTGGCACTGCTGGGCACAGGTAGGTGGCACTTCTGGGCACAGGTAGGTGGCACTGCTGGGCACAAGTGGGTGCACTGGTGGGTGCCACTGGTGGGTAGCACCGCTGGGCACTGGTGGGCGGCACTGCTGGGCACAGGTGGGCGGAACTGGTGGGTGGCACTCCTGGGCACCAATCATCAGTGCCCTGATGATCGGTGCCGATCCCTGCTCTGACAACTCTGACAGCGTGAGGAAAGTGCAGCCAAGAACTGGCAATTGCATTTCCCGGTGATCAGCGTGTCATTGGACACGGCTGATCACGTGGTAAAAGGCCGCTGTGATTGGCCTTTTACCACATCACGTGATCAGCTACGTCCGTAGGCCCCGGGGACGCGCAGGAGAGCGCATTCTGGGAGGACGTCATATGACGCCCTCCCAGAACTAGCCGGCCGCAGTGTAACCGTCATTCGACTATCTGCGGTTGGCAAGAAGTTAAAGTCATTACATGAAATATGAACTGAGCATATCCCTTTATAGTGTGTACTTGTCTCAATTCAGAGCACTAAGTGTTATTTCTGTCTGCTACTTCCTTCCTCTGCTCTCAGCATGAGTCATTTCTGACAAGTTTTCCTAACACCAAGAGAAAAATGGTGACAGGGGAGGGACCCCCAGCAGATTTACAGCCTCAGCTCTGTTTCTGTGTGCTGTTTGGAGGGGGAGTGTCTCTTTCTTCCAGTCAGCTTTCAGAGCTCTCCTCTCTGAGCTGTGCAGTGTGTCATTTCAGCTCTCTGCCCCCTTTTTTCTGAACTCTCAGACAAGCTTTATAAATTCAGAACTTTGAACAGATGTAGAGAGGGGAAGACTGCAGATAAACAGGTACAACTTATGTAGGAGGATGTGTTTCATCTCTGTGTATCACGTGAGGCCAGTCACTGGGTATATGATTAGATTGTAAGCTCCAAGGAGCAGGGCCCTCCTAACCCACTTGTATTGAGCTGTATTGTTGCTGTATTGTCTCTCATTATATTGTAAAGTGCTGAGCAAACTGTTGGCGCTATATAAATCCTGTATAATAATAATAATGTAAGGGTTCACAACACCTTAACCATTTCAGCTCTCACTCCTGTGTTTACCCCCTAGGTCAGGTAGGCAACCTGAGAGCCGCAGGACTACAAGTTCCATCATGCCTCTGCAAGTCATAGCTGTAACTGTCAGTTTTGTAATCTTTGCAATGCCTCATGGGAAATGTAGTTCCACAACAGCTAGAGAGCCGCAGGTTGCCTACCCCTGACCTAGGTTATGATTAAGCAGGAGATCTTGTGAAACGCGTTAACAGGTCCTGTATTCATGTCCTGGTGTTTTGTGTGTCCTATGGATCAATAAATACGCACAATATTCATCCATCTTCCAGTGTACGGCTGACCCTTCTTCCTATTGCATCGTGTGTGGTGGCGAGCCGGAGCCTGAACCTGTTGTGGATTGATCTGGATTGTTTGCCTGAGTGGTATACCTTTGTTCTTTGGATTTTACACCCTATGGACCAGACCATATTTTCAGATTTCTACTTTGTGTCCATTCGTGAGTATATAACTTTGTAATTACGTATGATACAAAATTGATACATATATTAATTTTTGGGACAAATGTTTTGATCCTAAGGTCTTCTGAGATTTTTTTTTTAATTAATTTGCATTTTTTTTAAAAAAATTTGAGAAAAATTTTATTTTTCGAGTTTTGATGAGCAATATTTTGAACACAAGTACCATTACTGTGGGGAAACATAAACATTTTATTCTGCTGCTTGTTCTATTTACTGAAACATTAAAATTAAATTTTTGGTACAAAGAATGTTAAAGTTGTTTACAAAAGAAATAATGTTTTGGGTTTTTTTTTACATTTTGCATATATTTCATTTTTTTCATAATGCATCGGTAATTTAAAGTTCTTACTGATATAACATAAAACAGATATACAATAAATCACATATTTTATAACAATGTTCTATTTTTTTTTTTTACAACAAAATAATTTAAAATGGAAACATGGAACAGGAGATGAAGATGTTGTATAGTGCTTATACAGGGGGATCTACTGAAATGAATGGGTTAAATAGTTAAAGGTTAACCACTTTCCCTCCGCCCTATAGTAGAAATACTGCTACATGGGGGCAGGGCTGTGCAAAATCACACACATATATATATATATATATGTGTGATTTGCATTTCCGGGTAGGGGGCTTGCACACGCATGCCGCTATTGGTGGCTAGGGATGTCAATCACCGTGTCCCGGCCGGCGATTCCTGACCGGCACCTGGCGATCGCTGGGTACAGCTGACAGGGGAGAGACCTGTGTGTAAAAAAACACAGGTCTCTCTCCTGTCAGCAAGGACATGCTGCTTTGTATCTCTCTGCACAGCATGTCTCCCTAGTAATACAGCACACAGTTAACCCTTTGATCTCCCCAGATGTTAACCCCTTCCTGCCCAGTGCCATTAGTACAGTGTCGGTGCTTTTTATTAGCACTGATCACTGTATTATAGTCACTGGGGATGTCAGTGGCAGTTAGTCAGTTCCCACCCAATGTCAGAATGCCCGCCGCAGTCCCGCTATAAGTCGCTGATCGCCGCCATTACTAGTATAACAAAAATTCCATTATATATACCGCCATTTGTAAACGCTATAACTTTCACGTAAACCAATTCATTTACACGTATTGGGATTTTTTTGTTAGCAAAGACATGGAGCAGAATACATTTTGGCCTAAATGTATGAAGAAATGTGATGTTTTCTTTCATTTTTTTGGATATGTTTTATAGCAAAAAGTCAAAAGTATTGTTTTTTATTTTCAAAATTGTAGTTTTTTTTGTTTATAGCGCAACAAATAAAAAACACAGAGGTGATCAAATTCCACCGAAAGAAAGTTCCATTTGTGGGAAAAAATGACATATATTTGATTTATGTACAGAGTTGCATGACCGCGCAATTGTCAGTTAAAGTAATGCAGTGCCGTTTTGCAAAAAATAGCCCGGTCAGGAAGGGGAGGGGAATCCTCTGAAGGGCAAGTGGTTAAATAAGAGCATGTCTGGGTTAATTAAGGGGTAACTAATTCTCTGTGCACACAATAGGGACTTATGCACAGAGGACGTTTTAAAAACGCTCCATCTCTTGGCAGCAGCGTTTTGGCAGGAAAAAGGCCTGACTCTTGTAGAAGTGTCTAACGCTTTTAAGCACATTTACAGAGGTCAGGCTTTTGGGCAATAATTCATTTAATTGGCGAGAATAATATTTTTTTTCTGGCACTGAAATGAATTAACGCTTAAGCGCTAAACAGACTAGCAATAACACACATTTAGGCATGTTTAAATGCATTTACACACATCAAGCTTGTTTTATGCTTCTCCTAGATGCCCTGGCAATGGGGGTCTATTAACTACTTGCCCTCCTGAGGATTTACCCCCCTTCCTGACCAGGACATTTTTTGCATTACAGTGCTATGTTATTTAACTGACAATTGCGCGGTCATGCAATGCTGCACCCAGATGAAATTTACGTTTTTTCTTCCCCACAAATTGAGCTCTCTTTGGGTGGTATTTGATCGTCTATGCGTTTTATATTTGTTTGTTTTTTTTGCGCTATAAGCAAGAAAAGACCAACAATTTTGAGAAAAAAACTATATTTTGGACTTTTTGCTATAAAACAAGTCCAGTAAAAAAAATTTTAAAAATCAAATTTTGTCATAAATTTAGGTCAAAATGTATTCTGCTACATGTCTTTGCTAAAAAAATCCCAATACCTGTAAATTAATTGGTTTACGTGAAAGTTATAGTGTCTACAAATGGCAGTATAGTAACAGCGGCGATCAGCGACTTTTAGCGGGACATTCTGACACTGGGGGGAACTAACTTGGTGTCACTGACATCCCCAGTGACACCAATACAGTGATCAGTGCTAAAAAACAGCACTGACACTGGGCAGGAAGGGGTTAATGTGAGAGGTGATCAAAAGGTTAGCTGTGTGTAGGGATTGTTTTACTAGTTGGCAGGGGTGTGTGCTTCACTGTAAGCACACTGATCGGGATGGCTGTGCACAGCACAGCCATCCCGAGCAGTGTGTATGAGCTGACAAGGAGGAAGACTGTTTGTAAACTAAGCAGTCTTCCTCCCCATTGGTGATTGTTGGTAATCACTGGGTGCTGGCGGGTAATCACCAGCCAGGATCTGGTGATTGACATCTGTGGCCTCGAATGGCAGCGGGGGTAGGATGCCCCCCCCCACCCGGAGATGAAAAATCACGTATATATACATGATTTTGCGCACCCGTGCCACCGTGTAGCAGTATATCTGCTATACGGTGGTGGGTAAGTGGTTAATAGTTCCTAAAAGCCCCTAAAAATCTTCTAAAAGCCTGTGTGCATTAACACAGGAGAATATGGAGGGGAATTTGGAAGCTGTAAAAAAAAAAACAAAACCTGAAGCCCCTAAACGTAGTTGCAAAAACGCCCTGTGTGCATGAGGCCTAAACAATCTGTGTTAGCTGCAGCTCTCTCACTCACAGATCGCCGTCTGTCAGGGAACTGAGGAGATACAACAGCTATTGTGTTATTTTTGCAATTATTTACAAATGTTACATTGAATGATCACTGTGATTGGCTGTCACAGTGATCATTCAGTAAGGAAGGCTTCAGATTGGCTGCCAGTCGTAGGATTGGGAGCTCCTCTTTCTACAGACACCAGGTTTCACAGGCTAAGCAGGGGAGAGGAGATACTGCAGGCAGTCTTCTGGACGTACAGGAGATGCCTTGTGTACAAAGGAGACGATTTTATGGACGTGTGTAGCACGCCAAAGGTATGCAACTGGTTAAGTAAAAATGAGGATGACAACACCTGAGCTTGCACCTCTAAAGCAGAAATTTAGCTTACAAAAATCCCTATAGCTTTAATCATATCACTCTTGTAGGCAGATGGATGCTGGAGAAATCTTCACTGCAGGGATGCCCCGTCCTCTTCCTGGCTCTGAACTTCTGGTGCTGCAATGGTTGACAGCTTCGGGACTTCAGGCAGACCTGCAATGAAGATGATCTGAAATATATTTGGACTTTGTAGGTACCATAAGGAGATACCTTAGAGGATCATCACCTTAGAAAGAACAAATTAAAAGTCAGCAGCTACAAATACTGTAGCTGCTGACTTTTAATAGAAGGACATTTCCTTGTCCAGTGATCCATCGCTGTCCTCACCCGGGCCAATTCTTTGCCAGTCTTCGAGCCGCCGGCGCCTGTTTCCTAAGGGAAGCCGTCTGTGACTACTTATGGCTTCACACTTTGCAAGTGTGAGAATGGTCCAGCAGCCTTCTGGGACCTGTGATGTATCCCAGAAGGCTGTGGAAAAAAGGAGGGGGGATGACTTCCATTCAGGTCACATAGGCGATCCTAGTGAAAGTGGAGTTGGGGGGTTACCCATCTCCTCTCAAAAATTATAATGTGCCAAATGTGGTGGGGGTGAGGAAAACATAAAGCAGAATTTCTCTTCTAGGGTGAAGTTCCGCTTTAACTTATCCCTGTATGGTACCTATAAAGTCCAGATTTATGTGGTACTGGTCTGTCCCTCACATATTGTTTTTCACATAATCTGCCTGGCATCACATTTGGATGTAGTGACCTTTTGACATTGACAAAGATAAAGTGTATCTAAAGCCAGAAGATTTTTGGTATAGGATGGAGAAGGGAAAGGTTAGACCCTCTGCCAGGATTTTTTATTGCTGTCTGTGTCCCCACTGAAGAGATCCTCTAGCTCTATTTGTTCCAGTGACCCAATATTTTAAGGTGTCATCAAGACAGGAACAGAGGGGAAGAAACTTTCAATGAGGTATAGAGACATCAACCCAATGGGACTCAGACAGCAAAAAAGAAACTGACATGGGTTTTAACCATTTGATTCGTTATCCATAAAAAAGTTTTGGCTTTAGATTTACCTTCAGCTCTGGAAGCTGTGCCCCAAAAATGTCAGGCAGAGGGCAAATGACTAATGACTAGTCACCAATATTGCCTGTGGTCTCCCTGCACCTGATTCCCCCCCATTACTGACTGTGTCAATGGGTAGAAGCGGCTTTCTTGGTAGAGGCAGGGCTTTGCTTCCTCACATCAGAGCCTCCAGCAAGGAGAACAGTAAACAGCACAGTAATGACATCACCATAACCTCTCTCAAAATCTCCTGGGACTAGCAGTCAGAGGCAGCAGTGCCTTAGATCTCACACTGCAGATATACAGCTATGAGGCTCAAGACACAGAAGAGCCTAGGCACACTCACATACCAGAATAAATTGGTATTTTCAGGAGGAATTCCAGATTTGTAGAGTATGGCTTAGGCACAATTAACATTTCTGAATGTTCCCTTTAACAGTAAGTCCTTATTTTGAGTTCAGGTCCACTTTAAATATTCTTCCGTTCTTGGCTTCTGTGAATGCATTGAAATATTCAATCCTCACTGTATAGATTCAGAGTATGTGACTGCATAACCTCCTCCGCTTGTCACACAATTCTGTGCCCACCTACACACACTGTATCCCACACATTCAGTACATATCCCCACCACCCTCACCTACAATGTGACATTATGAAAAGTTTACTGACACGTCTAATTCTACTGCAGATCATTTATTATCCTCCAGCATCCTGTGACAGTATACCTCCAGCACAAAGCTTTAATTATCCTGGATGTGTGTGATATATTGTACTGCCGGATGCGGGATCCTTTCTTGCCTATGGTGGCTAGTTGGGAGAAAACTTTTTAAGTTTTTGTTGCTAAGAGACTCTGATTAAGGAGTATGTGGGCAGAGCGACTCCTCATTAGTGGAAGATGTAAATCAAATTTGTTATTGTACAATGTGTTACTTTGCAGTGGTGTACTTCTAAGACTTTTGAGGCATTAAATAAAAACTTCCCTAAATGGTGTAATTTCTAAATGGCTTTTCTGTGTCACTACTGTATCTGTCTTCATCTATCCCTCTTCCTAGATTGCTGCTTTCCCTCTCACTCCCTTCCTATCCATTTACATACCGGTAGTTACATAGTTATTCTGGGTGAAAAAAGACAAAAGTCCATCCAGTTCAACCATAACAATAAATTAAAAAAAAAGTTATAATCTTACACCCACAGTTGATCCAGAGGAAGGCAAAAAAACAAGCAAAGCATTAACCACTTTGCTCCTGCAGGGGAAAAAATTCCTTCCTGATCCCCTGAGAGGCAATCGGATATTCCCTGGAACAACTTTACCTATAAATGTTATATCCAGTTATATTCTGTGTATCTAACAAAGAATCCAGGACTTTTTTAAAGCAATCCACTGAGCTGGCCAGAACCAACTCTTGAGGGAGTCTATTCCACATTTTCACAGCTCTCACTGTGAAGAAACCTTTCCATGTTTGGAGATTACATTTCTTTTCCTCCAGATGGAAAAAGTGCCCCCTTGTCTTCTGTGATGACCTCAGGGTGAATAGCTCTACATTGAGTTCACTATATGAACCACTGATGTATTATATATGGTGATCATATCCCCCCCTTATGTATTATACATGGAGATCATATCCCCCCTTATGTATTATACATGGAGATCATATCCCCCCTTATGTATTATACATGGAGATCATATCCCCCTTATGTATTATACATGGAGATCATATCCCCCTTATGTATTATACATGGAGATCATATCCCCCCTTATGTATTATACATGGAGATCATATCCCCCCTTATGTATTATACATGGAGATCATATCCCCCCTTATGTATTATACATGGAGATCATATCCCCCCCTTATGTATTATACATGGTGATCATATCCCCCCTTATGTATTATACATGGAGATCATATCCCCCCTTATGTATTATACATGGAGATCATATCCCCCCTTATGTATTATACATGGTGATCATATCCCCCCTTATGTATTATACATGGAGATCATATCCCCCTTATGTATTATACATGGAGATCATATCCCCCCTTATGTATTATACATGGAGATCATATCCCCCCTTATGTATTATACATGGAGATCATATCCCCCCCTTATGTATTATACATGGAGATCATATCCCCCTTATGTATTATACATGGAGATCATATCCCCCCTTATGTATTATACATGGAGATCATATCTCCCCTTATGTATTATACATGGAGATCATATCCCTCCTTATGTATTATACATGGAGATCATATCCCCCTTATGTATTATACATGGTGATCATATCCCCCCTTATGTATTATACATGGTGATTATATCCCCCCTTATGTATTATACATGGAGATCATATCCCCCTTATGTATTATACATGGCGATCATATCCCCCCTTATGTATTATACATGGTGATCATATCCCCCCTTATGTATTATTCATGGAGATCATATCCCCCCTTATGTATTATACATGGAGATCATATCCCCCCTTATGTATTATACATGGAGGTCATATCCCCCCTTATGTATTATACATGGAGATCATATCCCCCTTATGTATTATACATGGAGATCATATCCCCCCTTAATCTACTCTTCTTAAGAGAGAATACATTCAGTTCCTCTAATCTTTCCTCATAGCTGAGCTCCTCCATGCCCCTTATCAGTTTGGTTGCCCTTCTCTGTACTTACTCCAGTTCCCCAATGTTCTTTTTGTGAATTGGTGCCCAAAACTGAACTGCATATTCCAGATGAGGTCTTACTAATGATTTGTACCGGGGGAAATGATATCTCTCTCTCTGGAGTCTATACCTCTTTTAATACAAGAGAGGATTTTGCTCACTTTAGAAACTGCAGCTTGGCATTGCATGCCATTATTAAGCTTGTGATCTACCAGAACCCCCAGATCCTTCTCCGCCATTGATTCCCCCAGTTGTACCCCCCCTAGTATGTATGATGCATGCATATTCTTAGCCCCCAAGTGCAGAACCTTACATTTATCAACATTAAACCTCATTGGCCACATAGTTGCCCAATTACACAGAGCATTGAGGTCGGCTTGTAAGTTGGAGACATCCTGTAAGGACGTTATTCCACGGCACAGCTTGGTGTCATCTGCAAAGACTGAAATGGGATTTTTAATCCCAGACCCTATATTGTTTATTATTATTATTACTACGAGTTTATATAGCGCCAAAGGGTTTGCTCAGCGCTGTACAATAGTTTATTAATTAAAAAATAAGGGTATTAAAAAATAAGGGTCCCAACACTGAACCTTGGGGTACACCACTGACAACCCTAGACCATCTATGTGGTCTTTTATTAAACTCTCCAGTATCTTCCCAACTATGGAAGTTAAACCAACAGGTCTATCATTACTTGGTAAAGATTTTCACCCCGTTTTAAATTTAGGCACCACATTGGCCTTACGCCAATCCAGTGGTACTATGCCAGTCATTTCTCTCTCTTATTCTCTTCCTACTTATCTATCATACGCTGTCCCTCCCCATCTCTTCATCTCTCTCTCTCTATCTCAGCGTCTTCCTATTTCTCAATTCTCAATTTCTAATCCTCATTCTCTATCTTTTTCTCTCTTTTTTTTGCCCTCTTCCTCTTTCTCAATCTCACTTTGTCCTTTTTCTTATCTCCACATCTTTCTTCCTCTCTCTTCTTATAACTGTATCTCTCTTTCATCATTTTCTTATCACGTCATCTTTTTTTTATTTTCTTAGTGTAGCACCCTCCTAGTCAGCTAAGGGGAGTTAGACCTCAATTGTTAGCTAGGAGGGCTGAGTAGCAGCTTGGGTGTGATGGCTAGCAGGGGTCAATTTGTGGTCAGAGCTGAGAGGCTCTGCAAAGCAGCCCTCTGGAATTTCCCCCTGCTCTAGAATTTTGGGGAAAGCAGTAGGTGGATTGGAAGAGTAGCTGATCTGCACTTTTGAGGGAGCCTGGCCAATCCACAACAGGAGGCTTGGCAAGGGGCCAGGACAACCCTTAAAAGAGGGAGTGCCTGCTCAGCTGTAGGAGAGTTCGGGTGGAAGACAGAGAGAGAATGTGAGGCTGAAGGCATGAGCCTGTGAGGGGGCCCAGATGGAGAGAGGGGCTCACCTACAGGCAGTGGAGCTGGGAAGAACAAAAGCTCAGACCCTCACCAGCCCCCAGAGCGAGGACCACCTGTGTAGCAGGAAAGGAGCGGCCCAGCTAGAAGGCCTGGTAGCAGCCACCAACCCACCAGCCGCACAGGAGAAGGACTGAGTGAGTAAGCCTGCACCCCCTGGGCCAGATAGGAGAAGGAGCACCCTGGTAGGAAACCAGAATCACCACCTACTGGGGCTGTCTAATTTCTTAAAGTGACAGGCATTGGATCCCTCGCTCAGGGACACTTCCAGACAGCTGGGTAAAGAAGAGGATTTTATCTGGGGTCTAGGGAGATACTACAGGAGATGCTGGCTAGCTCTCTAAAAGAGACTGTTTGCTGTAGAGACTAAAGAGTTCCAGGAAGTTTTCCTCAAGTCATCAGTTCCATTAGGCATCCTATACACTCCTTACCCCATCCAAGTTGAAATCCTCCTAATAAAGTATCAAAAACAAGCTCAAGGACTGATTACTGACTCCTGGGTGCAAGTCTGTGGAAAATGCATATTGCCTGGCCATGCAGGACTACAGGGGGACCCAAATCTATTGCAACTCCTAAGGGGGTAGTGCTACATTAGTAATATCTTTCTACCTTTCTATATCTTACTCTATCCCTGCCACTTAATTTATTGCGCCCTCTCTTGCTTTCTCTACATATCTCTCTCCTCCTGTCTCTTCATCTTTATCTCCTCCTATATCTCCATCCTTCTCTCCTCCTGTCTCCCTCTCTTCCTATCTCTCCATGTTAGGACCTGGTTAACCTGCTGGTGGCACTGTGGGGGTTATTTACTAAAACTGCAGAGTGCAGAGTCTGGTGCAGCTGTGCATGGTAGCCGATCACCTCCTAATTTCAGCTTGTTCAATTAAGTTTTGGCAATAAAACCTGGAAGCTGATGTTTCTATGCAGAGCTGCACCAGATTTTGCACTGTGTAGTTTTAGTAAATAACACCCTGTGCTACCTAGAGCAGAAGGGTCTAGTTCTGATGTCCACCAGTGGGTGTCTCCTAGCAGCCAGTTTCCACCTGATGCGGGCTGCTGGGAGGGTATTTAGGTCTTCCCCTACTAGTGCCTCTTGTTCCAGTGTTTTGCTGCCGCCAGATTCTGTTTGCTAATCTTGCTCCTGCCCTGAAACCTGCTTCCTTATACCTGCTCCCTCTTATTCCTGATCCCAGTTTTTGTTCCTTCTTCCCATCTGCTCCCTGCACCAACATCTTATATATATTGTATATAGCTAGTTACTAGCTAGGCTTTCTGTTTGTTAGGGTGATTGTTTAGGTATTGTGTCACTGGGTTTTTGGTTCACTTATATTTTTATGTTTGCTGTGTGCTGGTGTTTGGATGGATTTTTGTTTACTGTAAATCAATCTCATGTAAACACAGTCTGGTCCCAGTCTCCTGAGTGTAGCCACACAGATTTGCCCATCTCTGCTGCCGATCCTGATACTCCATCTCGCTCCCTCTTCCTATCTCTCCATCTCTCTGTTCTCCTATCATTCCATCTCTTTATTCTCCTATCACCCCATATCTCGCTTCTCCTATCTCTCCAACTCTCTCTTCTCCTATCACCCCATATCTCTCTTCTCCTATCTCTCCAACTCTCTCTTCTCCTATCATTCTATCTCTCTATTTTCCTATTACTCTATCTCTCTCTTCTCTTATGTCTCCATCTCATTATTCTCCTATCGCTCCATATCTCTCTTCTCTTATCTCTTCATCTCTCTCTTCTCCTATCTCTCGATTCTCCTATCACTCCATCTCTTTATTTTCCTTTCACTCTATCTCTCTCCTCTCCTATCACTCCATCTCTCTCTTCTCCTATCACTCCATCTTTCCCTTCTCCTATCACTCCATCTTTCCCTTCTCCTATCACTCCATATCGCTCTTCTTCTATCTCTCCATCTCTCTATTCTCCTATCACTCCATCTCTCTCTTCTCTTATCTCTCCATCTCTCTCTTCTCCTATCACTCCATCTCTTTATTTTCCTTTCACTCCATCTCTTTATTCTCCTTTCACTCCATCTCTCTCTTCTTCTATAACTCTATCTCTTTCTTCTATCTCTTCATCTCTCTCTTCTCCTATCACTTCATCTCTCTCTTCTCCTATCACTCCATATCTCTCTTCTCCTATCACTCCATCTCTCTCTTCTCCTATCACTTCATCTCTCTCTTCTCCTATCTCTCTATCTTTCGATTATCCTATCGCTTCATCTATTTATTCTCCTTTTACTCCATCTTTCTCTCCTCCTATCACTTCATCTCTCTATTCCTCTATTACTCCATCTCTCTCCTATCCATCCCTGTCTCTCTTCTGCTATCACTCCCTGTCTCTCTTCCCTTATCTCTCCGGCTCTCTATTCTCCTATCTCTTCATCTCTCTATTCTCCTAACACTCCATCTCTCTCTTCTATCACTCCATCTTTCCCTTCTCCTATCACTCCATATCTCTCTTCTTCTATCTCTCCATCTCTTTATTCTCCTATCATTCCATCTCTCTCTTCTTCTATCTCTCTGTCTCGCTCCTCTCCTATCACTCCATCTCTCTCTTTTCCTATCACTTCATCTCTCTATTCCTCTATCTCTCCATATCTCTCTTCTCCTATAACTCCATCTCTCTCTTCTCCTATCACTCCATCTCTCTCTTCTCCTATCTCTCCATCTCTCTCTTCTCCTATCACTTCATCTATTTATTCTCCTATCTTTCTCTTCTCCTATCTCTTCATCTCTCTATTCTCCTATCACTATATCTCTCTCTTCTCCTATCTCTCCATCTCTTTTTTTCTCCTATTTCTCCATCTCTCTATTCTCCTATCACTCCATCTCTCTCTCTTCCTATTCCTCCATCTCTCTCTTATCTCTCCATGTCACTATTACTCTCTCCAAATTACTTTACTCCCTTATCATCTCTTCTTTCCTTGCTCCCTCTCCTTCTATAAGGAGCCCTGTCTATTTATTAATTTACTGTAAATAGCTTTATTAATTCTTACCATTGTACCTTGGTGTCCGCATCTCCTTTCACTAATCTAGAGACTGTGGGTGAAGGAGTTAAATTCCCTTAAGAGGCTCGCCGAATGTTAGATTTATACTGAATTGTAAAGCTAAGATTTGCCTTTTATTGTTACAAATCACCAAAAAGACTTTGTAAATGCCCTTTCATTGAAAAACGTTTTCTCATTTCCACACAGAGTACATCACTTTTTTTAGCAACTGTCAACGTTCTCCTTTATCACAGACATAAAACAATCCCATAGAACAATGCATCATGGACTGGCGAGATTTTTCAAATTTTCATTCTCCCTCGGGGAGTCTTTTAAAGCTTTATAATCTATTGATTTCTGTTCATAGAAAAAGAGGTTCTACAAATAAATAAGTCTGGCTTGCTTTTGTATTGATGGCGTGAGTTTAACGCACTGGTTTTTAAAAAGGAACAAGACAGTGTTACCAACTTTTAACTGCAAAAAAGAAAAAGAAAAATTATTGTACTTGGCTGTAGGAGATACAGCTAACTAGCGCCACCAAATGGTCAAAATAAAGAATGCACTGCCAGAGTAAATTGCATTGAAGTAGACTTTCTCATGTATAAAAATGATTTGCATATGAAAATGTATATGTAATGTTTATGGCAGCGGGTTCACTAATGGAAAACATGAACTTTTCTTGGCTGCGCAGGAAATAAAGAGCTCTGTTTTAAACATGAACCAGATGTAAAACATTAATATAGGACATAGTTCAAAACTTACACGGGTAGCGATGAATTATTAACATGCATATTTTATTTGATGTGATTTAGTGAAATTTAGAATTGTGCTCCACAGAAAAATATATTCATGCATTTTGTTTTCACATTATAAAAAAAAATGGCAAAACAACCAGCTTGTTATGTCAATGGCAGTCAAGGGAATTGTAAAAGGATAAAAAAAATAAATTTCACACCAGAGATCCACTTGTGTTGTTATTTACAGATGAGAGTGAATTTGTAAAAATGTTCACTACAGACCCACCGCTAAGTCCTGCAATATTTTCTGCATGATAGTCTCCATCAGCAGACTACCCTTTTTTACATTTTACATTTTAATTAATTAAAAAAAAATACCAACACCATCATCCAGTGCCAGATTTATAAGTGGGCAAAAGGGGCAACTTCCCTGGGCCTCCCGACAGAAGGCCCCCCTCAATAAAAAATAATATAAAACAATATTTTAAAAAATATATGAAATAATTTGTAAAACTTATAATAATATATAATAACAAATAAAATAATATAAAATATATAATAATAAAAAATTACTTTCCTTTAATATATGGATCTTGAGAAGTAATATTTTCTGTGCCATCATCTGTAAAATACTTTACTCTTGACAGGTATATTATATTATTTAAAAACAAAAACAACAATTTTGGGCAGTTCAAGCAAACCACACATAGAGTGCCTAAGCTCTTAAGGAAGGTGGCCTATGACGTATGACCCCAGAATGATGTTGTGTCATGCATTTTATAAATGTTCAACTGTCATTGAGAATGTAAACCAACTCTGTGTATGAGGGGTCCCCCGAACCTGAAGTGCCCTGGGCCCCCTAAGGTCTAAATCTGGCTCTATCATCATAAAAGGTTTTTTGGACTGTCCTCACTTACTAACCTCTGACCAAAAAAAAAGATTATAGAGAAATGTGTATTTGAAGTGTTATGTCCAGGCAAAAGAAAAACATTCTCTACAACTCTCCAACACATGTATGGAATTTCTTCATGTATTGTTCAAAAATGCTGAAAATTCCTGTCAGAAATTCAATGAGCTCCTATATTTCTCTACTGCACTGAAATCTTAAAGTGGAATTAAAGGTAAAACTTTTTTCATTTTGAATGTCAGGTTTTTTGCCATATGTGTCCCATTTGGAGAGATTTCCCTTCACTTCCTGTCCCATAGCCAAAACAGAAAGTGAGTGGATACCACTCCAAAGTGAGGGAACCCCTGGTTGTCACCAGATTTGTCCTCTATTACTGTTCAAAATGTTGGATTCTCTTTCATTTTCACTTTTGCTGATATAGTAAACAGGAGGAATAGAGAGGGTGAATCTCCCTAATGGGGGCACAGACAGCAATAAAAACTGACAGGGGTTTTAATCTCTCTCCACTCTATCCAAAACTAAAAACAGTTTTTCCTTTAGTTATAATTTAAGCAGAATTTAAGTAAATCAGCTTGTTCCAGTTCACAGTCTAGGACTACAGAACACCTCCTTTATATGTTATGAAGATGAGGAAAGGGGAGGGTACTGTGTATTCCAAATCAGAAGCAACTTTTTCTCAGACTTTGAAGGGTGGGGCACTGTATACTCCAAATTAGAAGTGGCTTTGTGGATTCTGTAAACAGAGATCATATAGTGGTAACCAGGCTTTTTTTTATGAGAGAATCGGAACTTACTCCTTGTCTCCATCCCCACCCACCTCTGAGAATCGTCCCTTGGTTGCACCCCCTACCCACCTCTGCCCCTTTTAGACAAAGCCTAGTCTCATTCAAATAGAATTTGCTAATAATAACAAGAAAAGCAGTAAAATAGATCCCCAGCATCCCCAGAGAATCAGAACTTACTCCTTGTCTCCATCCCCACCCACCTCTGAGAATCGTCCCTTGGTTGCACCCCCTACCTACCTCTGCCCCTATTAGACAAAGCCTAGTCTCATTCAAATGGAATTTGCTAATAATAACAAGAAAAGCAGTAAAATAGATCCCCAGCAGCCAGGAACAAAAGACACCCCCTGCAACAATAGAACCCCCCCCCCCAACAATAAATCCCCCTACAATAATAGACCCCCCCAGCAACAAAATACCACATAAGCAACAATAGATCCACCTAAGCATTTTTAGACACCCAGTAGCAACAACAGATCTCCCAGCAGCCAGCATCAGTAGACCTATCCCTCAACAGAAGATCCTTCCCAGTAAAATTTGACCCACTAGCATCATAAGACACCCCAGCAACAATAGATTCCCCACCAGCAACAATAGACCCCCCATGCAACAATAGACCCCCTCCAGGAACAACGGATCCCTTCCAGTTACAATAGATCCCCCAGCAACCAGCATCAATAGACCCTCCTGTACTCTCCAGCACACCTTGCCATTACATTCATTCAGTGCTGGAGGGGCCAGAACTGCGTTCCTATTGAAAAAAAGCCCTGGTGGTAACACATGTAGCCTAAATGATTAGTATTTTCTGGAAAGAAATCTCCAAAAGCATTTGTTATAATATTTAAAGTGGATCTAATCAAAGAAGTGAAAAATTGTTATCTTATAGGGAAGATCTAGAAATGTTATTCATACTTAAGTACCCTGCAGTACCCTTTACACCTCTACCTTTTTGTATTGAATTGCTTCTGAAAAATAGAGGTACACTTCCCTATGCCTAGTCATTCCTGTGCCATGAGCTTGATAATTGTATATTTGTAGTGTGAGATCACCTCAAGCACTGCTGCATCTGCAAGTCTTACCAGATTTGGAGTGAGATACGATGATGTCGTGACTGTGCTGCTGACTCTTCTCCTTGCTGAACAGGAAGCTGTATCTGAGGACCTGCAGTGCAAGTATCTCCCTGCTTCATTTATTCTGTGGACCTCTGCTTCCTTCACCTTTCCTTTTGCTTCTTCATTATTAATCTATAAGTCATCTGATCACCATTAATCAGGGTATCAGCTTCGGGGGTGCTCAGAGCATCCTAGTGAAGCAGCTAGCATTGACAGCTGCAGCGCACCTGAAGCACTGCAACCACACTCCTGCTGCCTGTCAAACTTCAGGGACAGGCAGTGGCAGTTCAGAGTGGAGAAGGTTCTCCTTAGTACTCCTTGACTTTGCTTACATAGCACAGCAGAAGGAGGGCCTCCACTTACTCCCCACTCCCTAGTCTGGTGATTGGGTTTATGGAGTAAGGGAGCTGTACTGTTAAGGGGGATCTGAAATGGTCTGTACGTAAGGGGAGGAAATCTTCACTAGTGTGCGTGTGGGTGGGTAACTGGTACTAGGAGGATTTTAACTTGAAGGGGGGAGTCATTTCTTGTTGTACTCTTTCTGCTGACCTAGGCATTATGCTTTTCTGCCCCCTGCAATCTGTGTGTTACTCACTCCTGACTCCTGCACTCTCTGCGCTATGCAATCCAGACTCCTGAGCTCTGTCCTGATTCCCAGGACTGCTATTAGAAACCACAAGGCCCCAAACAGCTGACCTGACCAGGGCCCCCTCCAAGAAAAAATAAAAAAATGTGTGATGCTTCAGTTATGAATGAACACAGTGAGTGATTGGTACAGATCACTTGTTGTGTTTGTTCAGGATCCCCCCCCCCACCCACACACACACACACACACTTTCCATCCTGAAGGAACCTATTGTGTGCTTGCAGATGCCGGAGGGAATCACTGGAGGAAAGCCGGCAGCAGTGCAGGAATGGGGGCACACAGAGGGGCCTGGGCAGCAGAAGGAAATATATGGTGCACAGGGAGGATGATTGCAGCCGCAAGGGGAGCATATAATGGAACCAATCCCCTATATGGCTATCTCTGCAGTAGATGGGAGGGAGAGGAGAAGATTCCAGCTTTCAGCTGCTACAGGAAGAGCCGTACAGGGGATCGGTTCCAGTAATCCCCCCCCCCCCTACGCTGTGCCAATCACCCTTCCTGCCAACATCCAATTCACCCAACTGCCTGGGCCCCCCTGCTGCCCTGGGCCCCGTACAGGAGGACTGGTAGTACCCCCTTATCCATGGCCCTGCTGATTCCTACATTCTATGCATTATGCACTGCTGGCCCCAGCACTCTTCGCATGATGCACTCCTGACACCTGCGGTCTGTGCGTTTTGCAATCCTATCCCCCTTTTGCTCTGTGCTGTATGTATGCCTGACTCCTGTGCATTACACACTCCTGACCCCTGCTTTCAGTGTGTTACATACTCCTAGCCCCTGCACTCTGTGTGTTATGCAATAATGAACCCTGCTCCTCTGTATGTTACACATTTCTGACCCTTGTGCTCTGTTACGCACTCCTGACAACAAGGTTCTCTCACTCCTGACCCCAGAGCTTTGTGTGTTATGCATGCCTGAACCCTGTTCTCTGTGCCTTATGCATTCCTGACCCTTGCATTCTGTGTGTTGCACACTCCTGACCCCTACACTCTTGATGATGGGCTGTATATGGCATTCTCTTGACCTCCACACTCTTTAGGCCATATTGTATTTTGTATTGTATTGTATTTGCTGGTTACTCAGTATTCAGTGACTGTGTTATTGAAGTTCTCCGTTAAGGCAGGCTTTGCGCAGAATAATGTATGTAATGGAAGTGTTTCATTTGTTTGCCAAAAATTGTGCTGAGGTTTATGTGTCTGTTAAATTCTGCCTTATGGCACAGGAATTAAAAGAGTATTTTTTGGGGTACAACCACTGTAAACAGTGAGTAGGGTCAAGTTTTAAGGAGAGAAGCGCCTCTAAGTGCAATAAGTCTTTTAATTCAAGTCTAAATGTAGAAACACTCACATGTGTGAAGTAATCATAAGCTTAAAAACCGTGGTTAACAATAGTTAACGGTGGGGTGGTAACCCGGGTGAAGAGCCGTCATCTCTCTGCAATGTGGGGAGGTCAGCTCTCGGCTGGAACAGCGTGGTGGCTGGAGGGGGAACAGCGGTGAGGCCAGCCTTCAGGCACGTCCTCCCTCAAAGCCGGATGGAACGCACGCTGGAACGTAGCGGCGGCGTGGCCGTGATGACGTCAGATCCCAGGGTGCACTGCGACGCGTTTCGGAGCATGCACTGGCCATGGAAGGCGGAAGTGCACTCCTTTTTCAAGGCTCAAAAAAAACTATTGTTCAGAAGAGAAAATATGTTCAAGAACTTTCATTTTTTGGCCAATTCACACAAAACAAACATACATGCAGATTCACTTGATCAGTGGCAATGAACATTTTTTTTTATAAACAGACTTCTCAGTGCCTACCTGTATATTTTTTTTATATGAGTTTTGCTTTACTATGCTTCTTTTATACCTTTGTACCTATATGTAAATATATGAATTCCTCTTGCATTCCCCACTAAGGTGTTCTGATGTATTTGTGATTGGTTGGTGGAGACAGCTGGAAAGATGGAATATTCAGACTAAAGATTTTAATCTGCTAAGGATGTGGATTTCATTGGATTTGAGAAAGAGAAGTGCTCCACTGGAGCATATATTACTACACTGGTATGAGATGCTTTAATTCAAAGAGTCTTAACTGTATGGCTGGAAAAAAGAATGTTGTTAACTGAGCAAAATAACTCAAACTCAAATTACACACAAAGCAGAATGAATCACAGGAATGACTCCTCCCCCTTTCCTCATCTCTATAAATCTAGCCATAGATGGATCAAAATCTCTTTGAAACAGCCGAATTCTGATCTATGGTGGTTCTCATAAATGGAAAGTAGTTCTATAGATCTACTTTTCAAGCAAAAGCTTGTTGAAATATTTTGCTTCATTCAGTACATGCAGCCAATCAGCTGTAGTAATGATCTGTGTATTCTGACAGTGGAGGAGTCCCTGCACAGCGAGGAGGCTTCCCACGTCCACCTCAAATGTGTGGCTGGGGGAATCGGTTCAGTTTTTTTCTTCAGCTGGCTGCTTTAACAAAAAAAAAAACTGAGCCATACATGGCCAGTTTAATTCTATATACAGACTTCCACTTAGAGAGAGTCCAAAAGCAAACAACGATGCTTTGCTCTACCTAGAAAACCTGTAATGCTTTATGACACCAGTATTGTGAGTACACCTTGTATTAAATATTATTTTTTGTAAAATAGAGATTATATAGCTACAGTTGTGTTCAAAATAATAGCAGTCAGACATCACTAACCGGATCAATCACTGTTTTTGGTAGAAATGATATTTCTACATGGCAAATAATTTACTAGCAGGTGTAGTAGAGGAATAGAAATCCAACAGACCCAACAGTCATGACATGCATGCTGCTGATTCTGTGTAATTGAATCACTCATTGAAAGGGGCGTGTTCAAAATAATAGCAGTGTGGAGTTCTATTAGTGAGGTCATTTATTCTTTGAAACACAGGTGGCAATTATTGCCCTTATTTAAGGAAGGAAGGCAGCAAATGTTGTACATGCTGGTTACAGTGCATTTCTCTCTGAAATTCTGAGGAAAATGGGTCGTTCCAGACATTGTTCAGAAGAACAGCGTACCTTGATTAAAAAGTTGATTGGAGAGGGGAAAACATATAAAGAAGTGCAGAAAATGATCGGCTGCTCAGCTGAAATGATCGCAGATGCTTTAAAATGGCAACCAAAACCTGAAAGACGTGGAAGAAAGCGAAAAACTACCATTCAAATGGATAGATGAATAGCCAAAATGGCAAGGACTCAGCCAACAATCAGCTCCAGGAAGATGAAAGAAAGTGTAAAGTTCCTTGTGAGGACTGTTACAATTAGAAGACGCCTATGTGAAGCCAAGCTATCTGCAAGAAGCCCCCGCAAAGTCCCACTGTTGAAAAAAAGACGTACTGAAGAGGTTACAATTTGCCAAAGAGCACATTGACTGGCCTAAAGAGAAATGGCGCAACATTTTGTGGTCTGATGAAAGTAAGATTGTTCTTTTTGGGTCTAGTGGCCGGAGACAGTTTGTCAGACGACCCCCAAACACTGAATTCAAGCCACAGTACACTGTGAAGACAGTGAAGCATGGTGGTGCAAGCATCATGATATGGGGATGTTTCTCATACTCCGGTGTTGGGCCTATTTATCGCATACCAGGGATCATGGATCAGTTTGAATACATCAGAACACTTGAAGAAGTCATGCTGCCTTATGCTGAAGAGGAAATGCCCTTGAAATGGGTGTTCCAACAAGACAACGACCCCAAACACACCAGTAAACGTGCAACATCTTGGTTCCAGACCAACAAGATTGACGTTATGGAATGGCCAGCCCAATCCCCGGATCTTAATCCAATAGAAAACTTGTGGGGTGACATCAAAAATGCAATTTCTGAGGCAAAACCAAGAAATAGAGAAGAACTGTGGAATGTAGTCCGATCATCCTGGGCTGGAATACCTGATCACAGGGGCCAGAAGTTGGGTGACTCCATGCAACACAGATGTACAGCAGTTCTCAGAAACAGTGCGACTACAACCAAATATTCATTAAGTGATTCAAAGGAAAGCAAAATCTTATGAAGTAGTCCACTTCTATAGATGACTGTGCCACTTCCGGAAACATTCCTGTGTCTATGTCGCAGTATCTTTGTCACGCCGCACTGGATGTCTGGAATGCCATCAAATTTGTGTCCGTTTAAGGCATTTTTTTAATTTTAAACTAAACTAAAAATGACTAGTTATGGACTCCACCAGAATTAGTGGGTTTTTGTGTTATAAGTGTATATATTAAACCATAAGGCTGGTGGTCAAAAGCACATGAACGGCTCCTTTATTCAAACAAAAATATGTTTAAAACCAACAATACACCACACTTCACAGGTCTCATGTTGTGGTCCCTCCAAGGGTTACCAATGATTGCCAGCTGTATAAACATGTATAAAGGTATCAGATTTTTTTTCCCATAAGGACCATAAGTGCTTAGCATGTAAAATTCAAGTATTGATAGCTTTGAGTCCTCCTCAAAAGGATATTCCTTATGTTATAAACTTGTGCCGCTCAGGAAGAGATGTAAGGAGTTGGATGATGGTTTAGGCCCCATGTAGAGATAATAATGTGTAGTCCAGAGGAGGATATCCTGTGATAAGGAATATCCTTTTGAGGAGGACTCAAAGCTATCAATACTTGAATTTTGACCACCAGCCTTATGGTTTAACCACTTGCCTACCGAGCACTTACTCCCCCTTCTTTACTAGGCCAATTTTCAGCTTTCAGTGCTGTTGCACTTTGATTGACAATTGCGCGGTCATGCAAGATTGTACCCATATGAAATTTTTATAATTTTTTTCTCACAAATAGAGCTTTCTTTTGGTGGTATTTAATCGCCGCTGGGCAGTTTACTTTTTGCGCTATAAACAAAAAGTGTGCAAGAAATTAAAAACAAAAAAAGGTTCTTTGTTTCTATTATAAAATTATTCAAACAGGTAATTTTTCTCCTTCACTGAAGTGCATTGATGAGGCAGCACTGATGGGCACTGATAGGCGGCACTGATAGGCAGCACTGAAGGACACTGATAGGCGGCACTGATAGGCAGCACTAATGAGGTGTCACGGATAGGCAGCACTAATGAGGTGTCACGGATAGGCGGCACTGATAGGCGGCACTGATGATGGGTACTGATAGACAGCACTGATAGGTGGCACTGACTGGCATCACTGCTGGGCACTGACTGGCGGCACTGCTAGGCATTGACTGGCACAACTGCTGGGCACTGACTGGCACAACCGCTAGGCACTGACTGGTGGCACTGACTGGCAGCACTGCTGGGCTGCATTGATTGACATTGGTGGGTGGCACTGGGGGGCACAGGTGGGTGGCACTGCTGGGCACAGGTGGGTGGCACTGCTGGGCACAGGTGGGTGGCACTGCTGGGCACAGGTAGGTGGCACTGCTGGGTGGCACTGGTGGGCACAGGTGGGTGTACTGCTGGGCACAGGTGGGCGGAGCTAGTGGACGGCACTGCTGGGCACAGATGGGCGGAACTGGTGGGTGGCGCTGCTGGGCATCGATCATCAGGGCACTAATCATCAGTGCCCTGATGATCGGTGCTGATCCCTGCTCTGACAACTGCCGGTTCTCGATCTGACAGCGTGAGGAAAGTGCTGCCGAGAACCGGCAATTGCATTTCCCGGTGATCAGCGTGTCATTGGACACGGCTGATCACGTGGTAAAAGGCCGCTGTGATTGGCCTTTTACCACATCACGTGATCAGCTGTGTCCGTAGGACACAGCAATCATGGAGATCGCCGGGTGCGTGCCCCCCTGGGGCACGCAGGTGAGCGCATTCTGGGAGGACGTCATATGACACCCTCCCAGAACTAGCCGGCCGCAGTGTAGCCGTCATTCGGCTATCTGCGGTTGGCAAGTAGTTAATATATACACTTATAACACAAAAATCCCACTAATCCTGGTTGAGTCTGTAAGTAGTCATTTTTAGTTTGGTTTATTATTGGATCCTTTATTGGGAACTCCCGGACCACTTATTAGTATTGACCTTGAGGCCTTTTGGAGGTTTAAAATTATGAAAACAGGTGGACTATAGTCCTCCAAGTCTCAGTCTTTTCCTTTCCTTTTTTGAATGTTTACGTGTTTCTATTTTATGAGATACAGGTTGCTGTTGACATATTTATAATTACTTAATTTTATTATTCACAATAATTTTTTTTTTCTTTTCTTCTCTCTCTCCGCTATGGACACCAAATTTTGGGAAGAAATGGTGGGGAGGTTGGAGTTGGAGAATGAGACATGACCTGGGGATAAGGCTAAAGAGATTGAACAGTTCAAACCTATATTTCAATTAAAAGCTCTTTATAAAAGAAAATCGAGGGTCTGGTGGAATATTTCCTATTTTAGGAAATATTTGAAGGAACGGGTTTATCTGAGAGGCCCAAGTGTACAGATATTCCCTAAGATTACAGAGATTACGGCAGATGCTCCCATAATATGGTGCAATTATTGCAAGATTTTTATGAACAATAAATGATAGATATTGACAAAGATCTTAAGGAGACACTGGACTCTTTAAGGCATTTCAAACAAAACTCATCAGTAATTCAGGAGAAAGACATTTGTATGTCAGTGGAAAAACTGAATAAACCCACTAATCCTGGCTGAGTCATTTTTAGTTTGGTTTATTATTGGATCCTTGATTAGGGACTCCTGGACCACTTATTAGTATTGACCTTGAGGCCTTTTGGAAGTTTAACATTTTTAAATTTTACGAGCAGTCAAAGTTGCAGGGTGTTAGGTCAGGGGAATAAGGTGTTTTGGAATAGATTTCTGGGAAAGGAACTCGCTCGATGGTGAATGGCTGTGTGACTGATCACCATTGTGCCATACTTCAGGCACTCCAGGAATTAAATTGTCACACCTTGTACATGAATGAAAGGGGGGCAGGATTTTGGCATAATGTCTCCAGCAGCCATGAAGAGGGGAGCAAGGGTAGATATGATTGCAAAGGAGATGAATGAGTATGTTAGTTGTATGTGCTGGGATTTCTGATTTACTATAATAATGCAAATGCACTGCTTTCTCTTTTTTTTTTCCATACTATTCTTGGAGGTTTGGAGGACACATTTGACTCACACAAAGTTGGATGTTCAAACACAATGGGGACAAGTCAAGGGTGTGAATTGAAAACAAACCACTAGAGGTCATAATTCTACCATTGTTGGGCATTACTGAACCTTTACAGTACAAGCCCTGGTTCACACCAATGCGATTTATCATGCGAATTGACAGTTCAAAATCGCTTGACAAGTCGTACCCTATTGGCAGGGTATGGAACCATTCAAATCATTGCAACTCATGTTGCAACAACTTTGAAAAAGGTTCCTGCATTACTTTTCTGTGATTTTATTTGCGAATTCCATTGACTTCTGGTAAATGAAGGTAAATGGTAAATGAACTCGCAAGCCTCAATGAAATTGCACATCAAAATCACACTGATCGGTGGCTTTGAAATCGTGCTGCAATAGCGCGATTTAAAAGCCGCACTGGTGTGAACCAGGGCTGAAACCGGGGGCGGACTGACCATTTGGAAACCGAGGGCCCGGGGTCAGTAGGGGGCCCCATGAGATGCCCCTGGTACCTTTTTCATAGGCCTTTTTGAGTTTGGGCAAGGACACAGGGGCCCCATGATCCCCTATTGCCCGGGGGCCCCATGAGTTGTCAGTCCGCCCCTGGCTGAAAGCCTTCTACCCAGGGGCGGACTGACCATTTGGAAACTCGGGCGCTGCCCAAGGGCCCGGGTTCAGTAGGGGGCCCCATGAGATGCCCCTGGTACCTTTTTCATGGCTTTTTTGAGTTTGGGCAAGGACACAGGGGCCCCATGATCCCCTATTGCCCAGGGGCCCCATGAGTTGTCAGTCCGCCCCTGGCTGAAACCCTTCTACCTCTATAGACCTGGACTCTCCAACTATGGCACTCCAACTCAGGTACTCGTAGTCGTGGTGCATTGAAGAAATTAAAGTGAACCTGTCACTCAATATAACTTTTTGTAAATAATGCAGCACAATAGGAACAGTGACAATCAGGTGCTTTACAGAAAAATGATAAGATAACCCAAGACCATTGTATTTGGTTGAGAATAAGTGTGTGTGTGTGGGAGGGGGGGGGGGTTGGAATCTGAAATTCTTCTGTAACGAACAAATAAGGAACGAATAGGCTGCTTAATATGGAGGATGTAAAAATTACATTTACAACATAACTTGATTGAGCATTCAGGGTATACACCGTAATCCACACTCAGTCCACTGATCTCCAGCTATAACTTACATATCACTTTTATGTAGGTTTAGGTGGATTGACTTTCAGCCAATGGTCAGAAGAACAATATAAGAACAAGGGGGCTCCAAACTACGGCCCTCTGGCCACATCCAGTCCACTACAAGATTTTACCCGTGTATCAGCTGAGGTTCCTCAATGTTCACTGACTGAGGATTAAAGCAGTATTGAACCCAAAGGCAAATGTCTATTATATTGCAGCTTACCAATTCTTAGATGTGTTGGCCGTGTTAGTTTGCTTTCTTGCGCTTTTGTTCTTCTAATTTCATCTGGTAATCCAGCCAGTAAGTCTGTTGTTTTTCAAAAGAACAAAGCTTTCCTGCAGAATGTATCCGTTTACAGGGATGGGGCAAACCATTTACCACTGACAGGGGTGCTTACAATGCTCATATTTCAATATGAATATATTCATATGATCAAAAATTTATATATTTATGTAAAACCTTTATCCCAAATGGAAAAATACTGTTTGTTGTAACTGATTATAAAGTGTGAGCTGGAGTTTGGCTTCCATTTGTTAGTGTATCTAAATCTCCCAATTCATCTAACACTCCTTTCCCCCCAGACTGACAATGCTGCTGTCCTAAGGTTCCCCCTGTGCTCCTTCATCCAGAGTGGGGGTACTCTAATACAGGACGTGTGTTACTGGCCAGATAGCCAGGTGAAAACAGAGGGGGAAAAAATAGCCTAAGGGCCAGTTCACACCTCAAAAATGCACTCTGGATGCATTTTTGCTTACAGTTCACACAACATGCAGTTCCGGTGCATTTTTGATGTGTTTTGCTGTGTTCCAGTACAGTTCTGTGCAGAAACAATGCAGCATGTTCAACTTTTTTCTGCACCAGAAATGGACTGGAGCTGACTGCACTGATGTGAACTAGGTCCATTGGAATACGTGGAAAACACTGTGCGAGCATTTTTGCTGCAGAAACAAAATGCACTGGACTGCATCCGGAGTGAGCCAGCCCTAAAGTAAGAAAACGAAAGCAGTCACCACCATTAAGATTGGTAAACTGAAATATATTAAAGTTTGGGTTTAGGATTGTAAAGTTATCATTTTAAAATACCAAACGTGTCATACTTACCTGCTCTGTGCAAGGGTTTTGCATAGAGTGGCCCCAATCCTACTCTTCTTGGGTCCCTTGCTAGCGCTCCGGACTCTTCCACTTCTACATGTGTCACCATAGAAAGCTGCTTCCTATGTGGGCACTTATGAGGGCTCAACCGTGCGTCGGGCTGTGTGAGTCTATTGAAACACACAGTGCTGCTTGGCATTGCCCCCACTGCCTCCTCACGGGATTTGATTGATAGCAGAAGGAACCAGTGGCTGTGGCTGCTTCCTCCATGTCCAGTGAGAAGAGAGAGAGCATCCGCTGCTCTTGTGCACAGCACTGGATCTAGATCGGGCTCAGGTATGTATTTAGGGGGGCGAGAGGACCACTTTAAGGTCAGCAGAGGCTGCCTGCAGTCTCCTCTTCGGATGTAAGGGGGGATTGAGCACATTTTGGTCCCATCAACATTTAAAAGGGAGATTCTGAAAATGTCCACATGCGTTTTTCAAATATATGTTTCAGACGCTCCTACTAAAGTCCATGGGCCTGAAAATGCACGATTCTGCCCAAAAGAAGCTCATGCACTGTTTAGTACATAAAACGACAAGCCGCACGGGTGTGAACAGACCTGCCGAGAATAATGGGACTCTTCGTCTTACCCCAGGTTCACACCTAAGCGTTTTCTGCAGCGTTTTGCAGAAACGCACTACAGTCCATTTAGCATGAGTTCCTATGGGACAGGTTCACATCTCCGCGTTTTCACCCGGTGCGTTTTTTTGGAAAGGGTCAGGGACTTTTTTGAACGCAAAAAGTTGCGTTTTTGGTTCTATAGACTTCAATGGAAATGCTGCAGAAAGGCAAGTAGTGCATTTTTGCTGTCTTTTTGTGAGTTTTTGCTACATTTTTGCTGTGTTTTGCATTTTAATTCTGCTTAGCAACAAGAAGAAAAAAAATGGGGGAAAAAATGCAAAACGCCTCAAAAACACAGGTGCAAAAATACAAAACGCAATGCAGAAATGGGTCAAACGCAACCTGCATAGGTGTGAACCTAGTCTTAGGGCCGGTTCACACTATAGAAACGCAGTCCAGATGCGTTCCGGATGCATTTTTGCATTCACGTTTTTTTATGCTTTCTCGTGCGTTTTTTATGCATTCTAGTTTCCTTTTCCCCCCTCTCTTTTTCTTCAATTTAAATAGGGACATGGGTGTTCCAGTGTGTTTTGGTGCGTTTTACCGCATTCCAATACAGTTCTATGCAGAAAAAATGCAGCCTGTTCTACTTTTTTTCTGCATCCTGGTCCTGCAAGCACGGATGTGAGATATGATATTGACAACTATATAACCTACTTTCTGTGCATTTTACATAGTTATTCTGGCTGAAAAAAGACAAAAGTCCATCCAGTTCAACAACAAAAAAAAGAAAACCTAATGGATGCAGAAAAAACGCAACGGAAACACATGTAGCATGAACTGGCCCTTAAAGTGTTACTAAACCCACAACAGTAAAATCAGTCTGTAGATGCAGTAAAGCATGCTTGTTATACTCACTGTGGAACCTAAGGGGTTAATCCTCTGCATTGTGTAAAAAGGCTGTTTGATCCTGTCTTCTCTGCTCCCCCTCTTGTTCAAATGTACACCTGATAAGACAGACTGAACCTGTAGCCACATGCACATGCTCAGTTTGGTGTGTATTGCTAGAGAGGTTTCTTTTTTTTCTTGGATGAATGCATGTGGTCAGCACAGGGCCAATCAGCACTATCCAGACAGAGGCCATGGGTTCTGCATCCTCCTAGAGAAGAAAGAAAACTCCTCCTACAAGCTTTAACCAATGCTCAGCTGGACACTGACAGAAGTCACAAGACTTCTCTAACTGCTGATGAAAAAAGGTATTTAGCAGTTTAGTACTGTGGGAGACCAGATATAGTGAATGCAGGGTCCGGGGAGACCAGATATAGTGAATGCAAGGTCCGGGGAGACCAGATATAGTGAATGCAGGGTCTGGGGAGACCAGATATAGTGAATGCAGGGTCCGGGGAGACCAGATATAGTGAATGCAGGGTCTGGGGAGACCAGTTATAGTGAATGCAGGGTCCTGGGAGACCAGATATAGTGAATGCAGGGTCTGGGGAGACCAGATATAGTGAATGCAGGGTCTGGAGAGACCAGATATAGTGAATGCAGGGTCCAGGGAGACCAGATATACTGAATGCAGGGTCCGGGGAGACCAGATATAGTGAATGCAGGGTCCAGTGAGACCAGATATAGTGAATGCAGGGTCCGGGGAGACCGGATATAGTGAATGCAGGGTCTGGGGAGACCAGATATAGTGAATGCAGGGTCTGGGGAGACTGGATATAGTGAATGCAGGGTCCGGGGAGACCAGATATAGTGAATGCAGGGTCCGGGGAGACTGAATATAGTGAATGCAGGGTCCGGGGGAGACCGGAAATAGTGAATGCAGGGTCCGGGGGAGACCGGATATAGTGAATGCAGGGTCCGGGGAGACTGGATATGGTGAATACAGGCTCCGGGGAGAGCGGACATAGTGCATGCAGGGTCCGGGGAGACCAGATATAGTGAATGCAGGGTCCGGGGAGACCGGATATAGTGAATGCAGGGTCTGGGGAGACCAGATATAGTGAATTCAGGGTCCGGGGAGACCAGATACAGTGAATGCAGGGCCTGGGGAGACCAGATATAGGGAATGCAGAGTCCGGGGAGACCAGATATAGTGAATGCAGGGTCTGGGGAGACCAGATATAGTGAATGCAGGGTCCAGGGAGACCAGATATAGTGAATGCAGGGTCCTGGGTTTAGCAACACTTTAAGCGTTAGTAAACTTCGGAAATCGCACAGCAAAGTGCTCAAAAGTGAATAGGAAAAGGAGACAATATTTCATCAATTGTGCTTACGATGTATACCACCTGAGAAGACTAGGGGGCGCTGTGATCCACACATGAATTCATGATATGATTTAGTATTGTGCTGAGAGCTCTGCACAATTGTAGACCAAGAAAAAAAAAAACTTGGCAAGTCAAAGTAACTTCCCAAAAAAACCACAGCAACAACGGCGACTGTCTGGATCATTATAACCAGATCTCGACGTGGCAGTGTCGGGGTGTAGCAATCATTCTCTGTTGGTGATATCTATGATTTTCAAGTATGAAGCAGAAAGGGGGATTCTATATTGACATACAGAACATATCGCGGTGGTGAGGAGTATGGAGGGCGGCTGTAGTCACTCATACAGCTTTGTGTCAGTGTGTTTCCAACAACTGAGCACAGCCAGTCGCTGTATGTAGGACGGGGAGGCGTATGCCTGGATTCACACTGATGCGGTGCAGAATTCGCAATGTTTTCTGCGTGATTTCCTCACCGCATCATATATGCATTCATGCAAACCGCTGCGGGTGGTGTATGTTAAGGTAACGCCACAAAATCGGTTCGCAAAACGCGGTGCGATGTGCAGATTCGGATCGCATGGGTGTGAATACCTGTGCGATCTGGTTGTGGCATGGACAAAAAAAAGGGTCCTGCGCTTTTTTGGTGCGGTGCGATGCGATTTGAGCCATACAAACTCTACCCATGCAACACTGTACCCATATGAATTTTTTTAGCATTTTGTTGAGACAAATACAGCTTTATTTTGGTGGTATTTATTCACCGCTGGGATTTTTATTTTTTTTGCTATGTAAATGAAAAAGTCCAAAAATTTTGAAAAAAAAGTGTTTTTCTTATAAAATTTTGCAAATAAATAATCTTTCTTCATAAATCTTGGCCAAAATTTATTCCGTTATCTTTTTAGTAAAAAAAAAAAAATTAGTTTATAACCAAAAATTATAATTTTTAAACATTTTTTTTTACATTTTTATTTTTTTTTTTATATTATTATTTATGTTTATTTTTTTTTTTTACATACTGTCACCCTAGCAGTACAGTGTCACCATGGTGACACTGTACTACTTGTGGGGGGTGATGAAGATTTTTTTTTTACACTGATTGCTTATACACCTATAAAGGCGGTAAAAGCAATCATTTCTCTTTCTCTCTGTCTGCATTCTTGCAGCCATTGAGAACTACTGTGTGAGCTGTGATTGGTCACAGCATGTCACATGGTACAAGGCTGTTGTGAATAGCCTTGTACCATGTGACCTCTGTGATCATTCACAGATTTCACACATAGTAAGCAATGATGTCAGAAGTGACATCTTGCTTACTACTTTGCATGTGATCACTGATGGGCCAATCAGTGATCACATGATCGGGACCTCATACAGAGGTCCCGTCCGACGATCAGTGTTCCACTGTGTCCGGAGAACACAGCGGGCACCGGATCGTGGTGCTGCGCGGTCCCAGGGAGCGCGCACAAGCAGGGGGCGGGGAGGCCGTTTATAAACGGCCACCCGACCCTGCACTGCCACCCGACCCTGCACTGCCACCGTCCAGCCGTTTATATACAATGGCCGGACGGGAGGTGGTTAAGGCTGGCCATACATTATACAATTTTCTTGAGATTTGTGGTTTAGATTTACCAAAAACCATATAATAGGAGGTTAAATCTAACAACACTTTCAGTTGTATCCAATCAGGCCGGCTCTTGCACTACATAGTTGAAGGTAAATCTAAAGGAAATTGGACAGAAAATTGTATAGTGTATGGCCAGCCTAAGTTGCCCTTTACACTTTTTCTCTGAGAGCCTCAGCCAGTGAAGAATTCAGCAGCAGAGCTGAAGGTAAGTAGTTAAGGTACGTAGCTTCCACTTCCAGGGGGGGATTTAAAGGGCAACTTCACTTTTTAATGGATTTAGGCTGTAAAAAGCTAAAGGTAATTAGCAGACGTAATGCTATCCTTATAAATGACTGTGACACCTGAGCTGATTGTCTGCTGGCGTCCACAACAATAGGCGTATGATCCCTGCAAGCCTGTGCAAGTATCAGGACCACAAAATACCTTCCTGACCATAGAAGGCTAAGAATAAGCATCTCATAGGTTAAAGTGGTATACTCCCCTCCCCCATCCTCCACCCCCCACCAAAAAATAGCTGATCTAAGCCTGTAAATTCCGCCAGCAGCTAAATGCATGTAAAATCCATCAAGGCGTCATATGGTAGATGCATACAAGGTATAGCGCACGGCACATAGAGCAGTGGTGTGTGGGGGGGAATACCGACCAATCATATTTCATCCTTCCTCCATCACTGACTGGTTGCTGTATTACTGCCCTTTTCATATTGCTTTATGTCTTGTGAAAGAAGAACCAAAACCGTCATGATAGATATCCAGGAGGTGCCTCTGTTGGCTTCTTTTAGATTTTGCTAGTTCCCAGACTGTCATGTTCATCCTACAGATTCTCTGTCAAGTATCTGACCTTACAAGCATGTGGCCAGCAAAGTCATATGTCCTGGCTTGCCTGCTTGTTCTGGATCCGTTGAATCACTTAGTGATGAAGCCACAGGATGGACATGACAGCCAGGGAACTAGTACATTGAAAGTGTTACTAAACCCAGGAACCTCCCACAGTACACAGAACATGGAAATGCAATTATTTCAGTAAATATAAACTGCTAAATACCTTTTCTCATCAGCAGTTAGAGCAGTCTTGTGACTTCTATCAGTGTCCAGCTGAGAATTGGTTAAAGCTTGTAGGAAGTGTTTTCATTCTCCTCTGACCGTCCCATCAGCCTAGGTTCACACTACAGCGGTGCGGCACATCGCATGTGATTTGCACACGGGTGGACTGACAACTCATGGGGCCCCCGCCCACACTCAAACCACACCCAAAAAAGCCTATGAAAAGGTACCAGGGGCATCTCATGGGGCCCCCTACTGACCCCGGACCCTCGGGCAGTGCCTAAGTTCCCAAATGGTCAGTCCACCCCTGTGCCAATCACATGCGATTTGTGTGCGGTGCAATCGGAGCCGTACATTTTGTATGGCTCTATTCACACCACACCCGCACCAAAAACATGCAGGACCCTTTTTTGGTCCGCACTAGAATCAGATGTGAACCTATGTGATCCGATTCTACGTTTTGCGGACCAATGTCATGGTGTTGTTAACATACACACCCGCAGCGGTTCGCATAAACAGGTTGCGATTGTGATGCGGTGTGGAATTCGCACTGAAAACGCTGCAAATTCTGCACCGAATTAATGTGAACCAGGGCTGAGGCTGCATAACCCCTGACCCTCCATCTGGACAGTGCTGATTGGCCCTGTGCTGATCACATGCACTCTCCCAAGAAAAAAAAGAAACTCTCTAGCAATACACACCAAACTGAGCATGTGCAGAGTGACTCTTAGAGCTCTGTTCTATCAACAGATGGATTGGGGACAGTGGAAGAAGAGGAGGATCAGAGAAGACAGGATCAAACAGCCTTTTTACACAATGCAGAGGATTAACCCCTTAGGTTCCAGAGGGAGTATAACAAGCATGCTTTACTGCATCTACAGACTGATTTCACTGTTGTGGGTTTAGTAACACGTTAGGCTTCATGTACACGAGCTGATGCTAAACTCAAGTTTAGGAGCTTTTGACATTTTTTTTGCCAAAGCTCCTAAACTCAACTCCGTAAAAGCCTACGTGTCCATGTACCCACGGCTTTTAGCAGCGCTTAGGAGCTGCCGCTGTTAGGTGCAGTTAAACCTCCCTCTCCTGAACGCAGAGGAATCGCATTCAGGATAGGAACGTTTTGACCGCCGACCACGGGAATAGTATTTTCCCATGGCCGGTGGTCAGGGTAGGCTTGTGTACATGGAGCCTTGAGCCCAGGTTCACACTGATGAGGTGCGGAATTCGCAGCGTTCTCAGTGCGAATTTTGCACCGCATCACAATTGCACCCCGTTCATGTGATCCGCTGCGGGTGTGTACATTACGTTAACAACACCCCAAAAGCGGTCCGCAAACGCAGTGCAATGTGCAGAATCGGATCGCATAGGTGTAATTACCCATGCGATCAGATTCTAGTGCGGACCCAAAAAAGGGTCCTGCACCTTTTTGGTGCGGGTGCAGTTTGATTAGAGCCATAGAAAATGTACGGCTCCGATCGCACCGCATACAAATCGCATGTGATTGTACAGGAATGCGGTGCGGTTCCTATGCGAATCACATGCGATATACCGCACCGCATGTATGTGAACCCGGGCTAAAGCCAAATAAAAAATTCAGTTGAGATTTGCTAAATACATTCCAGGGGCATCAGAACTAACTAATGTCCTGCAGTTTGCTTTTTTATAAAACATCCACAGCCTGAAAAACAAGCTGCTCCCTGCCTGCATGCAGTAGAGGAGGACTCTTGTTCTCTTTGCGGAAGCAGTGGTCTCTCTGCAGAGGTCTGAGTCAGAGCTACAGCTCTCCAAGCAGCAAAGCTCATGTTCCCTTTCTGAGTCACTGATCTAGAACCAGTATGCACATCAGGAGGGTCAGACGAAGTTAGACATTTTATCTGCATATGTATCCCAGGTCCCGGACTTGAGCTGGGTACACACTATAAGGAAATCGGGTGAACATTTCCATACGAGGAACGATTGTGCGATTTTTGTATAATCTGTACACAGCTTTCAACAGCCGATTGAGACCTTCCAAATGAAAATTTCCAAAGGGACAAACTCCAGAATGTTTCTTCTATGTGAACAGAACTAACGATTTTCAAGTAATTTGTACTGTTTTTGTAGGAAAAAAATTGGATAAAAAAAGACTGCATGACTAGAAACCATACACAGCAATATAATCTATGTACAACTTTAATGCCTAAAACAAAAAAAGCCTTTGCCATTCGAGAATTTTTGTACAAGTAGTACAGCCCTCGGGTACGACCAGGGTCATACATAAGGGGGTGCAACTAGTCCTCCTGTACGGGGCCCCGGCCAGAAGGGGGGCCCAGGCAGCAGGACGAATCAGATGTGGGCAGGGTTTCATTTCAATATTAAAGTGGAGTTCCACCCAAAAGGGGAAGTTCTGCTTTAAAGATTGGTCCCCCACTCCCCATTAAGGATTGGCACCTTTGGGGAGTGGGTACCCGAATTTGACAGGTACCCGCTCCCACTTCCGCTGCGATTGTCTAGGTGATTGAAAGCGGAAGTTGTCCTCCTTCCCTCCCTCCCCGAAGTCTTCTGGGACACATGACAGGTCCCAGAAGACTACGGGGCCATTCAGAAAGTGCAGCGCTACTCATGCATGCGCAGTGGGTACCCGGCTGTGAAGCCGCAAACTGTCACAGCCGGGTGCCCACACTGAAGATGCCGGCGCCTGGAATACAGGACAGCCGGTGAAAAGGGCTGCGGTGGGGGAAACGCGGGATCGAGGGACAGGTAAATGGCTGTTTTTTAAAAGTCAGCAGCTACAGTTTTTGTAGCTGCTTTTATTTTTTTACAGAGTGAGTGGAACTCCGCATTAAAGTGTATATATACCTAGAAGTTATCTATGGTGTGTATCCATGGTCAGAATGTAAAATCATATATTTATTTCCACATTGTATTTCAATTATTTTTAGCCTACTCCTATTAATCTGAAGGACCTTAACATTTGTAAACTTACTTTGTGAAGATCCCCACACATTTTCTTCCTTGAATTCTGTAACATGTATTCCCTATTTTCTGCGAGTAGCACCGCTGTGTCACACATTTCACAGAGCCTGCCTTCTGAACTAAAGAGGTGCTGAGAGGAGGAGTCGCAGGAGCCGAATCAGCAAGGTACTATGGGACATATATATATCTAGCACCCGTCTAGTCAAATAGGGGGGGCTAGCTAGGGTTTCTAGACAGAGGCTGGATAGCAGCCTGGGATGAGTCAGCCTGGGTGTGAGTCAGCCAGGTTAAATTTAGGTAAGGGCTGAGGGCTCTGCAGGTCAGTTCCCTGATACCTCCCCCTGCTCTAGAAGCTTGAGAAGTTTCCAGAAGGCAGAGGGTGGGGGTGAGGAGGGGATGATCGACATGTCTGAGGGATATTGACCAATCCCCAAGCAGGAGGCTTCTCATGTGGTCAGCACAGCCCTTATACAGGGCCATGGATAAGGGGATACCACCATTCCTCCTGTATGGGGCCCAGACCAGCAGGGGGCTCAGGCAGCTGGGTGAATCATATGTGTGCAGGGAGGGTTATCAGCACGGCGGGGGGAACAATTACTGAACCGATCCCCTGTATGGCTCTCTCTGCAGCAGCTGAAAGTGATGATCAGTGCTCAGCAGTGCCGCCCAACTGTGCTCAGCAGTGCCGCCCACCTGTACCCATCAGTGCTACCCACCTATGCCCTGCAGTGCCACCCACCTGTGTCCATCAGTGCCACCCACCTGTGCCCAGCATTGCCACCCATCAGTGTTGCCCAGCAGTGCATCCCATCAATGCCCAGCAGTGCCGCCCATCAGTGCTGCCCATCAGTGCCACCTATCAGTGCAGCATCATCAGTGCCAGTTCATCAGTGCCGCCTATCAATGCTGCCCAGCAGTGCCGCCCAGCACTGCTGCCTATCAGTGCAGCATCATCAGTGCCAGCTCATCAGTGCCGCCCATCAGTGCTGCCTATCAATGCAGCCTCATCAACGCACATCAGTGCCCATCAGTGCTGCCTATCTGTGCCACCTCATCAGTGCCCATCAGTGCTGCCTATCAGTACAGCCTCATCAACGCACATCAGTGAAAGAGAAAAATTGCCGGTTTGCAAAACTGTATAACAGAAACAAAGAAAAACTTATTTTTTTTCAAATTTTGTGCTCTTTTTTTGTTTACAGCGCAAAAAATAAAACACCCAGCGGCAATTAAATACCACCAAAAGAAAGCTCTATTTGTGTGAAAAAAATGCTACAAATGTCATATGGGTACAGTGTTGCATAACTGCGCAATTGTCATTCAAAGTGTGACAGCGCTGAAAGCTGAAAATTGGCCTGGGCATGAAGAGGGTATAAGTGCCTGGTAGGCGAGGGGTTAAAGTGGTGGAGGACATGGCTGGCATTCAGAGCTCCTTTCCTAGGAGAGTAGCCAGTACTTGTGACGAGGGATAAGGTTCAAGTTTGCTAGAATGCAGGGTCCACAATTCATCAAATGGGCTTATTGATTATTTGGTGGCACTCATTAACTTGGGGGCTGGACACCTGAAGCCCATATTTTAAAGGAGGCTTCTAGATTCTGATGTCCCGGCCCCTCACAACCAATGGACCAGGGTTGTGGTGATGAGGCCCTTGACCCCATCATATGAGGAGATGGTGCTTTGCCCGTGTGGGCCCTCCCTGACAGGGTACTTTCCCAATGCTGAGGATGTGGTATGGTTCAGGGGGAAGGACCGCATGCTCACCGCGCTATTCTTTCTTGGCAAGCCCGGCTGCATGTTCGAATAAGGGGTCTGGTATCATTTTTGGGAAACCCTGCAATAGTTTTTGGGGGGTTTTTGAATGAGGCTCTTCTTAGAATCAGGTCTGGTGTGCAGTTTGGGGGAGACCCTACACATTTTTTCTATTCTTTTGCTGGCTGATATTATTGATCATATACCGCTGTGACCACCGGGGATCCCCCAGCCGCTTGGTTTACAAACAGAAGCAGGTGAGGATCAGGACTGTCATTTAGCTTCAGATGTTTTACATGTCACTTTTGCTTCAGTGTATCCTACAGATGTGTCACTAAAAGCCATAAAATGGCCAGATATTGATATTCAAGATTCATCTCCCATTGACTTCTGTGGGCCACACATTAACCCCTTCACGCCTAAAGGTAAAACAAATCTAAATGCCTAAGCACAATTTTGCAACGTTGGCATGTGTTAGTAAAACCGTCCATTTCATCACAACTAATTTGTACATCCGGGTGGATTATACTGCGTTGTTTTCAGGACAAATTGGACTTTCATTTGGCGGTAAATGGTAATGGATATCTCCTGATTTTTTTTTATTATCAAAGGAAAACTGGCCCAAAATTGTAAAAAAAAAATAATTTATTTTAATTTAGCGGTGTGTTTCTTGTTACTACCATAACCTACCACCAAAGAACAACCCAAAATACATTTTCCAGCTCTTGACGATCACAGCGATACCATATATGTGTATGTTATTTGTTGTCTGTACCCGTAGTACAACCCAAAAACAACAGTGTCCATTTTGTTTTTGTTTTTTTTTAATACCTAAAACTGACACTAACTGACACTGATACCAATTAAAAAAAAAATCCTGACCTTTGACCCTGAAAATTTTTTTTACCTTGACCTTTGAACCTGACCTTGACCCAAACACTTACACTGGCACTAAACTAGATCAAACCTTGATCTAGGTATTTTTTCTTTTTTAATATATACATTTAGGGGGCAGCACAGTGGCTAAATGGTTAGCACTTCCACCTGACAGTACTAGGGTCATTGGTTCAAATCCCAACCATGGCACCACCTGCCTGGAGTTTGCATGTTCTCTCTGTGCCTGCGTGGGCTTCCTCCCACACCTCAAAGACATGCTGGTAGGTTAATTGGCTCCTGTCTAAATTGTCCCTAGTATGTGTATGTATGAATGAGAGTTAGGGACCTTAGATTGTACACCCCTTGAGGGTTAGGGACTGATGTGAATGTACAATATATATGTAAAGCACTGCGTAAATTGACATCGCTATATAAGTTCCTGAAATAAATAAAATTTATTAATTTATCTTTTTTTTTTTAACAAACATTTTTTTCCTCTGTGCCAGGAGTTAGAGATACAATGTACCTGTCTCCTCCATTCATAGAAAGAAAAACCCCAAGGGGGCCGGGCTGTAGTGACTGATCACTGGGATAGCCAATCAGAGGCTATCACAGCGATCATGTGACCCGGAATCGGGAGTCCCTGGTCCCCATCGTTAGAACGGGACCCGGGGCTCTCAGTGACACCCTGGTGCTATGCGGCGCGCTCCCAGCATAAAGACAGGTACGCAAATATGTGGCCCCCATGGAAAGAAAATGAGTTCTGTGAGGCCACATATTTGTGTGATGTTGGTGCAAAGGGGTTAAAGTGATTACAAAGGCATTTTTTTTTTTTTTAGAAAAGATAACAAACATGTCTATACTTACCTGCTGTGTGCAGTGGTTTTGCACAGAACAGCCTGGATCCTCCTCTTCTCGGGTCCCCCGCTGGCGCTCCTGACCCCTCCCTCCTGTCAGCTGCCCCCACAACAAGCAGCTTGCTATGGGGGCACCCGCTGTCCCATGTGTCCATTCAAACATGGAGCCGTGGCTCAGTCCCACCCCCTCTCTCTTCTCATTGGCTCACTGGCTGTGATTGACAGCGGTGGGAGCCAATGGCTCCCATTTGTGTTTCAGCCAATGAGGAGAGGGAGTCCCAGGCTAGCTGAGACTACAGTGCACATCGCTGGATCGAGAGAGGGCTTAGGTGAGTATTAGGGGGGACTGGGGGGGCGATGCACACAGAAGGTTTTTTACTTTCACACATAGAATGCATAAAGGTAAAAAACTGTGAGCCTTTACAACCACTTTAACTTTTGCAAATAGGAAATTTTATGATCAGTTTGATAAACGTCCTGCAAATCGAACTCAAGCACATTTGCCTATCAGTACTTATGACCTTGTGGCTGGAATATCTTTGCCCGTGGTATTGGGGCTTAGACATTGGCAAGATCTTACATGCCTGCACATCTCTTGGAGGGGGATCTCTGGAATGTCCACTATGGTGGTCTTAGGGTTTGTTCTCCTTAGCAGTGGCGTCCTGAGGCAGGTGCGGGGGGGTGCTGCACTTACCGGGTGACACCTACCGCACAGGGTGACACTGGACCCACTCCAGGAAAAGGTAAGTTGTAAAGCAAGCCGACGATCCCCGCAGGATGGATCGTCGGCTTTCTTTACAACTTACCTATTCGTGGAGCGGGTCCGGTATCACCCCGTATAGATTGCATGCCATCGATCCCCACAGGATGGATCGGATCTGTGGATTGGGGAGCATAATGGATCGGACTCTGATCCATTATGCTCAGTCCTCAGATCCGATCCCTTCTGTGGGGATTGTCGGAGGGGGTGTCACCAAGTGTTATCGCACCGGTGACACCAACCCTAGGGTCGCCCCTGCTCCCTAGCCCTGTTTCTGTTAAAGCCCCCCTTCCCCCACAGGCCTCCTGTTCATTTGGGCATCTGCAGGTCATTAGTCATCTTCTTCTGCTGTATTTTGATAGCTTTGAATATTTGGTCTAAAGCAGAGGTTTCCAAACTATGGCCCATGATCACACCCAACCCACTACAGGATTTTATCCAGCCCACAGCTAGGGTCAGTGGTGTATCCTCAGTCTGCACAGATTGATGATTCAGGTCAGCAGAGGCTTCCTATGGTCTTTGCTCACCTGCCCACCAACCCCGACCTACCATGGTCTCCAAGTCCACTCCCTCCCACTGCACCGTCATCATAATCGCCATTGCTTGCAAGGACTGCCAGCATCCTAGCAACCAATGATGTGCTTGCCTCACCAGTCATCTGAGTAAAGAACTTCCTTGGTCAGACCTGCTCCTCCTCCTGGCTCCTGCCCTGATAATACAGCCACATAAGATAAGGGAAGACTCTGATGGGAACTGCAATGTAAGGGCAGAACATGATGGAGTCACTGATGTAAGGTAGGAATCGGATAGGAACCCTGTTGTAAGGTGGGATTATGATGTAAAGGGGAACTTTGATGGGGACTGCAGTGTAATGGGGAATTCTGATGGGGACCCTGATGTAGGGGAGACTCTTATGGGAACTCTGATGTAAGGGGGAACTCTGATGGGGACTGCAATGCAAGGTCAGACTCTTATGAAGATACTGACATAAGAGGGGAATCTTAAGAGGACCCTGATGTATGGCGGGATTATGATGCAGGCTCTGATGCAAGGCAGGACTCTGATGTAAGGGGGAACTCTGATGGGGACTGCAATGCAATGGTGGATTCTGATGGGGACCCTGATGTAAGGGAGACTGTTATGGGATCTCTGATGTAAGGGGGGCACTCTGATGGGGACTGAAATGTAAGGGCAGACCTTGATGGAGTCACTGTAATGGGGGAATCTGATAGGGACCCTGTTGTAAGGTGGGACTATGATGTAAAGTGGAACTTTGATGGGGACTGCAATCTAATGGGAGATTCTGATGGTGACCCTGATGCAGGAGAGACTCTTATGGGAACTCTGATGGGGATTGCAATATAAGGACAGACTCTGATGGAGATGCTGATGTAAGAAGGGAATCTTCAGAGGACCCTGATGTATGGTGGGACTATGATGCAGGCCCTGATGCAAGACAGGACGCTGATGTAAGGGGGAACTCTGATGGGGATTGCAATGTAATGGGGGACCCTTATGGGTACTCTAATGTAAGGGGGAACTCTGATGGGGAGTTCAATGTAATAGGGGACCGTTATGAGTACTCTGATGTAAGGGGGGACTCTGATGGGGACTGCAATGTAATGGGGAATTCTGATGGAGACCCCGATGTAAGAGAGACTCTTATGGGAACTCTGATGTAATGGCGGCCCCTATGGGTATTCTGATGTAAGGGGGGACTCTTCTGGAAACTGCAATATAAGGACAGACTCTAATGGAGACACTGATGTAAGAGGGGAATCTGATGGGGAACCTGATGTTTGGTGGGACTATGATGTAGGACCAGATGCAAGGCTGGACTCTGATGTAAGGGGGAACTCTGATGAGGACTGCAATGTAATGGGGGACTCTTATAGGAACTCTGATGGAAGGGGGAACTCTGATGGGGAGTGCAATGTAATGAAGTACCCTTATGGGTACTCTGATGTAAGGGGGAACTGTGATGGGGAGTCCAATGTAATGCGGGACCCTTATGGGTTCTCTAATGTAAGGCGGGACTCTGATGGGGAGTCCAATGTAACGGGGGACCCTTATGGGTACTCTGATGTAAGGGGGGACTCTGATGGGGACTGCAATGTAATGGGGAATTCTGATGGAGACCCTGATGTAAGAGAGACTCTTATGGGAACTCTGATGTAAGGGGGGACTCTGCTGGGAATTGCAATATAAGGACAGACTCTAATGGAGATGCTGATGTAAGAAGGGAATCTTAAGAGGACCCTGATGTATGGTGGGACTAGGATGCAAGCCCTGATGCAAGACAGGCTCTGATGTAAGGGGGAACTCTGATGGGGACTGCAATGCAATGGTGGATTCTGATGGGGACCCTGATGTAAGGGAGACTGTTATGGGATCTCTGATGTAAGGGGGGCACTCTGATGGGGACTGAAATGTAAGGGCAGACCTTGATGGAGTCACTGTAATGGGGGAATCTGATAGGGACCCTGTTGTAAGGTGGGACTATGATGTAAAGTGGAACTTTGATGGGGACTGCAATCTAATGGGAGATTCTGATGGGGACCCTGATGTAAGAGAGACTCTTATGGGAACTCTGATGGGGATTGCAATATAAGGACAGACTCTGATGGAGATGCTGATGTAAGAAGGGAATCTTAAGAGGACCCTGATGTATGGTGGGACTAGGATGCAAGCCCTGATGCAAGACAGGACGCTGATGTAAGGGGGAACTCTGATGGGGAGTGCAATGTAATGGGAGACCCTTATGGGTACTCTGCAGTAAGGGGGACTTTGATGGGGACTGCAATGTAATGGGGAATTCTGATGGAGACACTGATGTAAGAGAGGAATCTGATGGGGACCCTGATGTATGGTGGGACTATGATATAGGACCTGATGCAAGGCTGGACTCTGATGTACGGGGGGGGGGAAAGAGAAAAGGAGAGAAGCGCCTCTAAGTGCAATAAGTCTTTTAATTCAAGTCTAAATGTAGAAACACTCACATGTGTGAAGTAATCATCAGCTTAAAAACCGTGGTTAACAATAGTTAACGGTGGGGTGGTAACCCGGGTGAAGAACCGTCATCTTACTGCGATGTGGGGAGGTCAGCTCTCGGCTGGAACAGCGTGGTGGCTGGAGGGGAACAGCGGTGAGGCCGGCGTGTACGTCCTCCCTCAGAGCCGGATGGAACGCATGCTAAAACGTAGCAGCGACGTGGCCGTGATGACGTCAGATCCCAGGGTGCACTGCGATGCGTTTTGGAGCATGCGCTGGCCGTGGAAGGCGGAAGTGCGCTCCTTTTTCAAGCAGGTGCTGTTCCCCTCCAGCCACCACGCTGTTCCAGCCGAGAGCTGACCTCCCCACATCGCAGAGAGATGACGGCTCTTCACCCGGGTTACCACCCCACCGTTAACTATTGTTAACCACGGTTTTTAAGCTTATGATTACTTCACACATGTGAGTGTTTCTACATTTAGACTTGAATTAAAAGACTTATTGCACTTAGAGGCGCTTCTCTCCTTTTCTCATCTACAGAAGTTGCTACAGCTTATTTGGAAGCCTTGCCCTCAGTGCCACACGGAATCCTACGCTCTTCATACAGTAGCCACTAATACCATGATCACCCCATACTACCATTTCCCAGGACTTTGCAGTGTTTGCACTGTTACAACCCTTCCTCATTTTTTCTGATGTAAGGGGGAACTCTGATGTGGACTGCAATGTAATGGAGAACTCTGATGTAAGGGGGAACTCTGATGTGGACTGCAATGTAATGGAGAACTCTGGTGTAAGGGGGAACTCTGATGGGGAGTGCAATGTAATGGGGGACTCTTATGGGAACTCTGATGTAAGGGGGAACTCTGATGTGGACTGCAATGTAATGGAGAACTCTGATGTAAGGGGGAACTCTGATGGGGAGTGCAATGTAATGGGGGACTCTTATGGGAACTCTGCTGGGACTGCAATGTAAGGCCAGACTCTGAAGGAAACACTGATGTAAGGGCAGTCTTTAATGGGGACACTGATGTAATGGCAGACTCTGCTGTAAGGGGGATGCTGATGTAAGGGGGTACTCTGATATTTTTTTCAGCTCATGTAAAATACACAATGTGGCCCTCTAACAATATGTGTGTTTACTTTATTATATATTTTTATTCTCGGCCACTGAGTAGGCAATATTCCAGTAATTGTTCTGGTCCTGAGAAGGCAGTGTTCCCCTGAGAAACATGTTACCATGGGGGTCAGAGGCGTGAGCTTTATAACGTCCTATTCTTCCTCCACCATTTATAGTGATACATATTACTGGATGAGAAATGGCTTCATATTGGGCTGGTGGACCTGAAGTGAGATTCCATGAATTGAGATGCAGTTTGTTCCCTGTGAAGAAAACAGGGAGGTCTTCTGAAGCATTCTAGCATGCAGAGCTGTACAGATCTGAAAACCATATGGCCTCCTGAGTCCGCAGCAAGCTCCAAGCTGAGTGTATTTGTGGCAGACATTACCAAAGCTGTGACTATACAGGGAAAGAATCTGCCTGAAAAAAAAAAAAGAAACCCGGAGCGTGGGCTATAAATTTTCTTCTCCTTCGTTTTTTTTGTTAGCTCCACACTCCATAGGGTACTACGACGGACTCTTAATGGTGGTCATGTGATCAGGGAATGTTGTATATCAGGGGCGGACTGACAACTCATGGGGCCCCAGGCAGTAGGGGATCATGGGGCCCCTGTGTCCTTGCCCACACTTAAAAAAGCCTATGAAAAAGGTACCAGGAACATTTCATGGGGCCCTCTACTGACCCCGGGCCACGGGCAGTGCTCGAGTGCTTGAATGGTCAGTCCGCTCTTGCTGTATATTCACAGAAATCTTCAACCCATCCATCAAATAAGCACTAGAGCGATCCAGGATAATTTGGACTGTGAAATCAGCAAATCAGTTTACCCATTAGTTTACAAAATCCGTTGCAAATTCAGCAGGCTTTTCACAGTGCTTCTTCAGCAATGCAGCCTGTTTTGTACAATCTCCCTCTTACTCTCCAATGTGCTTAGACATGACTGCAGTGAGCTCAGAGGGCGGGCAGTGTACAGAACCAGGGAGCACCCTGTACAACCGTTACCTGCCTCAGCCAATCAGAAGCTACATTTCAGTTTTCCCTTTCCAAGCTGAAGTTTGAAAGCTAAAGCTCAATTGGCCACTTAGAGCACCAACCATAATTTTCCATTGGCCTGGAAACAGAGAGACAGTTTGTTTTCCCGACAAGGCAGTGCTGGTTTAAGCTAGAAGAACATTTTAGCTTGGTGGAAAAAACTGTCTACTTTTAGAAGAGGATGTGCCAATATTCAGCAAATAATTGCAGTACGGAGTTTAAAGCAGACCAGGATTTAGATATACTTGTTCATGTTTAATTATGGGCAGCACAGTGCCTAAATAGTTAGCTCTGGCAGTACTAGCTTTGTTGGTTTGAATCCCAACCACAGCACCTGCCTGGAGTCTGTATGTTCTCCCCGTGCCTGCGTGGGTTTCCTCTGGGTGCTCCAGTTTCCTCCCACACTCCAAAAACAGTTTAAGGGGACCCCCAGGCATGTTATTTAAAGGAATTTTTCTTCTTTTTATTTTTATTTTAATTCATGTCCCTCAGGGCAAGTCCCCATACCCCTTTTATGGCCAATAACTTGCATAGAAGCTTTCAAAAATTTTGAATTTACAAGTTCGAGTCCCATAGACTTGCATTATGTTCAGCTGGGTGTTCGGCCCATCACTAGTGAGCATATATATATATATATATATATATATATACACTGTATACACACAGTGAGGAACAGAAGTATTTGAACACCCTGCGATTTTGCAAGTTCTCCCACTTAGAAATCATGGAGGGGTCTGAAATTCACATTGTAAGTGCATTCCCACTCTGAGAGACAGAATTTTAAAAAAAATTCAGGAAATCACATTGTATGATCTTTAAAGAATTTATTTGACTTGCACTGCTGAACATTTGAACACCTAAGAAACAGCAAGAATTCTGGCTCTTAAAGACCTGTTACTGTGCCTTTAAAAAGTCCACCTCTACTCCACTCATTAATCTAACTTAGTAGCACCTGTCTGAGCTCTTTAAAGACACCTGTCCACCCCACAGTCAGTCATACGCCAACTACTACCATGGGCGAGACCAAAGAGACAAAAGACACCAGAGACAAAATTGTGGACCTCCACAACGCTGAGAAGGGCTACGGGGCAATTGCCAAGCAGCTTGGTGAAAATCGATCAACTGTTGGAGCAATTTTTAGAAAATGGAAGAGGCTAAAGACGACTGTCAGTCTCCCTCGGACTGGGGCTCCATGCAAGATCTCACCTCGTGGGGTATCACTGATGATAAGAGAGGTGAGGAATCAGCCCAGAACTACAAGGGAGGAGCTGGTCAATGACATGAAGAGAGCTGGGACCACAGTTTCAAAGGTCACTGTCGGTAGAACACTACTCCGTCATGGTTTCAAATCATGCATTGCACGGAAGGTTCCCCTGCTCAAGTCATCACATTCAGCTGAGATTTCTGAAGGCTTTATTGAGACTTGTGAAGATTTTCAACGATTTCTTTCAATTTACAGTATTCCATTTTCTAACAATTGCTCCAACAGTTGAACTATTTTCACCAAGCTGCTTGGCAATTGCCCCATAGCCCTTTCCAGCCTTGTGGAGGTCCACAATTTTGTCTCTGGTGTCTTTTGACAGCTCTTTGGTCTTGCCCATGGTAGTAGTTGGCGTCTGACTGACTGTGGGGTGGACAGGTGTCTTTAAAGAGCTCAGACAGGTGCTACTAAGTTAGATGAATGAGTGGAGTAGAGGTGGACTTTTTAAAGGCACAGTAACAGGTCTTTGAGAGCCAGAATTCTTGCTGTTTCTTAGGTGTTCAAATACTTATGTTCAGCAGTGCAAGACAAATAAATTCTTTAAAAATCATACAATGTGATTTCCTGATTTTTATTTTAAATTCTGTCTCTCAGAGTGGGAATGCACCTACAATGTGAATTTCAGACCCCTCCATGATTTCTACGTGGGAGTGTTCAAATACTTCTGTTCCTCACTGTATATACACCACAAAATCTGTTGGATATCCAGTGAGTACACATATATTAAATGTTGGATATCCAGTGAGTATGTCTTAACAGGTGCAATTTGCTGCAGCATGATTTAGAAAGTAGTTCCCGCATTACTTTTTCAGCAGTTTTTTTGCGATTTCACATGCATAGAATGTAATGGAAATTGCACTATAAATTGAAAGAAATCGTTGAAAATCTTCACAAGTCTCAATAAAGTCTTCAGAAATCTCACCTGAAATTGCACTGAAATCGCACACCAATCGCACAATTTTAAATTGCAACAGTGTGATCGGTGACTAAACCCTGTAGAAGATCCTGTAAGAGCCTGTTGGAAAGCTGGTGAGTGCACTCACCCTAATCTCTGTGGGAGATCCAGTGAGTACATTATTCTCAAACTGTTTTGGAGATCCCATAAGTACACTCACCTGAACCTCTGTTGGAGATCCAGTAAATATACACTCACCTCAACCTCTGTTGGGGAACCAGTAAGTACACTCACCTCAGCCTTTGTTGGGGAACCAGTAAGTACACTCACCTCAACCTCTGTTGGGGAACCAGTAAGTACACTCACCTCAACCTCTGTTGGGGAACCAGTAAGTACACTCACCTCAACCTCTGTTGGGGAACCAGTAAGTACACTCACCTCAACCTCTGTTGGGGAACCAGTAAGTACACTCACCTCAACCTCTGTTGGGGAACCAGTAAGTACACTCACCTCAACCTCTGTTGGGGAACCAGTAAGTACACTCACCTCAACCTACAGTGAAGGAAATAAGTATTTGATATAGCAACAAAAAATTCTAAAGAAATTCATGTCTAACAAATTCTGCACTGATCTGCATGTTCTTGAGGGAAATAGGTATTTGATCCCCTATCATTCAGCAGGATTTCTAGCTACCTGGTGTCTTTCATACAGGTAATAAGCTGAGATTAGAAGCAGTCTCTTAAAGGGAGTGCTGCTAATCTCATTTTGTTACCTGTGTAAAAGACACCTGTCCACAGGAGCAATCAAACGATCAGATTCCAAATTCTCTACCATGACAAAGACCAAAGAGCTGTCCAAGTATGTCAGGGACAAGATTGTAGACCTACACAAGGCAGGACTGGACTACAAAACTCTCGCCAAGCAGCTTGGTGAGAAGGTGACAGTTGGTGCAATCATTCGCAAATGGAAGAAACACAAAACTGTCAGTCTCCCTAGGTCTGGTGCACCATGCAAGATCTCACCTCGTGGAGTGTCAATGATCATGAGAACAGTGAGGATTCATCCCAGAACAACACGTGAGGATCTTGTCAATGATCTCCAGGCAGCTGGGACCGCATTCACCAAGAAAACAATTGGTAACATACTACGCTGACAAGGATTGAAATCCTGCAGTCCCCACAAGGTCCCTCTGCTCAAGAAAGCACATGTCCAGGCCCCTCTGAAGTTTGCCACTGACCAAAATTGTGCACTATGGAATCAACTCGCCGTATTTGGAGGAGGAGGAATGCTGCCTATGACCCCAAGAACACCATCCCAACTGTCAAACATGGTGGTGGAAATATTCTGCTTTGGGGGTGTTTTTCTGCTAAGGGGACAGGACAACTGCACCGCATCAAAGGGACGATGTACAGGGCAATGTACCGTCAAATCTTGGGTGAGAACCTTCTTCCCTCAGCCAGGGAATTGCAAATGGGTCATGGATGGGTGTTCCAGCATGACAATGACCCAAAACACGTGGCCAAGGCAACAAAGGAGTGGCTCAAGACGAAGCACATTAAGGTCCTGGAGTGGTCTAGCCTGTGTCCAGACCTTATTCTGATTGAAAATCTGTGGAGGGAGCTGAAAGTTCGAGTTGCCAAACATCAGCCACCAAACCTTAATGACTTGGAGAGGATCTGCCAAGAGGAGTGGGCCAAAATCCCTGCTGAGATGTGTGCAAACCGGGTAGCCAACTACAGGAAACGTCTGACCTCTGTGATTCCCAACAAGGGATTTGCCACCAAGTACTAAGTCATGTTTTGTGAAGGGGATCAAATACTTATTTCCCTCATGAACATGCAAATCAGTGCCTCATTTGTTAGACATGCATTTCTTTAGAATTTTTTGTTGCTACTCTGTCTGTCAGTGTTACAATACACCGAACATTAGATTAGTCTGATCATTTCTTTGTGAGTGGGCAAACATTCAAAATCAGCAGGGGAGCAAATATTTGTTTCCTTCACTGTATGTTGGGGATCCAGTAAGTACACCCACCTCAACCTCTGTTGGGGAACCAGTAAGTACACTCACCTCAACCTCTGTTGGAGAACCAGTAAGAACACTCACCTCAACCTCTGTTGGAGAACCAGTAAGTACACTCACCTCAGCCTCTGTTGGGTAAACAGTAGGTACACTCACCTCAACCTCTGGGGAACCAGTAAGTACACTCACCTCAACCTGTGTTGGAGAACCAGTAAGTACATTCACCTCAACTTCTGTTGGAGAACCAGTAAGTACACTCGCCTCAACCTCTGTTGAAGAACCAGTAAGTACACTCGCCTCAACCTCTGTTGGGGAACCAGTAAGTACGCTCGCCTCAACCTGGGGAACCAGTAAGTACGCTCGCCTCAACCTCTGTTGAAGAACCAGTAAGTACACTCGCCTCAACCTCTGTTGGGGAACCAGTAAGTACGCTCGCCTCAACCTCTGTTGGGGAACCAGTAAGTACACTCGCCTCAACCTCTGTTGGGGAACCAGTAAGTACACTTGCCTCAACTTCTGTTGGAGAACCAGTAAGTACACTCGCCTTAAACTCTATTGGAGAACCAGTAAGTACCCTCACCTCAACCTCTGTTGGAGAACCAGCAAGTGCACTCACCTCAACCCCTGTTGGAGAACCAGTAAGTACACTCACTTCAGCCTCTGTTGGAGAACCAGTAAGTACCCTCACCTCAACCTCTGTTGGAGAACCAGTAAGTACCCTCACCTCAACCTCTGTTGGAGAACCAGTAAGTACATTCAACTCAACCTCTGTTGGGGAACCAGTAAGTACACTCACTTCAGCCTCTGTTGGGGAACCAGTAAGTACACCACTCACCTTAAACTCTGTTGGAGATACAATGAGGATGTACACCTCAAACTCTGTTTTTACCTTAAACTCTGTAGGAGAGACAGCAAGTACTCCCTCCTTGAACTCTGTTGAGGGTCCAGTGAATTCATCCACTTTAGCCTCTGTTAGAGAATCGTCAAGTACACCTACCTCAAACTCTATTGGAGAGCCAGTGAGTACACTCATATCCATAGTAGTGGTACCAAAGAATTGATCGCTGTGCAGTTACTTAAAATTCCACATTGTAACAACCAAAATGGCAGCTATTAACACCAAGAAGAAGTTTCTCTAGCATTCACAAGAAAATGAATATTATTTGTAGTACTGTTATTTAAAGGGAAACTCTACTTTCATAAAAAAAATAATATGCCATATAAACGGTTACGCAAGCCATTTTGTAATTTAATATTATTACAAAGTACCTTTTCATTTCGATCTGCAGCTTTTGTAATTTTCTAAAAATGTAAAAAAAAAAAACAATGTAACACAGGGATTGTTGGTGTACAGAATGCCCCCAGAAATGTCTTACTGGTTCTCAGAAGTCTTCACCAAGATACAAGTAAACATTTAGGCATCCTCTGCAATAGGAATTTTTTTTTTAGTGGGATATTCGCTAAAACAAGTCTACTAAAGGGATGCAGGTGGTTCAACTTTTCTTATCTGCTCAGGTGGTTATAATGGAGGCTGCGCTGTTCAGATGAATGTGCAAGAAATTCCTAATAAACAATTAAAGCAATATAACTTATTTCATATAAAGTGCAAATCATGCAAATATTGCCACAATAGATACAATAAATATAAAGTGCAGAAAAACATGTAAGACCGCAGATAAGTGGTTAAAGTGGTAAGCGTGTGCGAAGAAGTCCAAGTGGATGTCAACTTAAAGTGCTCTAGTCCTCTAAATCAGGAGTGACAGATGACGTGACTGAAAATAAGTGAATTGCGCACTCACCAGATGTGCGCAATATATACACATTTGAGATCACTTTTGTCTCATCCGGTCAGCCAGATCACTCACTCCCAGGTATGGTCAGGTTCCTGCTCCTGTTCCCTTCAAGGTCCCTCACATGGTATCACTGCCTCAGGCCACTTCTAAAACGGCATCTGTGAGTGATGAGACTCACAGAAAGCCCAAGAATAATGCCACATAGCGTGATACTGCATTCAAATAGGGTGTTTATTCCAAAATAAGGTGTAAACAAACAAGGAGAAAATATAGACCACTGACCATGTGTGCAAGAGGGCCGCCAGCGGGAGCGTGACGTCAGGATGCTGTAGCAACTCACCATGACGCGTTTCGTGCTAAGCACTTAGTCATAGGGTGCAGGCTCTCCAATAGAGGTGATCGGAAGCAGAAGTTGTCACACCCTCCCCGTAGTCTTTTGGGACACATGACAGCAGAGTCTTGGATAAGGGGGTACCACCAGTCCTTCTGTACGGGGCCAAGGCCAGCAAGGGGGCCCGGGCAGCTGAGTGAATCGGATGTGGGGGGAGAGGGTGTGAGGGTGATTGGCACGGTGGGGGGGGGGGCAATTATTAGAATCGATCCTCTGCATGGCTCTCTCTGCAGCATCTGAAAGCTGGATTCTTCTCCTCTTCCTCCCACTGTTTTTCAGCTGCTGCAGAGAGAGTCATACGGGGGGATCAGTTCCAGTAATTGCCCGCCCACCACCCCGATCACCCTCCCTGTGCACATTTGATTCACCCAGCTGCCTGGGCCCCCACAGTGCCGGCTTCCCTCCTCTCTTTCCAGCTGTAAACAAACAATAGGATCCTTCAGGATGGAGAGTAGGGGAACAGTACGATAAATATGTGAAATTGACCAGCCCCTTCCTTTCCTGAATGAACACAATGAGTGATCATTACTGATCGCTCGCTGTGTTCATTCATAAACGAAGCATAGTAAACTGTGATTTTTTTTTTTTAAGGGGGCCCTGTTAGTTTGGCTATACGGGGCCCCGTGGTTTCTAACAGCAGCCCTGCATGACAGTTCCCAGAAGACTATGAGACCATTCACAAAGAGCAGCACTACTCGCGCATGCACAGTGGGGTGTGAAGTTATAAGCTGTGGGTACCCACACCTAAGATGCTGGTGCTGAGGAGAGAGGATGGCCAGTGAACCTGACTGTGGTGAGCACACCGTTGGATCAAGGGGCAGGTGAGCGGCTGTTTCATACATTTTCAAATAAGTTGCATTCTAAATATTTTTATTTTTTAATTTTCTGTGCAGCTATTTGACTGCAAAGCTTTGGTTAGTCTGTGCCCTGTGGAGGGCTGACAATGATGCTGAATTCCCTGGCTGGTGCCCATAGATCCCAGGCATTATCGGCCGGGAGAAGAGATTGCACACTCCAGGCACAGAGAGGAATGAGCGGGAGCGCTGGAGCTTTGCGGTCACATGACCACATAGAAAAACCTAAAACAATTATATACTCAGAAAACAATTTATTATAAAATGTAGGGAGAAAGGATAGGAAAAGCATCTTTTACCGGTGGGTTATCAGGTAGCCTTTTTTCTACTTTAAAGCTGTACTCTGAGATGAGATCTCAGACAATACAGCAATAATACGGTTCAATAAAAGAGGGAAAGGAGGGCCCTGCTCCTTGGAGCTTACAATCTAAGAGTTTAGCTTTAACCCCTTCATGCCAACCGTACAAAAATTAGTGGCCTCACTTGACTGGGCTTCTTTTTCCGTAGGGCTGCTAATTTGAGTTACTGTCTTTGTGCTGGGAGCACACTGCACGACGCGTTCCCAGCACAGAGACCGGGGTCTGAAAGCCCTGGGTCCCATTCTAACGATTGGGACACTGAACTCCCGATTCCAGGTCACTTGATCACTGTGATAGCCTCTGATTGGCTATCACAGTGATCAGTCAATGTGAACTCCGCCCCCATGTTTTTTCTCTCTGAATGGAGGAGAGAGACACATTGTATCATTTCATTGTTATTTCAGAGAGAAAGAAAAACAAATGTGTGTAAAAAAAAAAAAAAACATAATAAAATAAAATAAAATGAAAATACCCAGATCAAGGTTTGATTTAGGTCAGTGCCAGGATTAGGTTTTAGGTCAAGATTAGGTTTAAAGGTCAGGCTCATGGTCAGTATTTTTTTTTGGGGGGGGTGGTCAGAACTTTTCGTTAATTTTTAAACTAGTATCAGTGTCAGTGGCAGGATAAAAAAACAAAACATGCATTATTGTTTCTGGGCCATACCACGGGTACGAACAACTAATATACACATATGTGGTATCCCTGCGATCGTCAGGAGCAGAAAAAAAATATTTTGGGTTGTTCTTTGGTGGTAGGTTATGGTAGTAGCAAGAAATTTACTACATTTTTTTTTTTTTTTTTACTATTTTAGGCCAATTTTCCTTTGATAATAAAAAATAGAAGATATCCATTACCATTTACCACCAAATGAAAGCCCAATTTGTCCTAAACAAAACGCGGTATAATTCACCTGGACGTACAAAGTAGTTGTGATGATACAGTGGGGCAAAAAAGTATTTAGTCAGCCACCAATTGTGCAAGTTCTCCCACTTAAAAAGATGAGAGAGGCCTGTAATTGGCATCATAGGTAGACCTCAACTATGAGAGACAAAATGAGAAAAAAAATCCAGACAATCACATTGGCTGATTTGGAAAGAATTTATTTGCAAATTATGGTTTAAAATAAGTATTTGGTCAATATCAAAAGTTCATCTCAATACTTTGTTATATATCCTTTGTTGGCAATGACAGAGGTCAGACATTTCCTGTAAGTCTTCACAAGGTTGGCACACACTGTTGCTGGTATGTTGGCCCATTCCTCCATGCAGATCTCCTCTAGAGCAGTGATGTTTTGGGGCTGTCGCTGGGCAACACAGACTTTCAACTCCCTCCAAAGGTTTTCTATGGGGTTGAGATCTGGAGACTGGCTAGGCCACTCTAGGACCTTGAAATGCTTCTTACGAAGCCACTCCTTCGTTGCCCGGGCGGTATGTTTGGGGTCATTGTCATGTTGGAAGACCCAGCCACGTTTCATCTTCAATGCCCTTGCTGATGGAAGGAGGTTTGCACTCAAAATCTCACGATACATGGCCCCATTCATTCTGTCCTGTACATGGGTCAGTCGTCCTGGTCCCTTTGCAGAGAAACAGCCCCAAAGCATGATGTTGCCACCCCCATGCTTCACAGTAGGTATGGTGTTCTTTGGATGCAACTCAGCATTCTCTCTCCTCCAAACACGACGAGTTGTGTTTCTACCAAACAGTTCTATTTTGGTTTCATCTGACCATATAAAATTCTCCCAATCCTCTTCTAGATCATCCAAATGCTCTCTAGCAAACTTTAGACGGGCCCGGACATGTACTGGCTTAAGCAGGGGGACACGTCTGGCACTGCAGGATCTGAGTCCCTGGCGGCGTAGTGTGTTACTGATGGTAGCCTTTGTTACGTTGGTCCCAGCTCTCTGCAGGTCATTCACTAGGTCCCCCCGTGTGGTCCTGGGATTTTTTCTCACCGTTCTTGTGATCATTTTCACCCCACGAGGTGAGATCTTGCGTGGAGCCCCAGATCGAGGATGATTATCAGTGGTCTTGTATGTCTTCCATTTTCTAATTATTGCTCCCACATTTGATTTGTTCACACCAAGCTGCTTGCCTATTGCAGATTCAGTCTTCCCAGCCTGGTGCAGGTCTACAATTTTGTTTCTGGTGTCCTTCGACAGCTCTTTGGTCTTCACCATAGTGGAGTTTGGAGTGTGACTGTTTGAGGTTGTGGACAGGTGTCTTTTATACCGATAACAAGTTCAAAGAGGTGCCATTGATACAGGCAATGAGTGCAGGACAGAGGAGCCTCTTAAAGAAGAAGGTACGGGTCTGTGAGAGCCAGAAATCTTGCTTGTTTGTAGGTGACCAAATACTTATTTTCCACCATAATTTGCAAATAAATTCTTTCCAAATCAGCCAATGTGATTGTCTGGATTTTTTTTCTCATTTTGTCTCTCATAGTTGAGGTCTACCTATGATGCCAATTACAGGCCTCTCTCATCTTTATAAGTGGGAGAACTTGCACAATTGGTGGCTGACTAAATACTTTTTTGCCCCACTGTATGTGCGGTTTGGCTAACACATGTCAAAGTTGCAAAATTGTGCTTAGGCATTAGGATTTGTTTTACCCTTAGGCGTGAAGGGGTTAAATAATAGTTTTGGGGTTACTGAACCATCTGAAACTTCATGAAGGGGTGGATGAAATGAAGAGTTTGGGGACCCCTGTGCTAAACCAGAAAACAAAAGATTTGTGCTGACAGGTTGCAGTGTTTCTGATTTGTAGAAGCTGCTTGATTCCTTTTGCACACAGGTTCGCTTCGACTGCTGATGGTAAATGTGCCATATAAGAGAAAGGAAAGGGAAAAATAGACGGCGTACACCACTGTACTAGCTGAACATGGTATTCAAAAAAAAAAAACTTGGTTAATGACTTCCAGCTGTTCTCCTTGTATGTCTGTGTTTTGGCAGGCTATGCAGTAAAATGTTGGACGGGTTTAGAGCACAACTTCAAAAAAAAAGTCCCAGGCACTTACATTACAGTAACAGAAACCAGACCCTGCACCGGAGGATGGGATATGTTATGCACCATGCCTATGTAACGTTTTAGAAGAAAGATTTTGCTTGCCTATTACATATATCCCCTTCAACTACTCTGACACATGCTCCCGACTACACGGTGGCCCCTCAGGGGTGCTGCTCATAAAAATGGGTGTAGGCTCACTGAAATATGGGCAGTATAGGTAGTGGGGGCTGGAGTATGAGAAATGTGTGGGGCTTAGGGGTTTGCTCACACATGTGGCTAACATAGATGCTACTCTGAAAAGTCATCTGCGGTGGATCGCTTTTCAGAGGACATCTGACAGGCAGTGCCTCTTCAATATCTGTTTTTACCCTTAAACTTCTGCAACGCGGTGCTGCCACAGACAGTCACAGGGCGTAAGCAGTGCAGTCCTATTCATTTGAATGGGTCACAATTGGGGGTGGTACCACATGTATAAAGCAACATGCACTCAGCAGCTGCATTGCTTTGTTTAGGTGGGCTGTTCAGGGGTAAAAGTATGTCTCAACCACTTGTTTGTACCACCCCCCTTCCCTCACAGCCAAAGATGAGCTAAGGCTCAAAATAAATTACCTAATTTCCATGCCATTTTCATGTAAACATTTTATTTGGAGTTTGCACATTCTCCCTGTGCCTGCATGGGTTTCCTCCGGGTACTTCAGTTTCCTTCTACATTCTAAAGACATGCTAGTAGGTGAATTGGCTCCTGTCTAAATTGCTCCTAGTATGAGCATGCATGAATGTAGGTTAGGGACCTTACATTGTAAGCTCCTTACTAGCAGGGACCAGCGTGCATCTAAAATATATAAGTAAAACAGTATAAATAAATTGTCAGTGCTATATAAGTACATGCCACCGAAAGAAAACAGAGGGAGAACAGTTGTCACCACAGCAATTGGTGAGAGGCTGCTGGCCGAACCCCACTGCATCCTATTAAAGAGGAACAGCGCTGTTTGCTTGGGATCACTATACTTAGGTTAGGAGGAAGTAATTTTGAGCACACCAAAGCTGGATCTGGGCCCCAATGTGCTGGCCAGCAGGGAAAGGGTTTAATATAGACCAACAGACCGTTATTGTAAAATTTCCCCTTAGGCAGGACCACCCTAGTATAGAACTTAGGAGTCAAACTCTGGACCATTGGCTTATTATCAACAGTATATCCTATTTGGTACTGTTTTAAATACATATATATATATATATATATATATATATATATATATATATTCACATTACATATCCCCTCTTCAGCCAGGATGTGTTAGAGCGTGTGGTCGGGACCCAAGAAATTGTTATGTTAGCTCCTTCTGGGGTAAGCGTTAAAGACATATAAATATATATATATATATATATATATATATATATATATATACACACACCAGCACAACTGATTGGATCCTTGTGTTGCTTCTGCCTCTTACAAACTGAGCTCTGATTTACAGGGACTGCAAGGACAAGGACACAGAAAGGGGGGGAGGGGATATAGGGGTCCAAATGCCCCCTTCCCAGAGCGTCCATCATTGACACAACTCGAACATCCTCGCAGCAGCCTACTCCTTCCATGGGCAATGGATTGACAGCTCAGGTGGGAGAGAGAACCTGATTGGCTGTATGGTTAGCTGGACGTTTACCCCACCCACTGGACACACAGTGCAGGCAGCATAATGCAGGGAGCTAGAAAATGGAGAGAAAGCTTCAGAAGGGAGTGTGTGATGTAGAGGAAGAAAAGCAGAGAGAGTCATGAGTGAGCTGTTCTGTGTGAGTTGGAGAGAATCCCAGAGGGCCTAGAAGAAGACAGTACTGCAGGGTGATCTGTATATGACATACTACAGACCACTGCACTCTGTACAATGTGCTGTATGCGATATACTCCTGATCCCTGCACTCTGTAAACTGGGCTGTATATGGCATACTCTTGACCACTGCACTCTGTGCACTGAGCTGTATATGACATACTCCTGACCACTGCACTCTGTACACTGGGCTGTATGCGATATTCTACTGATCCCTGCACTTTGTACCCTGGGCTGTATATGACATACTCCTGACCACTGCACTCTGTACACTGGGCTGTATGCAATATTCTACTGATCCCTGCACTTTGTACACTGGGCTGTATATGACATACTCATGACCACTGCACTCTGTGCACTGAGCTGTATATGACATACTCCTGACCACTGCACTCTGTACACTGGGCTGTATGCGATATTCTACTGATCCCTGCACTTTGTACCCTGGGCTGTATATGACATACTCCTGACCACTGCACTCTGTACACTGGGCTGTATGCAATATTCTACTGATCCCTGCACTTTGTACACTGGGCTGTATATGACATACTCCTGACCACTGCACTCTGTACACTGGGCTGTATGCGATATACTCCTGATCCCTGCACTTTGTACACTGGGCTGTATATGACATACTCTTGACCACTGCACTCTGTGCACTGGGCTGTATATGACATACTCCTGACCCATGCACTCTGTACACTGGGCTGTACATGATATACTCTTGACCACTGCAGTCTGTACACAGAACTATTTATGACACACTCCTGATCACTGCACTCTGTAAGCTGGGCTGTATATTGCATGCTTCTTACTACTGATTTTTTATGCCAGACTGTATATAACATGCTCCTGCCCACTGCACTCTGTACATTAGACTGTATCTGACATGCTCTTGATCACTACACTTTGTACACTAGGCTGTATGTGACATGCCCCTGATTACTGAACTCTATATTGGACTTTATATGACATTTTCCTGACCACTATACTCTGTACTCCAGGCTGTTTGTGACATGCCCCTGATTACTGAACTCAGTGTGCCGGGTTGTACTATATATACAGTAACATGCTCCTAACCCCTGCATTCTGTCTGCTAGGCTGTATATGACATACCCCTGAACACTGCACTCTATATTGGACTTTATATGACATTTTCCTGACCACTATACTCTGTACTCCAGGCTGTTTGTGACATACTACTGACCCCTGCATTCTATACACCTGGCAGTATACAGTATGAGATACTACTGACCACTGAACTCTGTACTCCAGGATGTATATGACATATCTACCCCTGCACTCTGTACATAGGGCTGTATATGACATATCTACCCCTGCACTCTGTACATAGGGCTGTATATGACATATCTACCCCTGCACTCTGTACATAGGGCTGTATATGACATATCTACCCCTGCACTCTGTATGTAGGCTGTATATTACATATTTCTATCCCTGCACTCTGTACATAGGGCTGAATATGACATATTCCTGACCCCTGTATTCTGTACATAGGGCTTTATATGACATATTCCTGACCACTACACCCAGTATGCCAGGCTGTATTCAACATGCTCCATATCACTGCACTCTGTATGCTGGGCTGTATATGACATATTCCTGACCTCTGCACTCATTATGCTATGTTGGACAATTGCTTTTTGCTTGGTAATCACTGGCTATGTTCATTATGTTTTTCCTGATTGTAGGCTATTTTTTACAGATGATTGTATTGAGGTTCCTTTATGTCTGTTAAACCATCGCTTGTGGCACATATGTTGTAGGCACATGGGCTGTGTCATACATTACCTTGTACAGAGTGTAAGGCTCATTTTTTAAGTCCCTCCTACTGTTAGCACAATTTTGAAGGACCCATAATTTGCTGAGCTATACCATTAGTACCACCTAATTGTTTTTCTCTGGGTGCTCCCCCGTGAAAAAAATACCTACAGCCCTGTCTATAGAATTTTCAAGTGAAGAGGACTAAAGCCCTCCCCCTTCCCACAAGCAAACGTAGAACTACTGAGAAGGAATATAAATTCAAAGATTGTGTGTGCTTTGTTAAGAGTGGAGTTGTACTTTAAGTCTCCGTGTTGAGTTGTCAGTCATGTATGGTGTGCCTAGCCCTGAGATTTTATTCTAGAGAGCGGACACGTCACCAGCTAAATACTTTTCTCTCCTCCAGCAGATTCAGCCCCGGATTCTTCTGCTCCATGGCTGAGACTCTCATTCCCCCAGATCTGCATCTGTATTACACATGAGATTCTGTAACCAATCATCTCCACCAACCTCCAGCCCTCCGCTTCTCCTCCAAACCCCTTCCTTCTCCATCCTTCTCCTTCATTCTCCATCCTTCTCCATCCTTCTCAATCCTTCTCCATCCTTCTCCACCCTTCTCCATCCTTCTCCACCCTTCTCCATCTTTCTCCATCCTTCTCCTTCCTTCTCCATCTTTCTCCACCTTTCTCCATCCTTCTCTTTACTTCTCCATATTTCTCCACCTTTCTCCATCCTTCTCCATCCTTCTCCTTCCTTCTCCATCCTTCTCCTTCCTTCTCCATCCTTCTCTTTACTTCTCCATCCTTTTCCTTTCTTCTCCATCCTTCTCCATTGTTCTCTTTCCTTCTCCTTCCTTCTCCATCCTTCTCCTTCCTTCTCCATCCTTCTCCTTCCTTCTCCATCCTTCTACATCCTTCTCCTTCCTTCTCCATCCTTCTACATCCTTCTCCTTCCTTCTCCATCCTTCTACATCCTTCTCCATCCTTCTCCTCTTTACAGGTCACTATATAATGTATAGTGAGAAATAGGATGAACCTGCCATGGGAGAAGCACAAAGGGCTACCACTGATGACCTTCTTTGTAAAATGCTAATTGCCTGGCTGTTATGGTGACCCCCCCTCCCCCCTTCTGCATACTTATAGCAGGTAAGTGATAGAAACCATAACACCATGACAGCCAGGTAACTAACATTTCCAGAATGGGAATAAATGGCAGTCTACAATATATGGCATGGGTAACTAAGCTAAGGATTCCTTTTTTGTCCACAAAGGTTTCCTTTAATATAGGTCAGGGGTCTCCAAACTACAGCCCCTGGGCCACATCCAGACTGGTGCAGGATTTTATCCAGACCACCAGCTAGAGGCAGTGGCATATCCTGAATATACAGCAGAGGGTGCCTGTGGTGTTCACTTCGGTGGACTCTCATGAGGATCATGATATAAGGGGGGACTGTGACGGGGACCCTGATGTAAGGGGGACTCTGATGAGAAATGTCCTATGGGGGGCTTTGATGGGGACTCTGATAAAAGGGGGACTCTGATGGAGAGCGTGATGTAAGGGGGGGGGGGTTCTGATGGGGACTCTGATATAAGAGGAGCTCTGATGGGGAACCTATTATAAGGGGGGCTCTGATGGTTAACCTGATTTAAGGTGAGGGGCTGTGATGGGAAACCTGATGTAAGGGGAACTCTGATAGGGGACCTGATGTAAAAGGGGGCACTGATGAAAGCCCTGATATATGGGTGGATGGTGGCTCTGACAGAGACCCTGATATAAGGGGGGATTCTGATAGGGACCCTGATTTAAAGGGGACTCTGATGAGGATTCTGATGTAAGGGGGGACTCTGATGGGGAAGCTGATGTAAGGGGGACTGTGATGGAGAACCTGATTTAAAGGGGATTCTGATGTAAGGGGGGACTCTGATGGGGAAGCTGATGTAAAAGGAACTTTGATGAGGAATCTGATGTAAGGAGGGAGTCTGATAGGGACCCTGAAGTAAGATAGGGATTTTTTTTTGCCCACAAATATTTGTAAAATATACCATGTGACCCTCGTACTGAATAGTTTGGAGATATAGATACATTTATCAATGTGTAACAAGGTTTATAAAATTATTCTGAATGTACATGGGAGTAGTCATATTTGATCATTACATAGGCAGGAGCACAGTAGTTGTGCCTTGTCATTCCTCTCTCCTCTGTGGTATTGGTGCTGTAAGGGCTTCTTTCTGGAAACTCGACTATGCAGCTAATTTTTGTTCAAGAATTATTGTATTGTGCTCCTTGAAACAACCACACAGTCGTTTTCCAGAGCAGCCTGTATTCTCCTGAGGTTACCTGTGGGTTCTTCTTTGTGCCCTGAACAATTCTTCTGGCAGTTGTGACTGTAATCTTTCCTGGTCTACCTGACCTTGGCTTCTCTGTGGTATTGGTGCTGTAAGGGCTTCTTTCTGGAAACTCGACTATGCAGCTAATTTTTGTTCAAGTATTATTGTATTGTGCTCCTTGAAACAACCACACAGTCGTTTTCCAGAGCAGCCTGTATTCTCCTGAGGTTACCTGTGGGTTCTTCTTTGTGCCCTGAACAATTCTTCTGGCAGTTGTGACTGTAATCTTTCCTGGTCTACCTGACCTTGGCTTCGTATCAAGGGATCCATGAATTTTCCACTTCCTAATAAGTGATTGAACAGCACTGACTGGCATATTCGAGGCTTTGGATATCATTTTATATCATTTTCCATATTTAGAAAGTTCCATTACCTTGTTACACAGGTCTTTTGACAGTTATTTTCTGCTCCCCATGGCTCAGTATCCAGCCTGCTCAGTGCATCCACATGAGAGCTAACAAACTCAATGACTATTTATACACAGACACTAGTTACAATTTAAAAAGTCACAGATGTGGGAAATTATCCTTTAATTGCCATTGTAACCCGTGTGTCACCTTGTGTGTCTGTACCAAGGTGAAACATTCCATGGGAGGGAAACTTTTGATCCGGGCCATTTGGGTGATTTCTGTTATCCACGTGATTTAAAAATGAGTCAAACTATGTGATAATAAATGGCTTCATATGATCTCGATCTTTAAATAAAATACAGTTTTGGAATGATCAGTCATATTTTCAGTATCAATGCTGAAATGTCATCATTTCTGCCAGGGGATGCAAACCTTTGAGCACAGCTGTGTGTATCATTTTATTTATCATTTACCTATCTGTCTATATCTTTGTATCTTTCAATCTGTCTTCTGTAGCTGTGTATCTACTGTGTATTTATATCTTTGTAACTATGTGTATTATCTGTAATGTCCACAGAATCTATCTATCTACTGTATCTTTTATTCTGTAAGCATTTTATTACATACCTTATTTTTTTGTCAATTGCAATATATGTGTTTATCATTCTATCTATCTATCTATCTATCTATCTATCTATCTATCTATCTATCTATCTATCTATCTATCTATCTATCTATCCATCTATCCATCTATCCATCCATCCATCCATCCATCCATCCATCCATCCATCCATCCATCCATCCATCCATCCATCCATCCATCTATCTATCTATCTATCTATCTATCTATCTATCTATCTATCTATCTATCCATCCATCCATCCATCCATCCATCCATCCATCTATCTATCTAGCATCTATCTATCTATCTATCTATCTATTTATCTATCTATCTAATCATATCTTTTGTTCTATAAAACTATTTAGTTTTCATGAAAAACTTTTTTTCCTTTAATTCTAGATATATCATTCTATTTATCATTCTACACATTTATCTATTATATACAGGGGCGGACTGACAATTAATGGGGCCCCTGGGCAATAGGGGAACATGGGGCCCCCGTGTCCTTGCCCAAACTCAAAAAAGCCTATGAAAAAGGTACCAGGGACATCTCATGGGTCCCCCTACTGACCCCGGGCCCTCGGGCAGTGTCCGAGTTTCCAAATGGTCAGTCTGCCCCTGATTATATATATATCTATATCTTTCTATACATCTATATTATCTGTCATCTACAGTATCTATCTATCTATCTATCTATCTATCTATCTATCTATTGTATCTATTATTCTATAAGCATTTTGTTTTCATTACATACCTTATTTTTCTGCCTTTCATTCTATAATCTATATGTTTATCATTTTATTCCATCTTCTACCTATTTATCTATCTATTTCATCTATCTATCTATCCATCTATCTATCTATCTATCTATCTATCTATCTATCTATCTATCTATTATCTATCCATCTATCTATCTATCTATCTATCTATCCATCTATCTATCTATCTATCTATCTATCTATCTATCATTCTCTCTATCTATCTATATGTATCTATCTATTCGTCCATCCATCGTCTTCTGACCGCTCAGTGACTTCATATTGTATACGGATATATTCTTTCTGCGCTGTCCAGTCCTCTCTGTGGTTGGAGCACCGGGATCACTTTCCTCTCATTTTCTCTATAATGATCCCTCCCAGTATAGAAAGTACCAATTTGGGGAGATATAAGTAGATGGTGGCTGCCCAGAGAGGAGCGGCTGTAATGATATGTCATTTTATTACTAAGCGTTGCCTCGTAATGAAGACTTGCTGATGTGGCAGCAGAAATTCCAAACACAATATGCTGCAACGTATCACAGGCACATTCCTATCACCTGTTCATGTCTGATCTGTACAGACTCCCAACACATGGACTGAGCACACGTGTGTGAGTGCTCCCAGATCACAGCGCTCCTTCAGCTGCCGGGAAATGATTTATAACAGAGTTATTTGAAGCTGAGCTCTGGGGGTAGATATGAAAGTTCTGTAATCAAAAACACAACATTAAATGTATTTTTTAAATGCAAACAGTGTAAGTAGCTAAATGTGACCTGCTATCAGGCTGGCTCTTGCATGTCCTATACAGCAGGGCTGGTGTGTGAGAGGAAGAAGCAGCACAAAGAGCCAAAATACTTGTGTGCTGACAAGAAGTAAGCTGTCCAATCACAGGTTGGAGGTGGGTCTTTGACAACCTGGGCTCAGAGGAAGCATGTTGAATGATGCTGGCCAACAGACTAAGGACACTGTAAGACAGACATAATGTGAAGATATCTGCATTAAAGTTGAATGCTGGAGCAAAGGGAGCAAAAATATGTTTTGTTATTTTATCTTTTGTTGGGCTGTCTCTTTTAACCACATGCGGACCGTGCTAAAGACAGCTACAGCATGGTTGTCCAGTTCTGGCATGCATGTTCTTAAAGCCCAACTCTGGGCCTTGTAGACCCCCATATGCAGCACCCTATCCCACTCCAGAGGTTCCCTCAGTGTTTATGATATGTCATTTTTATTTTCTTGTATCTGCTGATCAGTTACTTGCTAACACATCAATCCTTCTTCTTCTTCTTCTTCTTCTTCCAATATTCTCCAGTGATGAGCAGTATTCACAGTACATCCTCATAGTTGAATAATGATGGACATTAAAGTGTTACTAAACCCACAACAGTAAAATCAGTCTGTACAGTTGCAAGAAAAAGTATGTGAACCTCTTGGGATTACGTGGAGTTTTGCATGAATTGGGCATAAAATGTGCTCTGAACGTCATATAAGTCACAACAATAGAAGAACACAGTCTGCTGAACATAATACTACACAAACATTAGATGTTGCCATGGTTTAATTGCACATAACACGTAAACATTCACAGTGCAGGGAGGAAAAAGTATGTGAACCTTTGGACTTAATAACTGGTTGACCCTCCTTTGGCAGCAATAACCTCAACCAAACGTTTCCTGTAGTTGCAGATCAGACCTGCACAACGATCTGGAGTCATTTTGGACCACTCCTCTTCACAAAACTATTTCAGTGTAGCAATATTCTTGGGATGTCTGGTGTGAATCGCTCTCTTAAGGTCATGCCACAGCATTTCATTTGGGTTGAGGTCAGGACTCTGACTGGGCCACTCCAGAAGGCGTATTCTGTGCTGTTGCAGCCATTGTTTTGTTGAATTACTTGTATGCTTTGGGTCATTGTCCTGTTGCATCACCCATCCTCTGCGGAGCTTCAGTTGGCGGACAGATGGTCGTACGTTTTCCTGCAAAATGTCTTGATAAACTCTGGAATTCATTTTCCCATCAATGACAACAATCCGTCCAGGCCCTGAGGCAGCAAAGCAGCCCCAAACCATGATGTTCCCTCCGCCATGTTTTACAGTGGGGATGAGGTTTTGATGTTGGTGTGCTGGGCCTTTTTTTCTCCACACATAGTGTTGTGTGTTCTTCCCAAACAACTCAATCTTGGTTTCATCTGTCCACAGTATATTTTGCCAGTAGTGCTGTGGAACATCCAGGTGCTCTTTTGCAAACTTCAAACGTGCTGCAATATTCTTTTTGGACAGCAATGGCTTCCTCCGTGGTGTCCTCCCATGTACTCCATTCTTGTTTAATGTTTTCCTTATTGTAGATGTGTCAACAAAAATGTTAGCATGTGCCAGAGATTTCTGTAGGTCTTTAGCTGACACTCTGGGATTCTTCTTTACCTCATGCAGCTTTCTGCGCTGTGCTCTTGCAGTCATTTTTACAGGACGACCACGCCTAGGGAGAGTAGCAACAGTGCTAAAGTTTCTCCATTTGTAGACAGTCTGTCTTACCGTGGACACATGAACATCAAGGCTTTTGGAGATACTTTTGTAACCCTTTCTAGCTTCATGCAAGTCAACAATTCTTGATCGTAGGTCTTCTGAGAGCTCTTTTCTGCGAGGCATGGTTCACATCAGACAGTGCTTCTTGAAACCAGTAAATCCAAAACAGGTGTGTGTTTTTTAAGGGCAGGACAGCTGTCAGCAACACATCCAATATCATCACACTGATTGGAGTCAAGGTTGGCTCACTCCTGGCTCCAATTAGCTCTGGGAGAAGTCATTAAGCTAGGGCCTCACATACTTTTTCCTCCCTGCACTGTGAATGTTTACATGTTATGTGCAATTAAACCATGGCAACATCTAATGTTTGTGTAGTATTATGTTCAGCAGACTGTGTTCTTCTATTGTTGTGACATAGATGACATTCAGAGCACATTTTATGCCCAATTCATGCAAAACACCACGTAATCCCAAGGGGTTCACATACTTTTTCTTGCAACTGTACAGACTGATTTTACTGTTGTGGGTTTAGTAACACTTTAATGTCCATCATTATTCAACTATGAGGATGTACTGTGAATACTGCTCATCACTGGAGAATATTGGAAGAAGAAGAAGAAGAAGAAGAAGGATTGATGTGTTAGCAAGTAACTGATCAGCAGATACAAGAAAATAAAAATGACATATCATAAAACACATATTTTTTTCTTGCAACTGTATATGCAGTAAAGCATGCTTGTTATACTCACTGTGGAACCTAAGGGAATAATCCTATGCATTGTGTAAAAAGGCTGTTTGATTTTGTCTTCTCTGATCCTCCCCTTCATTTGCTATCCCCAATCTATCTGCTGATAGAACAGAGCCTTGGGGGCAAGCTACACATGCTGAAATTGATATGTATTGCTAGAGAATTTTAGTTTTTGGAGGGTGCATGTGATCAGCACATGACCAATCAGCACTGCCCAGAGAGAGGGCCAGGTGTCCTGCAGTGTCATAGGACAATAAGAGGAGAATAAAAACTCCTCCTACAAGCTTAAATCACTTCCTGTCTGAACACTTTTACCCCCTTCCTGTCCAAGGCAATTTTAGGCTTTCAGTGCTATCACACTTCGAATGACAATTGCGCGGTCATGCAACACTATACCCATATGAATTTGTTACCATTTTTTTTGAGACAGATAAAGCTTTATTTTGGTGGTATTTATTCACCGCTGGGATTTTTAGTTGTTTTGCTATGTACATGAAAAAGTCCAAAAATTTTGAAAAAAGTGTTTTTCTTATAACATTTTGCAAATAAATAATATTTCATCATAAATCTTAGCCAAAATTTATTCCGTTATCTTTTTAGTAAAAAAAAAAAAAAATACGCCAAATTAGTTTATAACCAAAAATTATAATTTTTAAACATTTTTTTTTACATTTTTATTTTATTTCTTTATATTATTATTTATGTTTTTTTTTTTTTTTACATACCGTCACCCTAGCAGTACAGTGTCACCATGGTGACACTGTACTACTTGTGGGGGGTGATGAAGATTTTTTTTTTTTTTTTTACAGTGATTGCTTTTACACCCATATAGGATGTAAAAGCAATCATTTCTCTTTCTCTCTGTCTGCATTCTTGCAGCAATTGAGAAATACTGTGTGAGCTGTGATTGGTCAGAGCTTGTCACATGGTACAAGGCTGTTGTGAATAGCCTTGTACCATGTGACCTCTGTGATCATTCACAGATTTCACACATAGTAAGCAATGATGTCACAAGTGACATCTTGCTTACTACTTTGCATGTGATCACTGATTGGCCAATCAGTGATCACATGATCGGGACCTCGTACAGAGGTCCCGTCCGATGATCAGTGTTCCACTGTATCCGGGGGACACAGCGGGCACCGGATCGCGGTGCTGTGCGCTCCCAGGGAGCACGCACAACTAGAAATAGTGGGTGCCGTTTATGAATGGCAACCTGCCCCTGGAGTGCCACCGTCCTGCCGTTTAAAAACAGTAGGGGGACGGCAAGTGGTTAAGCAGTGCTCAGCTGGACACTGATAGAAGTCACAAGACTGTTATATACTGCTGATGACAAAAGGTATTTAGCAGTTTATATTTACTACAATAGTTGGACTTCCATGTTCTTTGTACTGTGGGAGACCAGATATAGTGAATGCAGGGTCCGGGGAGACCAGATATAATGAATGCAGGATCCAGGGAGACCAGATATAGTGAATGCAGGGTCCAGGGAGACCAGATATAGTGAATGCAGGGTCTGGGGAGACCAGATATAGTGAATACAGGGTCCTGGGAGACCAGATATAATGAATGCAGGGTCCGGGGAGACCAGATATAGTGAGTGCCGGGACCAGGGAGACCAGATATAGTGAATTCAGGGTCCAGGGAGACCGGATATAATGAATGCAGGGTCCGGCGAGACCAGATATAATGAATACAGGGTCCGGGGAGACTAGATATAGTGAATGCAGGGTCCGGGGAGACCTGATATAGTGAATACAGGGTCCGGGGAGACCTGATATAGTGAATGCAGGGTCCGGGAAGACTGGATATAGTGAATGCAGGGTCCGGGGAGACCGGATATAGTGAATGCAGGGTCCGGGGAGAGCGGATATAGTGAATGCAGGGTCTGGGGAGACCGGATATAGTGAATGCGAGGTCCGGGGAGACCGGATATAGTGAATGCAGGGTCCGGGGAGACCAGATATAGTGAATGCAGGGTCCGGGAGACCAGATATAGTGAATGCAGGGTCCGGGGAGAACGGATATAGTGAATGCAGGGTCCGGGGAGAACGGATATAGTGAATGCAGTGTCCGAGGAGACCAGATATAGTGAATGCAGGGTCCGGGGAGACCAGATATAGTGAATGCAGTGTTCGGGGAGAAAGGATATAGTGAATGCAGGGTCCGGGGAGAACGGATATAGTGAATGCGGGGTCCGGGGAGACCAGATATAGTGAATGCAGGGTCCGGGGAGACTAGATATAGTGAATGCGGGGTCCGGGGAGACCAGATATATGGAATGCAGGGTCCGGGGAGAATGGATATAGTGAATGCAGGGTCCGGGGAGACCAGATATAGTGAATGCAGGGTCCGGGGAGAACAAATATAGTGAATGCAGGGTCCGGGGGGACCTGATATAGTGAATGCAGGGTCCGGGGAGAACGGATATAGTGAATGCAGTGTCCAAGGAGACCAGATATAGTGAATGCAGGGTCCAAGGAGACCAGATATAGTGAATGCAGTGTCCAAGGAGACCAGATATAGTGAATGCAGGGTCCGGGGAGACCAGATATAGTGAATGCAGGGTCCGGGGAGACCAGATATAGTGAATGCAAGGTCCTGGGTTTTGTAACACTTTAATCAAATCAGAAGACTGAGGACATCTTCTGGCAAAAAAGAAGTACTGCTGAGACAGCTCTGGGTTTAAGGTAAGTAGTGCTGCCAGAGCTGCTTTTTTTTGTACACTAGCTAGGGGCCCATTTTATATGAAAAAAAAAATCCTAGAGTTTGGTTTTAATATGAAAAAATCAAATAACCTCACTTTAAAGATCCAAAGCAAATTATTGTATACACACTACTCGCTATCTAACAAGATATATGATTTTAGTAAACATGTTTATATATTTTAAATGTTTTTATTGGGTGGGGTGTAGTGTGTGCGTGTTTACATTTGCTGGCTTCACCTCTTGCTGACCATGTAACACATATTAGCGGAGACAAGAAAGGTGGGCTCGCTGCACGCTCCCAGGACATTGGCAAAGCTATCACTGACTGTTTATGGTGGAGGCTTCTGATCGGGTGCCAGAAGCATGGGCTCCCGATCATGTGACTGCATATGTGATACCTGATTGGTCTCTGTGGAAGCGAAGAATGAATGTAGTAGTCGCCACTACTACAGTGAAGGCCATGGACATCCAGGCTCACTGTGCCAAGTGGCTGCCCTGGTCCATGGTAACCACAAGGGGTCACATGCTTAGCACAGCCGCCATTCAGAGATTGCCGTGTATTTTCTCTGACTGGACGAGGTGGAGAGGAGGGGCGGGGACATCACAATCTTCACTTTGTCCAATCAGAGAATGCTTTGCATCACTGAGAAAAATGCAAGGTGCTCTCTAAATGGTGTCCGTGCCATGTGAGCGATCCCCAGTGGTTACTATGCAGAAGTGCAGTCGCTCAGCACAGCCTCTGGAAGACCGCGGTCATCACTGTAGTTATGGTGACTACTATGGTGATTCTTTGCTTCCACAGAGGCCGATCAGGTATCACATACAGCATGCATACTTACATTGTGCCAGGCTGGAGTTCTGCTTTAAGAAAAACAAAAAAGGGGATCACAATGGCTAAATGGCTAGCACTTCCGCCTGGCAGTACTAGGGGTCGTTGGTTCAAACCCCAGCCATGGCACCACCTGCCTGGAGTTTGCATGTTCTCCCTGTGCCTGCGTGGGTTTCCTCCCACGCTCCAAAAGACATGCTGGTAGGTTAATTGGATCCTCTCTAAATTGTCCCTAGTATATGAATGTATGAATGTGAGTTAGGGACTTTAGATTGTACGCCCCTTGAGGGTTAGGGACTGACGTGAATGTACAATATATATGTAAAGCGCTGTGTAAATTGATGGCGCTATATAAGTACCTGAAATAAATAAAAATAAGGGGATCACTGCAAAGACATTGCCCATCTGACATGATCCTTCCAGATGTACACACATCATATGACCCGTGCTGCCTGAAATTTAGGAAGACCGTCTGATACAGGGATGTCCAAAATACACCTGACCCACTATAAGATCTTATCTGGCCCAAAACTGATGTACACAGATTGAGGATACAGATCAGCTGATCTCTGCTGATGGGGGACCCTGATGTAAGGGCAGACTCTGATGGGGACCCTGATGTAAGGGGAGACTCTGATGGGGACCCTGATGTAAGTGGGGACTCTGATGGGGACCCTGAAGTAGGTGGAACTCTAATGGAGACCCTGACATAAGTGGGACTCCAATGGGGATCCAAATGTACCGGTAAGCGGACTCTGTTGGGACACTGATACAAGGAAAGGGGACTCCAATAGGGATCCTGTTGTAAGTGGAGACCCTGGTGGGAACCCAGATGTAAGGGGGGCTCTGATGGGGGCCCTGATGTAAGGAGGACCCCAATGAAACTGTGGACCTTGGTGGGGACCCAGATGTAAGGGGAACAGGGGCGGACTGACTATTCGAGCACTCGGGAAATGCCCGAGGGCCCGGGGTCAGTAGGGGGCCCCATGAGATGCCCCTGGTACCTTTAATTGGCTTTTTCATAGGCTTTTTTGGGTGTGGGTGAGGACACAGGGGCCCCATGAGCCCCTATTGCCCGGGGGCCCCATGAATTGTCAGTCCACCCCTGAAGGGGAACTCTGATGTAAGGGAGACTCTGATGTAAGGGAGACTCTGATGTAAGGGAGAATCTGATGGGACACTGATATAAGGGGGAACTATGATGGGGACCCTGATGTAAAAGGAGATGCTGGTGGGGATCCAGATGTAAGGGGGGACTCTGGTGGGACACTGATATAAGGAGGGGGACTATGATGGGATCACTGATGCAAGGGGGGACACTGATTGAGACCCTAATGTAGGTGGGGGCCCAGGTGGGGACCCAGATGTAAGGGGGAATCTGATGTAAAGGAGACTCTGATGGGACACTGATATAAGGAGGGACTATGATGGGAACCCTGATGTAAAAGGAGACCCTGATTGAGACCTTAATGTAAGCAGGACCTTGGTGAGGACCCAGATGAAAGGGGGGCTCTGATGGCGACCCTGATATAAGAGGGGACACTGATACAAAAAAGGGGGACCCAGATGTAAGGGGAGAATCTGATGGGGACCTTGATGTAAGGGGGAATCGGATAGGGACCCTTATGTAAGGGGGACTCCAATGGGGACACTGATGTAAGGCAGAGCTCTAATGAAGACCCTGATGTAAAATGGACTCTGATGGGGACCCTAATGGATTTAAGGGGGACTCTGAAGGGGACTCAGATGTAAGGGGGACTCTGATGGAGACCCTGATGTAAGTGGGACTCTGATGAGTCATTTATGTAAGAAGAGGCTCTGAAGGTACAATGATGTGAAGGGGGATCTAATGGGGTCCCAGATGTAGGGTTGTTTAGATGGGGACTCTGATGTAAGGAGGGACTTTGCTTTATTTTAAGCTCTTCCTCTTGTTTTCTGAATCATATTGTGCTGATTCAAAAAAGAAAAAAAAGTAAAACCTGCTAATTTATTTATTATTCTTATACAACTTATAAAACCATTTTTTCAGGCCCTGAGTATGTATAAAATATAGCATGTAACATTGTAGGTTCCAGCACCTGTGCAGACAGGACACGGACAGTTCCCGCTGCAAACATCTGACAGCCTCTTAGTCAGTTATGTTCCCTTTAAAGTCTGTGCTTGGCTTGGCTGAGATGTCTGTTATTTCTGGACAGCAGCCAAATCCCCGGGGAAGCGTTCAGACCATCTGATCGCTCCACACAATTTACTCCATGTCCTGTTCACTGGATCAGTGTATTCCTAGAATATCTCCAAGTAATAATATTTACAGACAACACTATAATGTATCGCTCATTAACTGCATTTAAACAGTGAGCTGTTACACTTTACAATTACCACATTTATTAATTAGAAATGATTAAAATGTATATAAACCTACCAATGAAGGTCTCTCATTTGCTGCTTTTTGGTCCTTTAAATGTATCATTAAAACACTTAAAAAATATTAAACTCAAAACCAAAATGTAATATATTGCAGCTTACCAATTCTGAGCTGCTTTTTATGCTTTTTTCCCTGGAGATCTTGCCTATAATTCTGTTATTTTTCAACTTTGTTTAATAGACCAAGCTGCCCAACAAAAATGGCAGTTAGAGGATTGAGACAAACAATTTACTACTGACAGGGGTGCTTACAATGATCTGCTTTTATTTATTTATGTATAATATTTATCCCAAAAGGATTAAAAAGCTGTTGCCGTAAAATGAGTTAGCTGGAGTTTGGATTCAATTTGTTAGTGTATTTAAAGTAGAACTCTGGGCAAAAACCTATTTACATGTCCTTGTTGCTGATTTCCTACCATCACTGAATATGTCATCCATCTTCTGGTTCACTCAGTAGTTGCTCTGAAATAGCCTATTCATTTTCAAATCAAACCATTCATTCTCTTTGTAAGACCAGTGGCTGCTATACCTCCTATTCCCCCAGCCACGGGTCTTGGCACATCCCTTCTGTAGTTCTTTCTCCAGGAAGCAGTGATGTCATTCAGCCCCACTTGCATTGGTGGGCGGATCGAGACTCTCAGACACATTCAACATGTACAGGCCTAGTGTACCCGCCCACATTCACTACAATTCCCTGTGGTTGATGGGAACTGTAGTTTCCTTTTACTGCAGAGAGAGAGGAGAGGATATGATGTAATCCTGGCTGTTACACCACCTCCTTGGCAATGCAGACACCATTATCTTTTACAGAGATGAAAATTCAATTACACTTTTTCCCTCAATGGTAAGGATTTCTAAAATGTTATGAACTGTTTAGTATTTTGTGTAGGGGGGTGTACTAATGGGTGATTGTTTTTTTTTTTTTGCCTATCCTGGAGTTCTTCTTCAAATCTGCTAGTACATCTAACACTCCCCTCTCCACAGACTGACAATGCTGCTGTCCATGGGTGTCTCCGTTGCTCCTCCATTCAGAATGGAGACACCCTAACCCAGAGGCGGACTGACAACTCATGGGGCCCCCGGGCAATAAGGGATCATGGGGCCCCTGTGTCCTTACCCAAGCTCAAAAAAGCCTATGAAAAAGGTACCAGGGCCATCTCATGGTGCCCCCTACTGACCCAGGGCCCTCGGGCAGTGCACGAGTTTTCAAATGGTCAGTCCTCCCCTGCCGTAACCCAGGAGGTGTGTTACTAGTCGGATCACCAGGAGAAAATAAAAGTAAAAAAGCCTGAATAAAAGAAAACAAATGCAGACATCACATCTAGGGACTGGTATGTTGCAATATATTTCATTTTTGGTGTTGGGTTTAAATAGCCAAATGGCAAACAGCCAAAACTGGTGTAAGGAAGGGTTACAACCACTGTCAGGTGTTTACTACCAATAGAGATAACTTGTTCAATTGCCTAAGAGCTCCCTTCACTTTGTAGTGATTATTTCTTACTTCCTAGCCCATCTCCTCATCAGAAAGTGAAGGGAAATATCCTCAATGGGACACGGACAGGAAAAAATAACCTTACAGGGGTTTTACCATTCCTAATGCTATCTAAAACTAAAAGAGGAGATCTATGGTGACAGCATACAATTTCACTTTATAACATCAGCAGTATCATAGCAATATATCAGTGTAATAGCAGGGCTTTTGTTTATCAGAGAATAGGTACTCCCCCCTTCTGAGACACCCCTTGTCTCCACCCACTACCCACCTCTGATCGGGGGTAGTGCGTTTTTAATGCATTTTTTATGCGTTTTGCATTTTACTCTGCCCAACAACAAGTTGATTAAAAAAAAGGGGAAACGCATCAAAAATGCATAAAAAACGCATGTGCAAAAAACGCAAAACACACCGCGAAAAAGCACTGCCAAAACGGATCAAATGCAAACTGCATAGGTGTGAACCTAGCTTTACTCTATCCAAAGTGAAAAAAAAGCTTTGGCTTTAAAGCGGAGCTCCACTCAAAAGCAGAAGCTCCGCTTTTTGCCTCCTCCCCCCCTCCACTGCCATATTTGGCACCTTTTGGGGGGGAGCAGGTACCTGGTTTTGACAGGTACCCGCTCCCACTTCTGGCTCAGTTCGCCGCTGCAAAGTTAGAAGGAAGTTGGCCCCCTCTTCCCTCCTTCAGTCTCCTAGGAACTTTCACAGGTCCCAGGAGACTGCTGGACCAATTAGGACGCACAGCAAAAATCACACATGCGCAGTGGGCACCAGGCTATGAAGCCACAAGCTGTCCCAGCCTGGTGCCCATAGTTAAGATGCCAGCGCCGAAAGAAGGGGAGGACGGATGGCGTAGGTGAGAACATCGCTGGAGCCCGGGACAGGTGTGTGTTTAATAAAAGTCAGCAGATACAATAAACACAAAAACGTCTGGAACTCCGCTTTAATGTGGTTGTAAAGGCTCAAGGTGTTTTACCGTCTATGCATGAAGGTAAAAAACCTTCTGTGTGCAGCGCCCCCTCACCCCCCAGCCCCCCTCATACTTACCTGAGCCTCATCCTGATCCAGCAATGTGCACAGGAACCTCGGCTCTCTGGGGTCTCTCCCTCCTCTTTGGCTGAGACAGCAGCAGGAGCCATTGGCTCTTGATGCTGTCAATCACAGCCTGTGAGCCAATGAAGAGAGAGAGGTAGGACCGAGCCATATTGGGAGCAAGCCTGCTTGAGAGCCCCACTGGGGGGCAATCTGCAGAAAGGAGGGGTTAAAAGTGCCGGCGGGGGGACCCGAGAAGAGGAGGATCAGGGTTTCTCTGTGCAAAACCACTGCACACAGCAGGTAAGTATAACATGTTTGTTATTTAAAAAAATGCCTTTAACCCCTTCACGTCACACAAATATGCAGCCTCACAGAACTGGGCTTTTTTGCATGGGGCTGCATATTCGCGTACCTGTCTTTGTGCTGGGAGTGCACCGCACAGTGGGCTCCCAGCACAAAGACCGGGGTGTCACTGAGAGCCCCGGGTCCAGTTCTAACAATCGGGACCCTGGACTCCCAATTCCGGGTCATATGATCGCTGTGATAGCCTCTGATTGGCTATCACAGTGATCAGTCACTGTACAGCCCGCACCGCTTGTTTTTTTTTTTATCTCTATGAATGGAGGAGAGAGATACATTGTGTATCTCTAACTCCTGGCATAGAGAAAAAATGTAGAAAAAAAAAGATACATAAATAAATAAATATTAAAAAATAAAATAAAACATAAAGAAAAAATACCTAGATCAATGTTTGATCTAGTTCAGTGCCAGGGTTAGTGTTTGGGTCAAGGTCAGGGTCAAAGGTCAGGATTTTTTTTTTTTAAATTGATATTAGTGTCAGTGTGTTTTAGGTAAAAAAAACAAAAAAAAACCAAAATGCGCACTATTGTTTCTGGGCTGTACTACGGGTACAAACAACAAATAACATACACATATATGGTATCGCTGTGATCATCAAGAGCTGGAGAATTTATTTTGGGTTGTTCTTTGGCCGTAGGTTACAGCTAAATTTTAAAAAAATATTATTTTTTTAATATTTTGGGCCAGTTTTCCTTTGATAATAAAAAAAAAACAGGAGATATCCATTACCATTTACCACCACATGAAAGCCCAATTTGTCCTGAAAAAAACAAGGTATACTTCACCTGGATGTACAAAGTAGTTGTGATGATATGTACAGTTTTACTGTCACGTCAACATTGCAAAATTGTGCTTAGGCATTTAGATTTGTTTTTCCCTTAGGCATGAAGGGGTTAATATCACTTTAATTCTACTTTAACATACCAGCATGTCTTTGGCGTGTGCGAGGAAGCCCCCACAAGCACAGAAAGAAGATGCAAACTCCATGAAGATAGTGTCCTGGGCAGGAACTGAACTTCAGTGCTGTAAGACAGAAGTGCTAAACTCTAAGCAACTAGTCAAAAGCACACGTGGATTATGGTGAGGTTCTCAATGTAGCACTACCCCCGCAGGAGCCGCTTGGTAGAGTGGGTTCTCTGTTCTTCTGCCTCAACTCTGGGAACAACCTCAGCCCCACTGACACACCAGGTTAGGCAAATGGAGACCGCACTGCTACTGGGAACACAAATGTAGATACCCTGCACACAACTGGGGTTCAGTATCAAGAAGAAAACATCAGACTGGTTGGTGGTAAATGAAGCCAATATATTATCACAGGTTGCAGTAAATCGCAGTATGCACATAAATCAGTAAGTGAAGGATTAGGTCAATCACCGTCTGCTAGGCAATTGGATGGATTTACTAAAGGCAAATAGACTGTGCACTTTGCAAGTACAATTGCACTCTGTACAGCATTTGCTCCTTGCTCCAGAGCTTAGCAAATGATGGGAAGCTCTACTGACTTCCATCATCCAATCATGTAAGCAAGAATGCTGATTTTGTATTTTCCTTGCATGTGATTGGGTATTCTTCACAATGTGATGCTTCACCTTCTATATTATCTGGAGCAAATGCCCTCGTAGAGTGTGACTACAACTAAACATTGCATAGTCTGCATAGTATATCATTAGTAAATCAAGCCCACTATGTTCACTAGGCTCTTGCCGCAAAAAAGGAGTTCTATGATGCCAAGGAGACATGGATGGATGGATGGATGGATGGATGGATGGCTGAGTTTGCTCAGAATCTTCCAATTTAGCTAATACATGAGCTTTTTACACTTTAAAGTAGGAATTCACCAATATATCAGAGGACGAAATTACTCTTATCTGCATTTTGCCATTAGGAAAAAAAGGTGCCAATAATGACCGTCGATTGTGCCACGTTTAGGGTGCGTTTTTCATAGGTCATGTGACTCAAAAAATGCATCAAACCTGCAACACGTGTGTGTTTTTGATTAGTTTTTACTGCGTTTTCAATGCATTTCAGGTCTGGTTCACACCAATGCAGTATGCTTTTTGCCCTTTTTGCAGTGTGTTTTGGATGCGCATTTTTGACGCATTTTTTGATACATTTTGTGTTTTTTTTTATGTTTTTGGGGGGAGCAACTTGTGGCTGGGCAGATTTAAAAAAGTGAAACGCATCCAAAACACGTGTGTATTTTTGGTGCGTTTGGCTGCATTTTCAATGCATTTCAGGCCTGGTTTGCACCAATGTAGTTTGTGTTTTGTTCATTTTGCAGTGCTTTTTGCAGTGCCTTTTGCATTTTTGCACGCACATTTTTGATGCATTTCTGATGTGTTTTGCTTTTTTTGAATGTTTTTTTTTTTCGGCCAACTTGTTGCTGGGCAGGTTAAAAATGCAAAACGCATAAAAAACGCAACATATGTTAATTTTTATGCATTTTTTCTGCGTTTGCAATGCATTAAAAGCCTGGTTCACACCAATGCAGTTTGTGTTTTGTCCATTTTGTAGTGCTTTTTGAAGTACATGAGTTTTTTACGCTTTGTTACGCATTTTGCGTTTTTCAAATGGGTTTTTTTTGGACAACTTGTTGATGGGCAGATTAAAAACACAAAATGTATCATAAATATGCCAGAGTCATGAAAAACGTGTAAAAAATGCACTACATGTGTTTTCTACAGCGTCTCCATTGAAGTCTATTGAACCAAAAATGCTATTTTTTGTATTTACAAAAGTCCCTGAACATTTCCAAAATATGCAGCAGCGCTTCCAAAACTGCTCAGTATGAAAGCAGCCTATTGGCTGAAAAGGTATTGAAAATAAATTCATATTCATTTAAATTCATGATATTAATTAAAAAGTCAAATATACAATTACATATAACAAAAATATTTTTTTTAAAAAACTGTCCATTTCAGTTTCGGTTTTCAGCCAAGTGGATCCTGAATTTTCGGTTTTGGGCCAGAATTTTCATTTTGGTGCACCACTACTTTAAAGTGGCGTTAGAGGATAACTTTTACTCTTTTCAAATTCGACTGCAATACCTTGCATGGTATACGGCTTCTTGATCCTGAAGACTATTGTTTCTACCTGTATTATAAGGTTTCCCCCAATGCCAGCTTCCACTTTGATGGTGGCTCCTTTTCCCTTATAGGGTTCTCTGGGGCAGGGGCAGACTGACAACTCATGGGGCCCCCGGGCAATAGTGGATCATGGGGCCCCTGTTTCCTTGCCCAAACTCAAAAAAGCCTATGAAAAAGGTACCAGAGGCATCTCATGGTACTGGGGCCACCCTTGTGTGCCACTCCCAGCTTGTACCTACAGGCGCTGCCTGAGTCCATAGAAAGAGCTAACCGGAATGGGGATTCCCTGCCCCACAGCTTCATATACACAAAGGGGTGAGGATGCTCGTGACATTATTGACCTAATATGACCGCAAAGGTTCTGAATACACTTTCATCCTGGCCTTTGAGCTGGTCCAGTCCACAGCAGAAGGATGCTAAGCTTCCTACTACAGCAGCCACCCTCCCTGCAGCTTGAGGGGGATGAAGAAATATGAGAGTGGGATGGAGGCATGCAAAGTTCAGAGTATGGGGAAGGCATCATCTGGTATGTGACATCCATAAAGCGATGGGGGGGGGGGTGATGGAGCTGGAAGCAGATGTGGAAAATCTTATCACTAAGCTGTGCCGGCAGAGACAACCCTCTGCAAGCTGAGACATGCGTCTATAGATTCACCCTACTACAGCAGAGAGTGTATGGAAAGCTAAGGAGTAAGGCAGCGTGCACACTGGGTCTACTAGCTGTGGTCAGGGGCGGACTGACCATTTGGAAACTTGGGCACAGCCCGAGGGCCAGGGGTCAGTAGGGGGCCCCATGAGATGCCCCTGGTACCTTTTTCATAGGATTTTTTGAGTTTGGGCAAGGACACAGGAGCCCCATGATCCCCTATTGCCCGGGGGCACCATGAGTTGTCAGTCCGCCCCTGGCTGTGGTGCATGGGGCTCTGGCATTTAGCTGCAAGAAAAGGGCACAGGTACACCTAGCGATAAGAACGTTGAAGGCAGTATGCTCCCAGGGAAGAATGAACGTCATCTCTGGGTGCATACCCAAATGTTCATACTACGAGGTGCACCATTCAGCCCCACTGAGAGGCTAAGAGCTGCTGCGGCTGGATGGTGCTCCTCGTAGTATGAACATTTAGGGCAGTATGCACCCAAGGATGAAGTTCATTCTTCCCTGAGGAACAGCTGCATAAATAGAACCTTCAGGGCCCCTGTGCAAGAACCATGAAGGGCCCCCCTGAACCATGGTGGGGCCCTTTCCTTCAACCCCGGTGCCAGAACGCCAGGGCCTGGTTGCAAATGCAACCTTTGTGACCCTGGTAGTTTTCATTTTTATTTTAATTTTATTTTTTTGTCCCCCTTTTTTTTTAACAATTTTTTTAAATTACTTTTTAAAAATTTTTTTAGGAGCCCCATTGGGGGGGGGGGCTTTGGTGACATATCAGGGGTCTAAATGGACCGCTGATGTTTGACCTTTGGCCTTTGGGACAGAGAAAGGATATTGAGGACACAGCGCTCAATCTCCTTCTCTGCTTCCTCAACCGCACTGATTGAATGGACAGGAATAGCTCTGTGCAGAATGGACAGTCAGTAATCAGTACTAATCCCTGACTGTCCAATCAGAAAAAGGAAGGGGTTGGAAATGACACATTTACCAACCCCTTCCCTGCTTTTCATATTGGCAGGAGATGGGAGAGAGGAATCCAGTAGACCTGTGGGGCAGGGGGGGGGGGGTGCCAGGAAAGAGAGGGGGGGCAAGGAGCACAGGGGCTGGGAAGCACAGGGCCAGGAGAGAATAGGGGCTGGAGAGCAGGGGGGCCGAGGAGCACAGGGACCAGACAGCACAAGAACTGGAGAATACGGGGCCGGAGAGTAAGGGGGACCAGAGAGCATGGGGGACAGCAGAGAGAAGCTGGATAGGAGGAGCAGATAGGGCAGCTGCAAACAAAGGAATCAGTCTCTTCATGTTCCTTATGCAGCTGCTGACCGCCTGCAGGAGAGAAGGAAAGGAGAAGTGGGTATTCAGGGGCTGCAGGAGGACATGGAGAGATCGGTTCCTCTGTATGCAGCTACCATCACTGCTCCACCTATCCAGGCATAAAGGATGGCTGCACAAGCCCCCTGAAGTATGTGGCAGGGTTGCAATTGCGACCCCTGCGACCCCTGTAGGTACACCCCAGCCTGGGTGTATACTGCCCTAAACCTTCTTCTCGCTAGGTGCACTCTCTAGCCCTTTCTAGCCTCAGCTGTCTGCCTCTTAGCTTCCCTATCTGTCCTCCATCAGTGTCACTGGTTGCTAGAAGACTGTCGGCTGTGAAAACAGGAAGGGGGCAGCAGTGGCAAATATGCCACCTGATCCTCAGCATACAGAGACAGGCACTCTGCCTATTTCTGTATGCCAACTTACCGCTGGACTCAAACACCCCCAAGTTTCATTGTTTACGAACTGTAGGTTATAATGTTTTTTTATGTGGTGCAGTAAAGAGAATGAATACTTTTCAGTGCACAGAGCTGGCTTTGTATACAGGAAACAGTCATGCCGGAACAAAAAAAGTGTACAATGTGATTGTCAGTCAAACTATTACACCACCGAAAATTGAAGGATGGCCTGTAGTAGAGGGGTATTACAGACTAGAACTCCAGTGTTTAACTGCCTCCTGTCCGCCATATAGGGAGATGACGGGAGCGCGGCTGTTCTCTCATTCTGGGAGGACGTCATATCGCACCACCAATCGTGCAGTGCGGTGATCAGTGGTGCGCTGTGTCCCTGGGACACAGCAGATCACCAATTAGCGGAAAGAGACGATTTCTTCGGCTCTGTCATGTGATCAGCTGGGTCCAATCACAGCTGATCACATGTAATTAAGGAAATACTTGTTACCAGCATTCCTCTCCTCACAAACTGTCACACTGACAGCTCGTGAGGAGAGGAGAGCCGGTAATCGGCATTCCTCAGAGGGGACATGTACACTGATCAGTGCCCTGATGATCAATGTCACCCCATCAGTGCCACCTGTCAGTGTCCATCACAGCCACCTGTCAGTGCTCATCATTGCACATCAATGCCACATATCAGTGCCTAAAGATCCATTATCTCCTGCGCTCAAAGACTCAGATCAAACAGGCGTTAGTGACAAGCAGCGTGTTGTGTATTCATCCGCTGGTGATCAGAGGTTGTGCAGCTCTGTCATGAAGCTGGGGAAGCTTAATAAAACTGTAGAGGAAGATGAAAGAAAGAGCGCACAAACCTTGCGCTTGTGCGCTCTTTCTTTCATCTTCCTCTACATATCAGTGCCTACCAGTGCACATCAATGCCACATATCAGTGCCCATCTGAACTGCCTATCAGTGCCAGTCAGTGCTGCCTATTAGTGCTGCCAATCATTGCCACCTATCAGTGCCAGTCAGTGCCATCTATCAGTGCCAGTAAGTGCCACCTATCAGTGCCTGTCTGTGCCACCTATCAGTGCCCATCAGTGCCGCTTAACAGTTCTAGTCAGTGCCGCATAACAGTGCCAGTCAGTGCCGCCTATCAATGCCAGTCAGTGACGCCTATCAGTGCAATATATGAGTACTGCCTTTCAGTGCCCATCAGTGATATCTGTCAATGCCCATCAGTGCCACCTACCAGTGCCAATCAGTGCTGCCTATCAGTACCCATCACTGAAGCCTCATTAGTGCACATCAGTGAAGGTGAAAATTACTCATTTACAAAATTGTATAATGGAAACTAAGAAAAAGAACTTTTTTTTTTCCAAATTTTCAGTTGTTTTTGGTTTGTTTAGCTAAAAATAAAAACCCAGAGGTGATTAAATACCACCAAAAGAAAGCTCTATCTATCTTAAAAAAAGTATAAAAATTTCATATGGGTACAGTGTTGCATGACCGCGCAATTGTCATTCAAAGTGCGACAGCCTTGAAAGCTGAAAATTGGCCTGGGCAGGAGGGGGGTGAAAATGCCCGGCAGACAAGTAGTTAAGGTGAGGATACTATGGGATCTCGCACACCTTGCATTGCTCGTTGGTTACGTAGACTGTCCTGGCACAGGATGGTGAAGAGCCACCGTGGCTTCTCCCTCCCTCCATAACTAGTTCTCAAGCTGTTCTATCTGCAGCCAAAGCCTCGGCCTCTCCTCCAGCAGGCAGCTGGAATAAAGTTTAATGGACCCACTCCTCCAGTTCTCTCTTCCCTTCTCCACATTCCTCCATCTGCAGCCAGGAGGGCCAAACCAGACACCCATTAACCTCATCCTGGCCGAGCTCTCACCTAGGAGAAGAGCAGCACAGGCAGAGATGATCACACTATTTCCATGGCCCATTTCCTCTGTTTATGTGTGCTGCACTGTGCACATGGAAGCAAACCATTAGGGACGGGTGTTTAGTGTGAAAGCAGGCATTAAAGCAAACAAATCTGCCCGACCGCTAAAAAATACCCACATCCCAAACCGTTCTGCACTTTTTCCAATCATCTTCATTCTGAAGACAAAAAAAAAAATTCATGCCATTATATTGGTGACTAATACCTGATATTGTTTATGTTCAGCCAATCCAGTTCATTAAAACCAAGATGTAGATACCCAGATAGAATTGAGCAGCGTCACCATATGTTCTCCTAACAATGACGCTATGACTAATTTGCCTGTCTTTTTTTTTTTTTAAGTTTTCATTTTATTCTATTTTTTATTGTAATCTCACAAAAGGACAATGGACAAAAAAAATTATGCAGCAATTTTTGAAAATGTTTTTTTTACAAAGTTAGTTAATTGAAGCAGAACCCCAACCAAAAATAACAAATTCAAAAAATAAAATGCCAGCCTACATTTTCTGCAATATTTAGAGATGTCTCCTGCAGTACATCTTCCCTCTTCCCCCTCCTTCAGCAGTGGCGGGACAAGGTCATCCGGTGACCTGGGTGACAATGACAAACTGCGGCCAGCCCCCCCCCCCATTCTTCCATTCTTACAAAAGTAATTCATTTCAAAACAAGTATTTAAATATTTGTAATTAAAACAATACAAATTAAATTACATTTAATTAATTTGAAAGAGAGTTGACTCACATTTTAACTAACTACAGTATCTCACAGGAGGGAGTCCACTCCTCACATTTTTGTAAATATTGTATTCTATCTTTTCATGTGACAACACTGAAGAAATGACACTTTTCTACAATGTGACGTAGTCAGTGTACAGCTTGTATAACATGTAAATTTGCTGTCCCCTCAAAATAACTCAACACACAGCCATTAATGTCTAAACCACTGGCAACAAAAGTGAGTCCACCCCTAAGTGACAAGGTCCAAATTGGGCCCAAAGTGTCAATATTTTATGGGGCCGCCATTATTTTCCAGCACTGCCTTAACCGTCTAGGGCATGGAGTTCCCCTCCCTTCGGAGACTGGGCCGCAGGCAGGGGCAGACTGACAACTCATGGGGCCCCCGGGCAATAGGGGATCATAGGGCCCCTGTGTCCTTGCCCAAACTCAAAAAAGCCTATGAAAAAGGTACCAGGGGCATCTTATGGGGCCCCCTACTAACCCCGGGCCCTCGGGCAGTGCCCGAGTTTTCAAATGGTCAGTCCGCCCCTGGCCGCAGGGCAATATTCCAACATAACGACCCCAAACACATCTCCAAGACCACCACTGCCTTGCTAAAGAAGGTGATAGACTGGCCAAGCATGTCTCCAGACCTAAACCCTATTGAGCATCTGTGGGGCATCCTCAAATGGAAGGTGGAGGAGCGCAAGGTCTCTAACATCCACCAGCTCCGTGATGTCGTCATGGAGGAGGGGAAGAGAACTCCAGTGGCAACCTGTGAAGCTCTGGTGAACTCCATGCCCAAGAGTAACCCTTGGAAAATAATGGTGCAGTGATTGACAGCCGAGGCACCAAATGACGGCGTGGGTTATGCACAACCCTGACGCCCTGTAGCAGTATTTCTGCTATAGGGTGACGGGAAAGCAGTTAAAATGACTTTAGCATACTGTCTGCACTTTGGGAAACGTCACCTGTGCCCCCACTCCCCCAGTAAATTGTTAATCCCGGGGCTCCTGACCCTTTTGCCCCCACCCCCCTTTGTCCTAGTCCTGGTCCTCAGTCTGATGTTCAGGATCATTTAGCCCACTTCTTCTGAGCCCCGGTCATCCTTGACCCACCCACAACCCATGCCTAAACAGTGAAATGAGAAGCAGCACGGTGAAGCAGCATTTAAAAACGGAAGTTGTAGCCCTTTCCCACTTTATCCAAACCTTAAAAAAAAACAGTTTTTCCTGCAGCTGAACTTTTAAGATGCCCAAAGGTACTCACACCAATGTCTGCAGGTGCAAGGGGGCTCTAACATAAAACTCCCAGTGGATTTCCTGCACCCAGGGAGCCCCAGGTGACGTGTACAGCTGGCCATAGAAGTGAATACCTGTATGCTCTTGTACTGCTATGTAATGCTTTTTTTGCATTGGCGTTCACCCATGCATGCACCATGACATGTTTTCAGAAGATTCACATTCAGGAAAATATGTAATGACCCGTGCACAGTTGAATGCCAATGCAAAAGAGCATTGCTTTTTACACAAGCAGGGGCGGACTGACAACTCATGGGGCCCCCGGGCAATAGGGGATCATGGGGCCCCTGTGTCCTTGCCCAAACTCAAAAAAGCCTATGAAAAAGGTACCAGGGGCATCTCATGGGGCCCCCTACTGACCCCGGGCCCTCGGGCAGTGTCCGAGTTTCAAAATGGTCAGTCCGCCGTTGTACACAAGTACAAGCCAGGGGCGGACTGACTATTAAAGCACTTGGGCACCGCCTGAGAGCCCAGGGTCAGTAGGGGGCCCCATGAGATGCCCCTGGTACCCTTCAGAGGCTTTTTTGGGTGTGGTTTGAGTGTGACGGAGGACATAGGGGCCCAATGATCCCCTATTGCAAGGACATAGTGGCCCCATGAGTTGTCAGTCCGCCCCTGGTACAAGCACGTACCGCCATGCTCTTCTATGGCCAGCTACACACACCATCTGCGTCTCCCCAGGCTGAGTGCTTTAACCTAGATCTCCTTTGCTTCTGCAAGGTGTGCATGTATTCTAATTCTGGCTGTATACCTGTATACACAATAATGTTTTTGATAATTTGAACTACATTTGCCAAAACAATTCAATGGGACAAGACAATAGTTTATAATTTTCCATTTTCATCTGTACACCAGGCATGATGTCTGGTTGTACTGATCCACTGAAACCATAAACCTAGGTTCACACTAGAATGTGCTGCAGGAAACCTGCGATCTGTGCATGATTCCCGCTCCGCATTCAAATTGCACTGCCCTTGTGATCTGCAGCAAGCGTCAGTGCAATCTTAAGGACACTCCCATTTGCCTGCACTAGATCACATGGTGCAAAATGGCCATGCGGTCCATTTGCAGTGTAGTTCCAAAGTTGGTGCATGCACTACTTTGGAGACAATGTCTACAGTACTGGGAGGGTGGTCTTATTTTGGGGGAAAAAAATAAATTGTTGGGGAAATGCCATCCCTGCTAATCAGTCAAAGGAGAAGTACAGTCTAAAGCAGGCCATACATGAGTCATATTCCGGACGATTTTTCAATCGAAAATTGAATACATTGTTCGTTCTGTAATCCGATGGTGCCACCAATGATTTTGAAAATCAGTAATTTTTCAATAATTTTCCAGCATGCCAATAAACAAAATGGGGAGGAACAACGAAAATCGACTGGTGCCATTGCTCCACTAACAGAGCGAAAATCGGCCGATTATTCTTAGGTCCAATTTTCAAACGCAAAATCGTTCGACAACCGACCCATGTATAGCCGGCCTAAGTTCTTTTAGCTGTACTTCTGTGGATCACAGGAGCACAGTCAGTTCTGCACACCTGTAACCAGTTTTCAGCCGACAGCAGGCTTCAGCCAGAGAAGACAGAGAAACACCCTTTAACAAGGGGGCCCCCAGATCCTGCCCCTCCCCCATTTCAATGAGCATAGGGTACATGGTACTGCTACTCATTCACAAACAAAAAAAGTGTAGTGTAAAAATGACAGTAGACAGTCTTTGACACGTCCTTTATTTTAAAAAAAGAAAAAAAATGGTTCCATCAATGTAATCTATCGCCAAGCACGGCGTCTGGCATTGTCACAACGATGCCGACTTGCAGGGGCGGACTGACAAATCATGGGGCCCCCGGGCAATAGGGTCCCCGTGTCCTTGCCCAAACTCAAATAAGCCTATGAAAAAGGTACCAGGGGCATCTCATGTGGCCCCCTACTGACCCCGGGCCCTCGGGCAGTGCCTGAGTTTCCAAATGGTCAGTCCGCCCCTGCCGACTTGCTAAAATTAAAAAAAAAACAAAAAACGATGCCCTCCGACCTGTCCGTGCCGGCTGAGCACTCCCCGTATCTGACATTTGCTGGTCAGATAAAAACAATTGGGCACAGCTAGCGGTAACATCACCACTAGCTCTGTCCAATTGTGCTGTGATTGGCCAAAGCATTGCACCTGACTAACATTGCTTTGGCCAATCACAATGGAGTAGTAACGAAAATATAAATCAGTCCCCTGCACTCAAAAGTACGAAGATGTAACTGTGACACATCCTAAGTGTAACAAAAATCAGCACTGGCCTTGCTGCTCTCTAAGGGTTGGGTGGAACCCACAGGAACCAACTGTAAAAACAAAGAAAAACAGGGGGCGCACCAGCCTTGTGCATTATCCAGGGTGATAACTTTAATGATCCAAAATAATATATACTAGCAAACGTTGTAAAAACAAAAGCATGTCAGATACAAAGCAGCTAGTACACAGGATCAGAACCTGGCTCTGAGGAAGAGCAGATCGCACCTCAAAACGCGTCAGCCTTAAGAGGGTCCTCATGATTCTGGGACCTGATCTTGTGTACTGGCTGCTTTGTATCTGACACACTACACACTATTGTTTCTACAATGTTTATGAGTATATTTTATTTTGGATCATTAAAGTTATCACCCTGGACAATGCACAAGGCTGGTGCGCCCCGTTTTTCTTTGTTTTTACAATCACAATAGACTGTCAGAGCGCAGTGCATTGTGCGGTGGGGCGGTTGAATAGCCTGCCAAACGCCTTAACCATTCATGTGTTCGCAGAGTCGAACTTATGTTTGAGTCGAACATCAAGGACATCCCTAGGTTTAGTGCAATATTCCCCAGGTTTAGCAAAATATTCTGTTTGGGGAGGACCATTTCTCATAAGCACCCAAAAGCGCACGGCCACGTATGTGCAGTTCACACTCCTTGATACCCATGGGCAGCTGGAACAAGGGACTGAGAATGGGCGTAGGGCAGTATGCCCCTTCAGCATCATGGGGAGGGGGACGCAACCCTTCACCCTCACCCTAGGTACTGGGTGAACCCAGTGCTGGGACAAAATGCTTTAGCACTCAAGGTGGAAAAAGCAAAATCTCTCACTACCATCACCATGAGCTGTAAACCACTTCAGCAACTTTGGGTGGAGGTCCTTTTTGCTCCTGCTGAAGCAACCATGGCAGCCACCTCTTCTGCTAAAATAACACCTGAATGGGGTCGATCGCATGCCGCAGGCGCTGCAGAGTTTGGCAAGTGGCACAGCTTGTCCACTGAGTTAAAAAGGGCTGTGAGCTCTCCAACCTCACTTCTTTATCTTCCACCAAAACTCTCTTCTCTCCTCCTCCCCTCTTCATGAGCAAGCTCAGTAACTCTTATGGGCTCTCCTTGTCCCAAGCCAAGCCTCCTGTTGGGAACTGGCCAAGATCCATCGAGGGTGCACAGCAGCCACTCCTCACTCACTCCCACTGCTTCTAGAAATTTCTCCAAAGCTCTAGTGCAGGTGGAAATCCCAGAAAGCTGATCTGCAGAGCCTCTCAGCTCCTGACTGAAAAATGACCCCTCTGATTATTACACCTGGGCTGCTACTCAGCCCTTCTAACTGAAAATTAGAACCTTAGCTTCCGCTAGATACTTAGGAAGGTGCTACACTGACCTGGAGTGAAGAACAGGTGCTGGGTTCTGCAAGGTGCAGGAGCTAACACAGGAAGAACTTGGCTGGGTAGCAGAATGGCTGGAGAGTGTTGGGACGTATGCTAGGCAACCAGGGGTGGACTGATATCTCATGGGGCCCCCAGGCAATAGGGGATCATGGGGCCCCTGTGTCCTTGCCCAAACTCAAAAAAGCCTATGAAAAAGGTACCAGGGGCATCTCAAGGGGCCCCCTACTGACCCCGGGCCCTCGGGAAGTGCCCGAGTTTCCAAATGGTCAGTCCGCCCCTGTAGGCAACACTATTTCACCAGAACCAAGCCTTCCCGCAGTACCGATCAGATCCTCAGGCTCTCTCCTTCCAATTTTTGCAGCTCTCCACATTGACATCTGTCAGCTTCCACAGTGAGGCATTGTGGGCCAGATAGGGATAGCCAAACCCATATAGAAGAAAAATATATTTGAAATATATTTTTAAAATATTCTTCGCAAATATATTGCCATATATTTGAAATGCTACAATTTTGGCCATATTCAATATATTTCAATAAATATACATATATATATATATATATACTGCATGTTGAAATGCGTTTTTATTACAAAATATATGAAAATTATATTTTAAAAATACATTTCAAATATACTGTATGTCTTTAAAAGTACAAATCTACATTTTTGGAATGCATTTACAGATATATGTTAAAATGACTTTTTTATATGTTAAAAAAAATCTGAAGAATATATTTAAAAATATATATTTGTAAAAATATATATTTTTTAAATATATTCTTCATATTTTTTTTAACATATAAAAAATTAATTTTAACATATATTTTTACATATATTTGTAATTTCATTCCAAAAATGTAGATTTGTATTTTTAAAGACATACAGTATATTTGAAATGTATTTTTAAAAATATTTTTCATATATTTTTTAATTAAAACATTTTTTGACTTGCAGTATATATATATAGAAATATATTTTGAAATATATTGAATATGGCCAAAATTGTAGCATTTCAAATATATGGCAATATATTTGGGAAGAATATTTTTAAAATATATTTAAAATATATTTTTCTTCTATGTGGGAAGGGCTGGATGTGGCCCTTGGGCTTCAATATGCCCAGGTCTGTGCTATTGTTATAACCTGGAGGTCGATCCAGAGGTGAGCATATCTGCTTACACTTTTTCACAGTGGTTCTTGGAGGAGGTGGTCACAAGGATTATCTAGAGTGGAAAAGTTTTCACCATATACACTGTGCACAAAGGACACTGTTTATGGACTTAATTTTTTTTTTCATTGTTCTGTTTTTAATTCAATTTTTTTTATATCAAGTTGAGCTTGTGAGTTATATTTGTCAAAACGATTTGTGGGTTTACTTATATATATGTTTAGTGGTTGCAGCATATTAAGTGAAGCACTGAGCAGTTATAAAGATATCTATTATTTCGGAGGTGCAAGTTGGCTTCACTTTAGACACATTTGAGATATAGATTTTTTTTCTTTAATAAAGAAACAGATATGTCATTGGGTACAATTATTTAGTAGCCATGTCCTGTGTATTGTAGGGAATATACAGAAGGAAGATACGTGTCTGTACAGGTCTGTCTGTCTGGACAGGAATGTATCCCTGGAGGGGGAGTCCTCAGCTTTTATACCTCCCTCTGTCATATAGACAACCATGTCAGTTTGACAAGCTGCTCTCATTAAGACATTCCTGGATTGTGGCAAGTTCAACATGCGAGCTTTTGACTCCACAAGTGGTGTAGAACTACAGGTCCCAGCAAATAATGGGACCAGGGGCAGACTGACAACTCATGGGGCCCCCGGGCAATAGGGGATCATGGGGCCCCTGTATCCTTGCCCAAACAAGCCTATGAAAAAGGTACCAGGGGCATCTAATGGGGCCCCCTACTGACCCCGGGCCCTCAGGCAGTGCCCGAATTTTCAAATGGTCAGGACACAGGGGCCCCATGATCTCCTATTGCCCGGGGGCCCCATGAGTTGTCAGTCCGCCCCTGTTCCTGGCATCACCAACTCTCCATATGTGAACACAGTACCCACAAAACAAGAAAGAAAGAAAGAAAGAAAGAAAGAAAGAAAGAAAGAAAGAAAGAAAGAAAGAAAGAAAGAAAGAAAGAAAGAGAAAGAAAGAAAGAGAGGGAGGGAGGGAGGGAGGGAGGGAGGGAAGGAAGGAAGGAAGGAAGGAAGGAAGGAAGGAAGGAAGGAAGGAAGGAAGGAAGGAAGGAAGGAAGGAAGGAAGGAAGGAAGGAAGGAAGGAAAGAAAGAAAGAAAGAAAGAAAGAAAGAAAGAAAGAAAGAAAGAAAGAAAGAAAGAAAGAAAGAAAGAAATGTGTGGCTGCTGCTGTGGGGATTTATCTGCTTCTAGAGAGACTGACTCCTTAATGAGCTGATCATACAGCCCTCTAGTAGCCTTACTGCTGCCTGCAGGCTTGACTGGGACTATTCTCATGTACACCAGTGGTACAACTGGGCCCCAACGCTAGCCAGGTGAAGCCAGAGTAAAGACTGTCGCTTTACAGCTGCTTATGCAATAGGGGACATTGCACCATACCCTAACCATTCTCCTTGACTTTGCTGATTCATGAGTTAATCTAGGGCAGTGATTGGCAAGCCGCGGCTCGCGAGCCACATGCGGCTCTTTACACGCTTTAATGCGTCTCTTGTGTGCCGGGCGCCCACTCCCCTCCCTCCTCTCGGGCGGCAGGGACTCTGCAGCGTGATCCAAAAAAAAAACAGCCAGGGCAGCGCGCTCAAATGCAATGATTAGCCAGTCTCGCTGCCACTCACATCCTGATAGCCAGTGATTGGCTGTCAGGATGTGTGTAGGCAGGGCAGCGTGACGAACGTGAGAGGAGCTAGGCTCCTCTCACAGTCCGCCCTGAAGACCGGAACGGCGCGGCAACACGGCGAGAGGAACGCGCGGAGCAAAGGTAAGTGAATTGACACAGGGGGGACTTGGCTTACTACTTGCTACTTACTTACTACTACTATATGAGGGATGAATTACTATGGGGGATGCATTACTATATGGGGGATGCATTACTATAGGGGGGATGAATTACTATATGGGGGATGAATTACTATAGGGGGGATGAATTACTATAGGGGGGATGAATTACTATATGGGGGATGAATTACTATGGGGGATGAATTACTATATGGGGGATTAATTACTATGGGGGATGAATTACTATGGGGGATGAATTACTATATGGGGGATGAATTACTATAGGGGGGATGAATTACTATAGGGGGGATGAATTACTATATGGGGGATGAATTACTATAGGGGGGGGTAAATTACTATAGGGGGGGGTAAATTACTATGGGGAATGAATTACTATATGGGGGATGAATTACTATATGGGGGATGAATTACTATGGGGGATGAATTACTATATGGGGGATTAATTACTATATGGGGGATGAATTACTATGGGGGATGAATTACTATATGGGGGATGAATTACTATGGGGGATGAATTACTATATGGGGGATGAATTACTATATGGGGGATTAATTACTATATGGGGGATGAATTACTATATGGGGGATGAATTACTATGGGGGATGAATTACTATAAAAACTTATTGAAACTAAAAACAGTGTACCATCCTATGTATTTTCAGTTTTAAAAATGTGGCTCTCAAAATACATTTCAATCGTGGTTTTGGCGAGATTTGGCTCAGTTGAAAAAAAAGGTTGCCCACCACTGATCTAGGGGAACAGAACTCTATTCTAAGTTACCTTGTCATATTGATTATATCATCTTGCCGACTATGTCTGAACCTACCTTCTGTGTTTTCATTTATGCTTAAACCACCATTTATTCTAACCTGTACCAATACAATGAGTCCATTTACCACTAAATGGTGCTATTCTATTCCTTGTGCTAGTCTCCTTCCTATTGCTAATTCACAGCCAAGCAGGGGCGGACTGACCATTTGGAATCTCGGGCACTGCCCGAGGGCCCGGGGTCAGTAGGGGGCCCCATGAGATGCCCCTGGTACCTTTTTCATAGGCTTTTTTGAGTTTGGGCAAGGACACAGGGGCCCCATGATCCCCTATTGCCCGGGGGCCCCATTAGTTGTCAGTCCGCTCCTGGCTGAAAGCCTTCTACCCAGGGGCGGACTGACCATTTGGAAACTCGGGCGCTGCCCAAGGGCCCGGGGTCAGTAGGGGGCCCCATGAGATGCCCCTGGTACCTTTTTCATAGGCTTTTTTGAGTTTGGGCAAGGACACAGGGGCCCCATGATCCCCTATTGCCCGGGGGCCCCATGAGTTCTCAGTCCGCCCCTGCAGCCAAGTCAAAGGTATCTTTACTCACGTTCTTATAAGTGCTTCCAGTAACTTTCACTCAAGTAGGTGTGTCAGAGGGGCTGCGGTTGTTCGTGGAGTCGAACCACAGAACAGAAAACCCAAGTTACCAAGTGGCTCTTTCGGGGGTAGTTCTACACTAGAAAGAAAACCACATTCACGGTTAGAATTTTGTAGGTTTGAGAAAAAGTTTCAGCCTTGCTCCTTCCTTTTTCCTCGTCACTATGGTCCAAAACAAATGTTGATTTGACAACCATTAACCATTAGAAAATCGAATGAGCAATTTTTTTCCAGTGAACTCTACTGTTTCTGGCTAGTTTAATGCTACAAATTTGCTGAAAATGACATATGAAATGGTCACACTGCATGCAGACTCGGTATGTCAGTTTCAGCCCATATTACACACAACGGTCTGTAGACTTTCACGGTTGTTCTAGTATACTTTTCTCCTGGAAAGTATGACACATCTGGATAAATGGAGGTGGGGGTGGGGTTGGTCTTGGATGTTGCTGACTCTCCCTTTAAGATATGCTTAGGAAACACATGGTTCATGGCTTTTTTTTTCGTTAGATGGGAGGAGATAGAAATGTTTCAAGAGAAAAAGAAAAGAGCAGAAAGCCGTCTCCTCTTCCATCCAGTGTTTTCATTAAGACAATGAAGAGTTAAACAATGTAACACATCATCAAGTTGGAAATGTGTATCTCAGCAGCCAAATCCTCACTGCGCCATCCCCACCCCCATCATTGTGGTTGGTCTACAAGAACTTTCTTTATGGAATAAAAAAAAAAAAGGCAATAAAAAAGGAGGCTGGCTCTTTCCTTTTTTCTTTTTTAAGAATGCAGCTTCTTTTTTACAGTTATGCTCTAAAGGTTTGCATACCCTGGCAGAAATGGTGAAATTCCGGCATTGATATTGAAAATATGACTGATCATGTCAAAACTGTCTTTTATTGAAGGATGATGATCATATGAAGCCATTCGTTATCACATAGTTGTTTGTCTCCTTTTAAAATCATAATGATAACAGAAATCACCCAAATGGCCCGGATCAATTGTTTCCATTCTCTGGAATGTTTGGCCTTGGTACAGACACACAAGGTGACACACACGGGTTACAATGGCAATTAAATGGTAATTTCCTACATCTGTGGCCTTTTAAATTGCAATTAGTATCTGTGTATAAAGAGTCAATGAATTTGTTAGCTCTTATGTGGATGCACTAAGCAGGCTAGATACTGAGCAATGGGGAGCAGAAAAGAACTGTCAAAAGACCTGCATAACAAGGTAATGGAACTTTTTAAAGATGGAAAAAGGATATAAAAAGATATCCAAAGCCTTGAATATTCCAGTCAGTACTGTTCAATCACTTACTAAGAAGTGGAAAGTTCAGGGATCAATTGATACCAAGCCAGAGAAATGGGTAGACCTGGAAAGATTGCAGCCACAACTCCCGTCAGAATTGTTCAGTATACAAGAAAAATGCACAGGTAACCTCAGGAGAAATACAGGCTGTCTCAGAAAAAGATGGTGTGGTTGTTTCAAGGAGGATAATACAATACTAAAAGGAGAAGTACAGCCAAAGCTCTTTTGGCTGTTGTTCTCCTGTGTATCACATGAGTGCAATTCATGCTGAAGCCTGCTGTCAGCTAACGTCACTCAGCTGGTCCAGGCTGGGGAAAGATCCTGACTTTAAAGTCGGGATCCACCCCTGATTCTGGAGCGGCACCTGGCTCAGCCTCTCAGTGAGCCGCTGACAGCCTGAGCCAGCCACTCCCTTCCCCTCTGCAGCCCAGCACTCCAGTGAGCACTGGGGGGGCAGAACAGACAGTGGTGACTGACGGTCACTGCTCTCTGCTCAGAGCGGCTGTGAGAAGTCAGCGATCAGTGGTCATGTGATCGCTGAGTTCTTACCCTTAGAGCTGGAAAGAGACTGATGCTGCATCCACCTAGGTAAGTATAATTTGGGGGGGAAAAATAAGTCCAAACTTCTCTTTTAAGCAAAAATGAGCTGCATGGTCGAGTTGCCAGAAAGAAGCCTTTACTGAGCCAATGCCACAAAAATGCCTGGTTACAATATGCTTGACAACACCTTGACACGCCTCACTGGGCTTTTTGTGGCAAATATTTTCCATATAAATGGCACAATTTCATGATTTCTGCCAAGCTATGCAAACTTTGGAGCACAACTGTATATATTTTCTCTTTCAGTCGCTGAAAATCTAAGTTTTATCCAGGGGCGGTCTGACAACTCATGGGGCCCTGGGCAATAGGGGATCATGGGGCCTCTGCGTCCTTGCCCAAACTCAAAAAAGCCTATGAAAAAGGTACCAGGGGCATCTCATGGGGCCCCCTACTGACCCCGGGCCCTCGGGCCGTGCCCGAGTTTCCAAATGGTCAGTCCGCCTCTGGTTCTATCCTTTACTGATAAAGCAGAATTGGTTTTGAAATACATCTTTTGACTAAGCAGTTTATATAAAACAACTGACTGGCCCATGATGTGGCGAAGAAGCATAACCTTAAAGCTGAACTCTAGGCAAATAAACATTTATTGAAATATATTCTTCAAAATCCTCAAAAAGATAGGAATCTATTTTTTTGCGCACTAAAGGCCTTTGCAAACCTAGATGTTAACTTGTAAAAGTAGTGGTGACATCATCACTGTGTTGTACATAGCCTGTGCAGAAAGCAGAGCTGTGGGAGGGACCCAGTAGCTCCACCCACTACAGGCTGGGACGGAGACCAGACCTGTCACCCTGCACAAGGAGAGAGAGTAATAGCAAGCGGCCTTTATTACATGAAGCTCCTGCACAGAGGGGATTACTGCACAGATTTGGAAGAAATACACAAAGTACACCAGGATTTGAAGAATAATACACATGATGAATAGATTTAGGTAATATCTGCTGCAAAAAAAAAATATTTTGCCTAAAATAAAGTCCTTATCAACAAACAATAAAAACAATATACCCCCAAAATAAAAGACCCCCTCCCTCCCACCCCCCCAATACCTGTACTAGAAACAAAAGTTTCCTAACTGACGCTAACCTCTCTCTGTGCACTTTGTCAGATCTCCCTGCAGCAGCTTCCAATATATGACACTATGGCAGCTGTGTTCCACCTATTTTAGGGATCGTTCACATTAGCAGTAGAGGGGCTGCAGAAACCCATAATTGAGTCATGTTTTTACCACTCCCCCTTTAGTGGCACAGGCAGTAGGCGGGGGTGTACTTATGCAATGGCAGTGATGCTCTGCTTTGCAGCCATGGCAGGAATATGTACCTGACACTTTCCGCCAAGCATAATACATTTAAGTAAATGGGGCCACTCAAGCAGGCAGTGGTGGGCAATACAGCCAACACAACAAACACTTTACTCCTGTGCTAGGAAAGGACTCAGTAGACCCAATAGGAGTGTTCTGGAATTTTCTGGAATATGCACTGCTTGCTGCCCTCAACAGACCGGGGTGGTCCGAATACACTGGATACAAATGGAGAAACAGAAAAAGGGCGCACCGACCGAGTGCATTATCGTTTAAAATAATTTATTATAGAAATAAAAATAGGTATCATACTCACAATGGACATAATAACACAGGTATGTCAAACTGAACAAGATGTATGATCCAAACAACATCTGAGTCCATACGCTGGAACCCCGGATGACCAACTGGCTAACGCGTTTCGAGGACACAACCTCTTCCTCTGAGGAAGCGGGCAATACAGCACCTCCTCACCACCTATCAAATGCTCTATGAACTAGCCAGGACCTTAAATCTCAAACCTGCAGGATTTGTCTTGAACCCCAACCTATTCCCATTTCAGCAGATCATGCGGTAAACCTCTATTACCAGCAGAGGAGTCTCAGGTTGCCCAAGATTGAATTATATCAGTGCAATGTATCCCAACCAGAGTGTTGTGGCACCCCGGGGCAGGGGCGGACTGACAACTCATGGGGCCCCGGGCAATAGGGGATCATGGGGCCCCTGGGTCCTTGCCCAAACTCAAAAAAGGCTATGAATAAGGTACCAGGGGCATCTCATGGGGCCCCCTACTGGCCCTGGGCCCTTGGGCAGTGCCCGTATTCCCAAATGGTCAGTCCGCCCCTGCCTTATGGACTTTTCAGGGGTGCCGCACTGTCAGAAAACTAGTACTGCTAATTCTTCTGCAGCTAATGCTCATTCCCATGCAGCTAATGCTCGTGCACATGTACCAACACAGAGGAGCTGAGGCTAATATCCAGTGTGCACTGACACTTAGGCGCATTTCTGCGCCAGCACGCACGTCCTCGCGCATTGGCACCGGCTGCCTATTTAAAGGAGACTCTGCTGTGTACTAAATGCTGGATGTTCTTCAGCTTTCTGTGATCTGTGTACTTGTGTTCCTGTTTGTACTGATTGATCCTCCATGGCTGACCCAGCTTGTTCCTGAGCTCGTTCTGTGGATTCTGACCTTGCCTTAGACTACTCTCTGCCTGCTTCCCTGGTGCTGACCTCTGCTTGCTACTGGACCTTGCTCTGCCTGCTTCCCTGTACCGACCCCAGCCTTCTTCCTGGCCAAGCTGCTGTCTCACCATGTATGACCCTGGCTCACCTTGACTACGTCCCTGACCATGGTAGTCACCTGCTATCAAGCTACCTGCACCAGTGCTTCTTTGAGCCTTGTACCTCCATCACCACATTCAGGGGTGCTCGGACCAGAGCCACAAGGGAAGCCCTCTCGTCAACTCGGCCTCCAACCAAGGTATAGGACACACTGCTTCCCATATTTTTGTAAAGTGTCATGTGTTTCCATCATGGTGCAGGTGGTCTGGCAGGGGACTCTGAAGTGAAAATGGGGGGCTAAGGCTGATTTGAAGGGGTGACTTAGGATTTTGATGTAAGGGGTGGATGGGGGGGGGGGGTAATTGAAATGTTTGGTGTGAAAGTGAACTAATGTGAAAGGAGAGGGGACTTAGGACTTTGATGTAAAAGGGAAGGGGGGCTGAAGACTCTGATGTGAAGGGAGGTGGACTGATATGTAAGAGAAGGACTGAGAACTTTGATGTTGGAGAGGGGGACTAGGGACTTTAATGTAAAAGAAAGGGTTGGGGTGGCTCAGGACTCTGATGTGAAAGGGGGGCTTCTTATTGGATGAAAGGACCCAATTTTAGATTGGTATTCCTTTGTATTTTCAATGAAGAGTGGAGGTGTACCGTGATAGCCGGCACCCAGGTTGTCTATGTGCAGGAGAGGCCAGTCTGGAGCACAGCTATGGATCTATGGTGTGGCTTTCTAGCTGAACATATCTCATGTTGGCCACACTTGGTATAATAGGTTTTCTTTGTCAATATATATATTAATTTTTTTAGAGGTTCAAAGAAAAAAACAGCTTTACCACATAACATGATGTAAAAAATGCAACAATAGGTTTTCAAATTGTACACACTGTTAATGAAGAACAATTGTCCAAGCACACTATACACATATTCAAAAGCCACAATTCAAAAAGCAGTGCCATATATTGTATGTATATAAAAAGTGGATCAAACTCAAAAATGTTTCACTGTAAAGTTTTGTCACCTTCTAGTCTTCTGATGGGTGAAATATGGATTGTCCTCCTCATATCAGAGACAGCCCTACGTGTCATCCCTTCCAACACCAATCCAGCACACAAGAGGTTAATCCCCCATCCCAGGATAGTGGGCGGGGCCATGAAAATCATTCTTTTATATCCTTTATTCTACAGCCTCAAAGGGAACAAAACTGACATTTGATTGCACTCTTTTTGGCTCCTAAAAAAATCATTTTATTTTTTCAGAAAAAAAAAACGTAGACCTGTCTTCATTCGATGGAAACAAGAATGGAACAATCAGAAAGAAATCCATGCAGCCTACATTTATTTAAATGATATTTAGATATTGATATTGTTCACTTGTACATGGTGAGGTAAGTATACACCTGTATCTAAGTCCAAGAATAAAAACTGATAGTATTACAGCCTACTGGTCCTTAGATGTGTTGGCTGCAGGGGCGGACTGACCATTTGAAAACTTGGGCACTGCCCGAGGGCCCGGAGTCAGTAGGGGGCCCCATGAGATTCCCCTGGCCCCATGATCCCCTATTGCCCGGGGGGCCCCATGAGTTGTCAGTCCGCCCCTGGTTGGCTGCATTAGTTTTCTTTTTTTCACCCTTTCACATTTAATTTTAGCCTGGTGATCCTATCATTAAATCGCTTCTAGTCCTAGGGTCACAACCGTACTGAGCAGCAATTTTACCCTAGGACTGAGAGTGTGTTAGGACTACATAAAACTGTATGAGGACTACATAACATCTTCCTCTCCTTTCCATAATATCAGGAGGTGTTTTGTAGTCCACAGAGATAGCATAGCAGGGAACAATGGTAAATGATTAAAGTCCAGAGACAGAGAACACAGAAGGTTATTAGCTCACAAGCTTTCTGGCTGGATGAACAGCTTTTTTTTTTTTTGCAATTGCTGAACAGATATAAGTAAATTATAAAAATGTAAAAAATATATAGTTATATACTATCTATCTATCTATCTATCTATCTATCTATCTATCTATCTATCTATCCATCCATCCATCCATCCATCCATCCATCCATCTATCTATCTATCTATCTATCTATCTATCTATCTATCTATCTATCTATCTATCTATCTATCTATCTATCTATCTATCTATCTATCTATCTATCTATCTATCTATCCATCTATCCATCTATCTATCTATCTATCTATCTATCCATGCATCCATCCATCCCTCTCTCTCGCTCTCTCTCTCTTTATCTATCTATCTAAAAAAAAAGTAAAACACTTGGTACAGTATATTTAACAGATTGAAAAGGAGAAGGTAGGATATATAATATTAATTATTATTAAACAAAATAATAATTTAAAAATTTTAAAATAATAAAAATAATTATATAAATATTATTATTACTATTATTATTAATAAACAGGATTTATATAGCACCAACAGTTTGCGCAGCACTTTACAAAATGAATATATATATATATATATATATATATATATATATATATAAAACCAAAAAAATCTGTGGTTTATTTAACAGATTAAAAGCCAGCAAATAAGAAACATTTATTTTTAGAGTTTACATACATGGTAAAGTTCTAAAACAGGAAATCTCTGGTTTTCTAAAGCTAACACAAAAGCAGGCATGTCACTCTAACATAGGGGCATGCTGGAACTTGTAGTTCCACATCAGCTGGAGAATTATCACAACAAAAATCTGATTTAGCACAGTAGGGCATGCAGAAAAATTCTAGGTTCTAGGTAAGCAGCCTTTAAAAACTAATGAGGCGAATGCTTAGACTTGAAGTGCCTTTACGGGGACTATGAACCTAGAATTTGACAAAGGGCATGTTAGATATTGTAAATCCAGTAGGTTATAGTCAATTTAGTTCCACAAAATGCAGAATAACAAGATGAAAACAATGGTGAGCAGGTACACAGGTGAAGAATCCTGGATGGACCTTCTAAGGTCTACATGGACCCTTCTGAGGTCCAGCACTTGGACGGTTCCATCCCCATCACCATCTCCACCTGCATGCCACCGGTAGACACATCAGCATCTTCTCATTGGTTCTGGAGAGGCAGCCTGTCCCAAAAATAAATCCAGATTTTCTTTTTTAACCAACAAACTGTCCACGTCCTCAAAGAGAATGGAACTAATTTAACAACAGTGCCTTCGTCACCACCTCTCCTTTGTTGCCAAAAGTGGTGGGGTAGGCAGGAGAAGGGAGCAGCACATGACCTGTACACTGTTAGATCCCACTCCTCATTGGTCTACAGTGCCTTGATGACACTCTACAGAGGGAACCTCCTGCTGTATAAGAGGGAAGGACCAGGCATTATTATTTTAGCATCAAGGCAGCAGGTTTCTGCTAAGAAGGAAACATTGAAACCAACACTGTATGCCTGCAAACCATAGGAGTTAATACCACCCCAGCTCTGTACACAAGGAGTCTGCATGACTAGACACTAGCCATGCTCAGCTTTGTGGATTTACGGACTTTGTTGCTGCTTGCAGTGACTTTATACCTAGTAACATGTCAAGGTCAGTGCTTGTTCCACATTTTCTTTTTACTCTTTTTTGTCTTTTTTATCGCACAAACTGGGCTAATGGGTTCTGTCTCAGCATGCGTGGTGTTTCTTTCTTTTTCTTTTTTCTTTTTTTTTGTTTCCCCCTAATAGCTGCATTCTGCTCCTTGCTCCTAATGGTTAATTGCAAACACTAACCAGATGTTTTCTGTAACCAGTCATCATGGCAAGAAGCCAAGAATGCACTTTAAACATTTTCATGCTCGGTGCTTAGGTAGGCTTTTATTCAAATCCAGAATACAAGTTTGGTTTGGATAGTCCTTTGTTAACGTGGCTGCAAGTTATTCTTGAAAAGAGTTATAAGGATGCCAAAGACAAAAGTTTTTTTGGCACATCTGGGAGACAAGGGCGTTGTACTGTATTGTCTGGGCTTTGCAGCTGCATGATGAGCGCCATCTACTGGCTGTTTTGTGTTAGTGCAGGGGACCTCAAACCAGCATGAAACAAAGTAGAAATTCATGCTTTCCAAAGTTTTTAAAGTACTAGAAATTTTAATTACTTTTGGGAAGAGCTTGAGAAATTGTTTCATCTGGGATTTTGTAAGGAGATTTAGAAAAATATGAACTGTTAGGGATATTTGAGGGATCACTTTTGTTGACAATATTGAGGTTTTTCCATCAGCTCCCAACCGCAGCAATCATCCACCCACGCTTTTATTACTGTCCCAGTTTTAAATAATGAAACAAGCAAACTGAGCATTGAAATTGCTTTTTTTTAACATTTGGTCGACTGAAACTGGCAAGGAAACCCTCAAAAAGTGCAAATTTTTGCGATGAAGTTCCACAATTGGCAGCAAAGTTACCAAGAGTATGGAAATCTGGAATTTGATTTCTGAAGGACACATTGGGGGCAGATTTACTAAAATTGGAGCACTTAAAATCTGGTGCATTTGTGCACAATAACCAATCAGCTTCTAACTTCAGCTTGTTCAATTATGCTTTGGCAATAAAACCTGGAAGCCGATTGGCTACCATGGACAGCTGCACCAGATGTTGCACCATCCAGTTTTGGTAAATCTGGAATCATTTTGGATGAGGTATGCAATCCACCTTTTAAAGAACCACATATGCCAAGCAACAGCAGCATTTAATTATATATATAAATATATATATATATATATATATATATATATATATATATATATATATATAAAATATGCACTGCTGGGATGGAACTGTTAATTATTCTTTATTTTATTTTACGTGGCCAGACCACCAGACCACCGGAATGTGATATGACTCTTTTTCAGCTGATTAGATACATTTCCTGGATCCTCCTGCCTGAATTTTGAAGCTGGAGCATGCTTGAACCTGTGGTTCCCCAGCAACTCAAAGGCCAAGGGTTGACAAAGCCAAAACAGGCAAAGAAAGGGTGAATGAACATGACTTCTGAATTTTCCCACAGCTGCCTCTAGGCATCCCCATGTACAGACTGGTTCCCTAAGGAATGCAGTTACATATTGGAGAAATGGATGGTTGCTCCCTCTGCTGGACATTTCAAGTCATAGGTCCAGTAATGCAGAGCAACAGAAAGTAGACCAATTTTGATACATATATGGAGTGAAATGCAGCAAGGGTGCAGCAGGGCAGAAGTTGTTTGATGTGTTCTTGAGATGTAAGCTCATATATAAAGTCTGTGACAGTCAATGCAGTAAGCAGATAGTGTAGGGATCAGGTATCTCTAAACCTCAGAAGTTATATTATATAATTCCTGCTATACGTGCTTCCTTTTAATAATATTTATTACTAATATCTTAACCTGGCATAGGATAGAGAAAGGCAAAGTCACTTACTTAGACATTAACAGAAACATTACAAACAGATGATCATTAAATACAACTCAAGACCAGATTAGGTTTTCTACATTTCTGCATTACACAAAAATCTTCAAAGTTTTTTTCCTTCATCTACAAAGTGATCTGCCCTCCTTGACATTCTCATCATAAAATATAAAGCTAATAGGGTTTTGTAATAATAGTGCAAAGGACAGTGCTTTGGCTCTAACCCAAGTCAGCCAATCTTAGATCAGTTCTCAGAAGCCTAGAGCAAGTGGGTAAATTAAATCTGATTTCTCATTGGCTACTGAGGGTTAGTGCACAACCCCCTGCCTTTTGTGCCATATGATACATTATATGTATGATACATTATATATATATATATATATGTATATCATTTTATATAGATTATATATGTATATATATATAATTTTTTTATTTATTTATTTTATTTTTAATAATACATTCTATTTTTCATTTTTTATTATTAATGTTTATTAACAGGACCGTGATATATAAGCTCTATTAAACACAAAAATATTAAGAATTTGGTTACTTTATTATATTTTAAATTGCTGTTATTACGTTATATTTTAATCTTTTTTTCTTTTTTTTTCTCCTCCTGTGTTTCTCCTGAGCAGAGGTCAGTATATTAAATCTTTTTTCCCTATTCTTCATCACTTGTATATTTGCTTAGATCAAATAATTGGAAGTCTATTTTAAGCCTTAATGGAGATTTCTGTATGGATGACCTAGAATGTGACTTTCCTGAGCCCACCCAGACTTCCTGAGTGGGCAGGTTTTACTGGTGGGCTCCCTTCATATAGGGGGCAAACATGGCACAGTGCAATGATCCCAGTGACAGATCTGGGAACAGACTTAAAATATTCTCACCACTGGATTTAAGCAAGTGGACTTTGCACTTTATTTCAGCAACTTCAAAAACTTTGTTTCATTGGCTGGATCTAACCAGATGTGGATACAAAGTTACAATCTAATGGATATGTATTACTCTAGCTTGGGCACCTTGACTTTTCCAGCCAAAAATTTCACTTTGGAGTTATTGAAACAATATGTTTGCTACTGACCTCTTCTTTTTTGCCGTGGAAGCAGTTGGTCGGTACTTATAATTTAGGAAACAAAATGTCCTGCCATAAGAATATTCCTAATAATTATTAATTCATGAATTATTATTAATTATTAGTTTGAAGTGTTATTAAGACTGGGGACTTTGATGCCTTTACTTATTTTCTTTTTTTCCTTTTTCTCTTTCTTTTTTGACTTGTAGGACGGAAGGGTAAGCATATTCTGTGTTTTTTAAGTTGCATGATTGAATACACAAATTGTATCAGTTATTGGAGACAATGGGATGGAATGGAATGCTGCAGGCGTTTCGGATGAGTTGTGGTCATGGGAGGGGGGTGGTAATGTGTTTGCCTGGGGTGACAGGTGTGGGTGCAGGTCCAGGCAACTCCAGGTATGGCTCCTGAGGCTATTTGTAAGCAGGTGACTCTACTTCATAGATGTCCATCAACAATCATTTGGACTTGTCATGGAAAATGCTATTTTACTACAAACCTGCACTTGAAGAAATAGGAAAGCTGCCATTGCTGACTTCTTTTTGAAAATGCTAGCTGCCTGGCTATCTCTGGGTTCAATACCTTCGAAGCCACTGACCCTGAAAAAGCATGCAGCAAATAAAGTCAGAAGAAAAGCAGAACCCTGTGGGGATGGTTTACTGAAGCAAATAGGCTGTTGACTTTACAAGGGATTTGTTTGTTTAACGTAGTGTATAGGGCACAGATCTACTCAGTTTCATCATCCAATCATGTGCAAGCAAAAATATATATTTTTTTAATTTTCCTTGCACATGATTGGGTATTTTTGCAAAGTGATTTTTTGCTTCGTTCACTAAACTAAGGGAAAATTCCCTTTAAAAGTGAACCTTATCTTGCAAAGCGAACAGCCTATTTGCCTTTAGTAAACTAATGCTATTGTCTGTATAGGTGTTCCAGGTCCGAGTGTTGAGGCCATTGGAGTACATGGCATCCAGGCAGCTAGCATTTTCAGAAGGAGGTCAGCCTCCACATTTCTCTCTGCAGGATTCCTTCCTTATTGTTGTTTCAATTGTCATTGCTTAGTGTAGTAAAGTATATCATAGATAGGTTTAAGGTTCCAATAACATGTAAGCCTTAATCCTATCAAATGACATAAAATTTTAATTAACATTTTCAACAACTGCCTATAAATGTATACAAATGTAGGACTACTTGTATATATGTATATATATATATATATATATATATATATAAAATATGTATCAAGTCTATGTACCAGGACTGCTTGAATTTAAACTCAATACAAGACTTGATCATGTGTGTGGATGGCCCTTTAAAAATATTATTCTGATACAGTGGATCCAGGGCCAGAACAAGGGGTGGACAGGAAGGGCAGCTGCCCTGGGCACAGAGAAACAAGGAGGCAAATAGTGGGCTCAGGGTGGTACACCCATTCTACGTCATGTATTAATAGTGGGGGAGGGGGCACAATTCTTGATTCTTGCCTGGGAGCTGGGCAATCCTGTTCTTGTGCTGAGTGGACCACATGCAGTCAGCGATAACACAATGTTGGGGTTTAGCTACACATGAGATTTTTATTTTCTTAGTAGCATGAAATTAACCCCTTGTAGATAACTGTCTCCTCTGTCATTCTCCTTCTGCTCTTCAAATAAAAACTCCATGTGTAGTTTAGCCCTTAAATAACTGTTCGCCAGGACAGTGTGATGCCCCCTGGCAGTTAAAAATACTAGAGTACCCATAGATCCTACCAGTCTGTTAATAATGGCTTGAACCTATATTTCATCAGTTAATGGATAAACACCAAAGATGGGCTTCACAGGAGGATTTCAGTTTCATAGTGTCACAAGATTAACCCTATTATGACACTTGCTTTGGCTAAACCAAATAGGTTAGAAACTAGCTAGTATGGAATTAAAGATCTTGGGTGCATTCAAGACATAACATGCAATAATCAGGCTTCATCCAGTCTTGTGTTGCTGGCTTGGTTTAAATGAAGCAGCTCAGGGTAGCATTTCCTATAGTCCTATTCAGTTATGCAAAACGTTTGATATAAAGTGCATTAAGCAAAACAGTCAATCAGAAACCACTTTGTACCATTCCATATGTACAATCATTGAATTTGGTTGGATGCGGAGGGTGATTGCATTTGCCCCATAGGCACCGTTACTTGCTTTTTATGCCTTTGAATAAACCCAATGTTGTGTTGACCCACCTTGGGTTTTGCAGGTAGCTACAGATATGTATTTGATGAGGATGTGGACAACTGAAATGTAGAAATATAAGTTGGATGTGGGCTTTGTAATGTCTAAAATCTATGGGAAGGATTGGCCTGACTGTGTCCAGCCAAGACTTGAGCTTCTCAGGTGGCAGTATGTGGACCTCAGGGGCAGTCCAAGGGGCTTGTTGGACAGTTTATAAAGTTATATTTTGATAGAAATAATTGTAGTGGGTGGTCTTGGGGATTCAAAACTGAGTAAGTGGCTTGGAAAGTGTGCATGGAGGGCTACAGACAATACCTTGGGCAGTGATGGGTAGAGGGAAACCAGCACACACCAGTTAGAGATTATCTGTTATAAATGGTTGTCTAAATGATTACACTGAGAAGCTCAGATCTAGGCAGATGTATCAGTTCTGTGCTATGTCTGAGCTGCATACGCCTACTAAGCATTTCCTTATCTGCAGGGTCCCAGAGGAGATAAGGGCCCACTCGGAGAACAGGTGAGGACAATAAAACTTTCCTATTATCTCTATATTATGAATGCTCAACATTAAAAAGTCATTGTAATGCAAATATAGACAGTTTTGGAGATTTATTTTCTTATTTTTACTGTTTTTTGTATTTTTATATAAGAACTATCTCCAGTGATGTACTGTATATAAATAGTAGAGAGAGACAAAAAGAGACAGTGATCTCCTTTTAATATAGGGATACAATTAAGTTAATTATGAGTGGGTTTGATCATTATTTTTTAATTATTTGGCAATTTTTACACTGGATGCAAATAATTTAATACACATATATTAACACAATATGGGATTTTTTAATGGGTTTTCTTTAACTAGCATAAGAAGCTAACGAGTAGAAATTCAGCATGTGCTATCTTTGTGAATGTGTGGTAACAAAGCTAATAAAAGAATATTGATCTTTAATACAAAATTCTGGTATACTTAACGTATTCCTTCATATGAATAGAATATATATATATAGTATTCTTTTGCAAGTTTGTAACATTTGCTGCTGTAGCAACAAAGCCAATTAAAGTATTATGGAAATGATAGTTGCTGTTTGCCAATATGCAGACTGCTCAAGGTGAATGGCTCACCAGAGGCTCCACTGCATCATTTCCAAGTGCCATTCAAGCTTGTTGCACTCCAGCAAATGATTCAAAAAGGAAAGAAAATGAATCATTGCACTCTGGGCAAAGCCTAGACTGTTGTGATTCATTTTCTTTTTAATTTTTGTACATTTTCTCACTGTATGCCATGTTGGTGTTCCATTAGAATGAAGGTTGGCAATGGTTTCCCAAGAATGGAAGGTGTACCATTTTAAATTTTTGGCGAGCTGAAAGGATACATAGTCTTAAAAATGTACTGATGTTGAGTTGGAGGATCTACGCAATGGAGGAGATTTGCTAAATCTGGAGCACTCAGAATCTGGTGTAGCTGTGCATGGGAGCCAATCAGCTTCTAACTTCAGCTTGTTCAACTAATCTTTGACAATAAAACCTGGAAGCTGATTGGTTTCTGTACAGATCTGCACCAGATTGCACTCTCCAGTTTTGATAACCCCCCCCCCCCCACCCAATGTCACCAAAAATGGTGTATATTTTTATACAAGTAAAACCCATATATTTAGTAAATCATATGCAAAGCTGTTTAGAGGAAAAGCTGTCTTGTATGTCTAAAATAACAAATCAGGTTCTAAATGGTTTGTGATGCAAACAAATACGGAATTATTGGATAGGCAAGCATCTCTTCTTCAAACACTGTTATGGACGATGCTCACAGTACACATGACAGGCATAGGTAGTAGCCCAAAAGAACCAATAAGATTTCAGTTTTCAGTCCAATGGCACATAACTGCTGCAAGCTGATCTCTGATTGGTTAATATTGGCAATGTGTTTGTTATTAAATATGCTCAAGGCATGCTTGATAAATCATTGTTTCGATCTGCCATTTTTAGGGACCCCCAGGAAGACCAGGCAGAGATGGTGAAAATGGACAGCCCGGATTACCCGGCCCCCCTGGACCCCCTGGACTCGGTGGAGTAAGTCCAATAATGCTTTTAACTTTACACTACTCAATGATCAAAATAATATGCTCAAGTTATTGGCAGAAAAATATTGCCAATTTCCAATTACTGTCTAATTTTCTGCATGGTACATTATCATCCCTTTATTCCTTGGGAGTCATATGGCCTGGTAATCCTGCCATCAGGGATCCAAGCCCACAATAGATTAGAAATCATCGCATGGTGTTTTTTCCTTGAGTACAAACAAAACAGACTCAAACCCATTTGTGATAATATAAACACCTTTCAGTGCGGTGCTTGTCGGTCTCTGTGAACAAAAAAAGCGCTAGGTGAAATCACAGCACACAAAATTGCACAAGGGTACAGAATAGTCCAACCTCTAAAAAGAAAGGGCCTCAATCCCTGCATCCAGTGGGGTGCAAGGCTCCTAACAGGGACAAGGCACTTTAGTCCACCTGGCTGTAACGAGGTGGACTCCAGTCCTTAGTAGCCTTCCAACACTGGTCCACCAAGCTGAAAGCTCTCCGGAAAAGGGACCAATGAAGTCCACAGATCCTCCCCTCCTACTTCAGGGTAGGCCCAGATAAACCTTCACCCTATGTCTTCTCTGTACTGGAAAAAAAAAACAACCTACATGCAGTATAGGGCTTGTGCAATAAATAGTGAGTCATGCTAAATAAATAAAAAGTGTCCAGCTCAATACACATGGCAGGTCTTTTAGGCCAATATAAGAATTACTCTAGGATAGCCAAAAGCCCTGCCCAAGAAGAATTGTGCAAGAAAAGTAGTAGTGACGTGACCTAGTGCCAGTTAAACTCAACCCATGGTGCCTTTCTAGCATCCCTGGGCTGCCACCCCCAGGGGGTACATCACTAGGAACTCCTGACCAGACAAATGCAGCCCCATTCCTAGGGATGGGAGTGCCTAGGGAGGCTTCTGCCTACAACCAGGGATACGCCAGGCCAGAATCATCCCAGGAGGAAAGGATCCCACCTCAAGCACCCACTTATTACATCAGGAATTACTAATTGCTATCCCACCAACATAGGATGACAGCATTCTGTTTCCGAAAACAAGACAGATACTACACTTAATCTTGGTCATGCCAAGCTTGTTTTTAATTTTGGGTAGTGTAAGTAAAGTTTAAAACTACTGTAGAGTTTTTATTTTTGCTTTTCCTGTCCCATTAGGATGATCTCCCTGCACTTCCTTGTCTGTAGACACAACAGGAAGTGAGAGGTGATCACTCCAACGTGAGGGAAATCCCTTTAAAAGACAGCTGTCATTGGAACATGTGCCCCATTGAAAGATTTTCTCTCTATTTCTCGTCTGGTGACAACTGAAAATGTTTGAGTTAACCTCACTTTCTGTCCAGGCGTTGAAACCTGGCCAAAGAGAGAGGCTACATCTCCACACAAAGACACAGAAGGCAAAAAAAAACCTGGAAGGGGTTCTAATGCTTCTCCATTCTATCAAAAAAGTTTTGACTTTACTGTTTAGTAAGCTACCATACTTTAAAAATGTAACCAGTATTTTGATTGGCTATTGTGGGCAATGAGACATTTTCTTGTTAGCGCACTTTTCCTACATAAGCCTCTCTATGGTCCTGTTATGTAACCAGTATTTTGATTGGCTATTGTGGGCAATGAGACATTTTCCTACATAAGCCTCTCTATGGTCCTGTTATGTAACCAGGCATATGACTTGTTGTTAATAAAGTAAATAATAAGAAAATTAGCAAATTAATTACCCATAAATGATTAATAGTAATGGCTGGAGGATTCAGAGATGCAACAGGAAGCAAGAAGGAATCTCCCGAACGTGAGGCAAAATGCCCTCTTAGACAGTTGTTCCCAGAAAAGTTGTCCCCATTCTTATCATGTGTTCCTGTTTTAATTGCACATTTAAGATTACCCCTCATTTCCCCACCACAACAAGGCAACGCAGCTCTGAAGAACATGTGTTGCATCGCTTTGCAATGCACTGTATTGCGCTACCATGCACTGTAATGCATGGAAATAAAATGCTTTTTCTTGTTAATTGGCAGCCCATTCAAAAGGAATGAGCTGTCTTTAGGCAATGCACATTAATGCATGACACAACTCAAAATAATGTGCAACATAAAAGAATGGAAAAGTTAGAATGAGCCCTAAAGTCGAATCCTAGCCAAAAAATTTGTTTCTTGGTAAGTACTTGGAAAAAGCAAATACTTAGCTCAAATTATTAGTTGTCCATGACAACAAGAATTCACCTCACTTTCTGTCCTTCTGAAAGCCTGTGGTAGCGGGGAAAGAAAAAAATGAGGGTCACTGGTACAAGAAGTCTTACAAGCAATAATACAAACCTGACAAACCTGGGTACTCCAAGGAGAGAATTCCCATCACTTCCTGTACTTTAAGGAAGTAAGGGGAAATTTACCCTATAGGAACACAGAGATCAGATAGAACTTGACAAGTTCTATCCCTTCTCTACTCTCTTGAAAACTAAATAAAAAGGTTCTGTATGGAGTTTGGTCCTAACTGATTGATTCTACCTTTAAAATAATTGCATATTTTTTTTCTTTTCAGAATTTTGCTGCTCAGTTTGATCCTTCCAAAGCTGCCGAACCTGGCCAACAGGTAAATAAATGCCTATTGAGTTGATAATCATTTTATTTAAGATAGTTACCCTCATCAGCACTCATCAGAGCAGTCATTTGCTGCCTAAAGGAACATTTGTATGTTGGTTTAACCCAGTCTTTCTCAAATTTTTTGTCCCAGAGGAACCCTTAAAATAATTTTCAGGTCATGGGGAACCCTTGCTAAACCAATTAATTGACAGTCTTTGGGAACAATGCCCCTTACTTTGATAGCCACTGGCAAGAATGCCTACTTACAGTGGTGATCAGAATCCCACCCTAAGCTAAAAAAGATCATTAGTTTCATGCAACTGACTTTGTCAAGTGGTTTTGGCCTAAAAAATTACCTATTCATGCACCATCAAATGAGAAGTCGGTCAGCCACAGCTCAAGGTATCCCTAGCAACATCTGGGGGAACCCTAGAGTTCCATGGAACCCTAGTGGAGAATGGCCGGTTTAACCAATGTTGACATCAGAGGAGTCTACTTTCAATTCATATGGTCTCAGCATCAGTTGTTAACCATCCATTAGCTTCACATATCTTTCCTTGGTGATTTGTACAGTAGTGTCCACCTCAAATTGATCAGAAAAACCATAGTAAAGGTTCCATCTCTAAGAAATGGATTTCCAAAACCAAAGCAGGACTTGTAATGTCATCAGCCATAGTATTGCACAAAATATCTGGAGATATGGAATTGTCTTGGAACTGTTGTCTTGGAGGCCCAGAAAGACTAAAGAAACTAGCATGTGTTTGAATTTGGCAGCAATAACACTTAAATATCTGTTGAGGATAGAGTTGATCTCTTAAAAATAACTATTTCTAACTCTTGACAGCCACCAAGTTCAGCCAATCAGGATTAAACAAAGACATGTGAAATGAGGGCTAACATCTCATGAAGTGAGCAGCTTGGGAGAATTGTTTGGGTGGCTGCTGGGCCACCTCACATTTATCATTTAATGTGGAATATCTTTTGGGGTAGGTGGTCTTTTGTCATAATGTGCAAAGCAAACATGTACATTATGGCACAATTACCATTGAATGTGTCTTTCTCCAGCGATGTGATATCTGCACTCCCCCCCCTGCTCCGTTCCTGAGATAACATCTACTTATGATGGTCTTCTTCCAGGCCCAGATCACTTGTACTCTACAAGACTTTTCACATAGGTGACCTTTGACCCTGAAACATTTTGAGCCAGGAAGTTACCATTGAAAATGTAATTCTGATGCCTTAATGATGTCTCATCTAGCACAATGTAATCCTGTTTGTATACCACTTTATTCATAATCAACATCATTTTTTTATAGGGTATCATGGGACCAAGAGGACCTCCAGGACCCCCTGGATCTCCTGTGAGTATATTTCCTGGAATGGAGTCATGGGAATCGCACAAATTAAGCTTAATGTGACAATTGTTTGATTGAGTTTAGGAATTGAGGTGCAATAGTACCAGCAACAGGGATAATAGGACACAGGAATTGTGAGTGACATGGCGGTTTAGGAGTGGAGAGTCCCAGTTAGCATTGTTTTTAGATTAATTAATAAATCTAGAATAAAGACTTATAGCCCATTGATCGGGATAATGGAAACTTGAATAGTGAAGCTTGTGGCTCTAGAATTATGCATGGAATAACTAGAAAAAAAAAATGTAATGTGTGGATGAGAAATTATGGAGTGCTGTGACTGTGATTGGTGGATTATGTGTCACTGGTGTTAGAAATAATCTAGCAATGCTTGTTATAGTGATGTGTCATGGGGCTCAGGGGCAATGTGGTATTGAGGTTTAGAGTGATTTAACACAAAGGATAGGAGTAATGTGACACTAGATTTAGGTGTGATGTAACACTATGGTTAGGAATGATGTGACACTAGGGTTAGGAATGATGTGACACTAGGGTTAGGAGTGAAGGGACACTAGGGTTAGGAATGATGTGACACTAGGGTTAGGAATGATGTGACACTAGGGTTAGTTGTGATGGGACACTAGGGTTAGGAATGATGTGACACTAGGGTTAGGAGTGATGGGACACTAGGGTTAGTTGTGATGTGACACTAGGGTTAGTTGTGATGTGACATTAGGGTTAGGAATGATGTGACACTAGGGTTAGGAATGATGTGACACTAGGGTTAGGAGTGATGGGACACTAGGGTTAGGAATGATGTGACACTAGGGTTAGGAATGATGTGACACTAGGGTTAGGAGTGATGGGACACTAGGGTTAGGAATGATGTGACACTAGGGTTAGGAGTGATGGGACACTAGGGTTAGGAATGATGTGACACTAGGGTTAGGAGTGATGGGACACTAGGGTTAGTTGTGATGTGACACTAGGGTTAGGAGTGATGTGACACTAGGGTTAGTTGTGATGTGACATTAGGGTTAGGAATGATGTGACACTAGGGTTAGGAATGATGTGACATTAGGGTTAGGAGTGATGTGACACTAGGGTTAGGAATGATGTGACATTAGGGTTAGGAGTGATGGGACACTAGGGTTAGGAATGATGTGACACTAGGTTTAGGAATGATGTGACACTAGGGTTAGGAGTGATGTGACACTAGGGTTAGGAATGATGTGACACTAGGTTTAGGAATGATGTGACACTAGGGTTAGGAGTGATGGGACACTAGGGTTAGGAATGATGTGACACTAGGGTTAGGAATGATGTGACACTAGGGTTAGGAGTGATGTAACACTATGGTTAGGAATGATGTGACACTAGGGTTAGTTGTGATGGGACACGAGGGTTAGGAATGATGTGACACTAGGGTTAGGAGTGATGGGACACTAGGGTTAGTTGTGATGTGACACTAGGGTTAGGAGTGATGTGACACTAGGGTTAGTTGTGATGTGACACTAGGGTTAGGAATGATGTGACACTAGGGTTAGGTGTGATGTGACACTAGGGTTAGGTGTGATGTGACACTAGGGTTAGTTGTGATGTGACACTAGGGTTAGGAATGATGTGACACTAGGCTTAGGAATGATGTGAAACTAGGGTTAGGAGTGATGTGACACTGGGGTTAGGTGTGATGTGACACTAGGGTTAGGAGTGATGTAACACTAGGGTTAGTTGTGATGGGACACTAGGGTTAGTTGTGATGTGACACTAGGGTTAGGAATGATGTGACGCTAGGGTTAGGTGTGATGTGACACTAGGGTTAGGAATGATGTGACACTAGGGTTAGGAATGAAGTGACACTAGGGTTAGGAGTGATGTGACACTAGGGTTAGGTGTGATGTGACACTAGGGTTAGGAATGATGTGACACTAGGGTTAGGAATGATGTAACACTAGGGTTAGGTGTGATGTAACACTAGGGTTAGGAATGATGTGACACTAGGGTTAGGAGTGATGTGACACTAGGGTTAGTTGTGATGTGACACTAGGATTAGGAATGATGTGACACTAGGCTTAGGAATGATGTGAAACTAGGGTTAGGTGTGATGTGACACTAGGGTTAGTTGTGATGGGACACTAGGGTTAGTTGTGATGTGACACTAGGGTTAGGAATGATGTGACACTAGGGTTAGGAATGATGGGACACTAGGGTTAGGAATGATGGGACACTAGGGTTAGGTGTGATGTGACACTAGGGTTAGGAATGATGTAACACTAGGGTTAGGAATGATGGGACACTAGGGTTAGGTGTGATGTGACACTAGGGTTAGGAATGATGTAACACTAGGGTTAGGAATGAAGTGACACTAGGGTTAGGAGTGATGTGACACTAGGGTTAGGTGTGATGTGACACTAGGGTTAGGAATGATGTGACACTAGGGTTAGGAATGATGTAACACTAGGGTTAGGTGTGATGTGACACTAAGTTTAGGTGTGATGTGACACTAGGGTTAGGAATGATGTGACATTAGGGTTAGGAATGATGTGACACTAGGGTTTGGTGTGATGTGACACTAGGAGTAGGAATGAGGTGACACTAGGGTTAGGAATGATGTGACACTAGGGTTAGGAGTGATGTGACACTATGGTTAGGAATGATGTGACACTAGGGTTAGGAATGATGTAACACTAGGGTTAGGAATGATGTAACACTAGGGTTAGGAATGATGTGACACTAGGGTTAGGCATGATGTGACACTAGGGTTAGGCATTATGTGACACTAGGGTTAGTTGTGATGTGACACTAGGGTTAGTTGTGATGTAACACGAGGGTGAGGAATGATGTAACACTAGGGTTAGGAATGATGTGACACTATGGTTAGGAGTGATGTGACACTAGGGTTAGGAATGATATGACACTAGGGTTAGGTGTGATGTGACACTAGTATTAGTTGTGATGTGACACTAGGGTTAGGAATGATGGGACACTAGTATTAGTTGTGATGTGACACTAGGGTTAGGAGTGATGTAACACTAGGGTTAGGAGTGATGGGGCACTAGGGTTAGGAATGATGTGACACTAGGGTTAGGAATAATGTGACACTAGGGTTAGGAGTGATGTGACACTAGGGTTAGGTGTGATGTGACACTAGGGTTAGGAATGATGTGACACTAGGGTTAGGAGTGATGTGACACTAGGGTTAGGAATGATGTGACACTAGGGTTAGGAGTGATGTGACACTAGGGTTAGGAATGATGTGACACTAGGGTTAGGTGTGATGCGACACTAGGGTTAGGAATGATGTGACACTAGGGTTAGGTGTGATGTGACACTAGGGTTAGAAATGATGTAATACTAGGGTTAGGAATGATGTGACACTAGGGTTAGGAGTGATGTGACACTAGGGTTAGGAATGATGTGACACTAGGGTTAGGAGTGATGTGACACTAGGGTTAGGAATGATGTGACACTAGGGTTAGGTGTGATGCGACACTAGGGTTAGGAATGATGTGACACTAGGGTTAGGTGTGATGTGACACTAGGGTTAAAAATGATGTAACACTAGGGTTAGGAATGATGTGACACTAGGGTTAGGAGTGATGGGGCACTATGGTTAGGAATGATGTGACACTAGGGTTAGGTGTGATGTGACACTAGGGTTAGGAATGATGTAACACTAGGGTTAGTTGTGATGGGACACTAGTATTAGTTGTGATGTGACACTAGGGTTAGGAATGATGGGACACTAGGGTTAGGAATGATGTAACACTAGGGTTAGGAGTGATGGGGAACTAGGGTTAGGAATGATGTGACATTAGGGTTAGGTGTGATGTGACACTAGGGTTAGGAATGATGTGACACTAGGGTTAGGAATGATGTGACACTAGGGTTAGGTGTGATGTGACACTAGGGTTAGGTGTGATGTGACACTAGGGTTAGGTGTGATGTAACACTAGGGTTAGTTGTGATGGGACACTAGGGTTAGGAATGATGGGACACTAGGGTTAGGAATGATGTAACACTAGGGTTAGGAGTGATGGGGCACTAGGGTTAGGAATGATGTGACACTAGGGTTAGGAATGATGTAACACTAGGGTTAGGAGTGATGGGGCACTAGGGTTAGGAATGATGTGACACTAGGGTTAGGTGTGATGTGACACTAGGGTTAGGAATGATGTGACACTAGGGTTAGGTGTGATGTGACACTAGGGTTAGGAATGATGTGACACTAGGGTTAGGAATGATGTGACACTAGGGTTAGGAATGATGTGACACTAGGGTTAGTTGTGATGGGACACTAGTATTAGTTGTGATGTGACACTAGGGTTAGGAATGATGGGACACTAGTATTAGTTGTGATGTGACACTAGGGTTAGGAGTGATGTAACACTAGGGTTAGGAGTGATGGGGCACTAGGGTTAGGAATGATGTGACACTAGGGTTAGGAATAATGTGACACTAGGGTTAGGAGTGATGTGACACTAGGGTTAGGTGTGATGTAACACTAGGGTTAGGAATGATGTAACACTAGGGTTAGGAATGATGTGACACTAGGGTTAGGAGTGATGTGACACTAGGGTTAGGAATGATGTGACACTAGGGTTAGGAGTGATGTGACACTAGGGTTAGGAATGATGTGACACTAGGGTTAGGTGTGATGCGACACTAGGGTTAGGAATGATGTGACACTAGGGTTAGGTGTGATGTGACACTAGGGTTAGAAATGATGTAACACTAGGGTTAGGAATGATGTGACACTAGGGTTAGGAGTGATGGGGCACTAGGGTTAGGAATGATGTGACACTAGGGTTAGGAGTGATGTGACACTAGGGTTAGGAATGATGTGACACTAGGGTTAGGAGTGATGTGACACTAGGGTTAGGAATGATGTGACACTAGGGTTAGGTGTGATGCGACACTAGGGTTAGGAATGATGTGACACTAGGGTTAGGTGTGATGTGACACTAGGGTTAGAAATGATGTAACACTAGGGTTAGGAATGATGTGACACTAGGGTTAGGAGTGATGGGGCACTATGGTTAGGAATGATGTGACACTAGGGTTAGGTGTGATGTGACACTAGGGTTAGGAATGATGTGACACTAGGGTTAGTTGTGATGGGACACTAGTATTAGTTGTGATGTGACACTAGGGTTAGGAATGATGGGACACTAGGGTTAGGAATGATGTAACACTAGGGTTAGGAGTGATGGGGAACTAGGGTTAGGAATGATGTGACACTAGGGTTAGGTGTGATGTGACACTAGGGTTAGGAATGATGTGACACTAGGGTTAGGAATGATGTGACACTAGGGTTAGGTGTGATGTGACACTAGGGTTAGGTGTGATGTGACACTAGGGTTAGGTGTGATGTAACACTAGGGTTAGTTGTGATGGGACACTAGGGTTAGGAATGATGGGACACTAGGGTTAGGAATGATGTAACACTAGGGTTAGGAGTGATGGGGCACTAGGGTTAGGAATGATGTGACACTAGGGTTAGGAATGATGTAACACTAGGGTTAGGTGTGATGTGACACTAGGGTTAGGAATGATGTGACACTAGGGTTAGGTGTGATGTGACACTAGGGTTAGGAGTGATGGGGCACTAGGGTTAGGAATGATGTGACACTAGGGTTAGGAGTGATGGGGCACTAGGGTTAGGAATGATGTGACACTAGGGTTAGGTGTGATGTGACACTAGGGTTAGGAATGATGTGACACTAGGGTTAGGTGTGATGTGACACTAGGGTTAGGAATGATGTGACACTAGGGTTAGGAATGATGTGACACTAGGGTTAGGAATGATGTGACACTAGGGTTAGTTGTGATGGGACACTAGTATTAGTTGTGATGTGACACTAGGGTTAGGAATGATGGGACACTAGGGTTAGGAATGATGTGACACTGGAGTTAAGGGTAATGTGGCACTGTGGGTAGGAGTGATGTGGCTCTTGGGTCAGCAATGATATATTTCTTGAGTCTGGGGTGATGCAATACTGTGGTCCAGGTTGATGTGCCACTGGAATTAGAGGTGATGTGGCATTTGAATAAAAAGTGAAATGGCATAATGGCTAAGAGTGATGTGGTACTGCAGTCAGGGATTATGTGATATTGGGTTAGAAGTGATGTGACACCACAGTCAGGGGTGTTGTGGCATTATAGTTAGGAGTAATGTGGCAATACATTTACAAAATATGAAACGCTGGTGTTGGATTTAGGAGCAATGTCATTCTAGAATTAGGGGTGATGTGATACTGTGGTTATGGATAGTGATGTGCTGTAGCTCGGGGTTTTGTGGTTTTGGGATTAGGAGTGATGTTATCCTGGATTGAAGGATGATGTTGTACTAGGGCTAGAGGGCATTGAGATTTCAGTTGAAGTGGTACTAAAACTATAATTGTTGTGAACTGGGACATGAAGTGCAATTTGGATTGGGGATAACCTAACAGAGGGTCAGGAGTGATCTGGCAGTTGGGTTGAGAGTGGTGGAACACTTGGATTAAGGATGATGTGGCAGGGAGTTAGCGGAGATATTGCATTGCAGTGAGCTGTAGGACCCAGGGGTTTGAAGTAGAATGATGTGGCAATGGAGTGCTGTTGCACTTGCAATTGGAGCAATATTGTTATTGGCTTAGGAGTGATGTTGCACTGGGACTAGGGATAATGTAGCATTTGCATGATATTACTCTGAATGTAATAATGATGTGAGAATGGGTGTCAGACTAATGTTACACTGAGGTTTGGAATGATGTGGTACCAGGGTTTAGAATGGTGTGGGTGGCATTAGGTTTGGAAATGATGTGTTACTGCGGTTTTGAATGGTGTGGCATTGCAGTTTTTAATGGTGAGCTACTAGGAGTTAGAATGGTGTGGCCCTAAGCTTTGGAATGGTGTGGTACTGGAGTTTGAAATGGTCTGGTAATTATGTTTGGAATGGTGTGAGACTGGGTGCAAAGATGATATGGCACTGGGATTTGTAGCCATTTCACACTGAGGTTTGGATTGTTGTAATCCTGGGAAATGAAGATGTTCTTTTTTTTAAATGCCCTAAAGGCAACCCTAGTAATGAGTGAAGCTCCTTTGGCATTAAAGGTAATATGTTACTTGACCAAGACTCAATTTACTACTTGAAAAATGGGTGATTTGAATGTAAGAGTGGTGTGAGACTAATCTTGCACTAAGGTTTGGAATTATGTAGCATTGTACTCTAGAGTTTGCAATGATGTGCCATTGGGGTTGGGAATGATGTGATACCGGGGTTTAGAATGGTGTGGCATTAGTTTTGGGAATGATGTGGTAGTGGGGTTTGGACTGATGTGGGACCAGGGTTAAGAAGGATGTGGCGATGAGGTTTGGAATGATGTGGCACTGGGTTTTGGAATGATATGGCAATAAGGTTTGGAATGGTGTGGCACTGGGTTTTGGAATGATATGGCAATGAGGTTTGGAATGGTGTGGCACTGGGTTTTGGAAAGATATGACAATGTGGTTTGGAATGGTGTGGCACTGGGTTTTGGAATGATATGGTAATGTGGTTTGGAATGGTGTGGTACTGGCTTTTGGAATGATATGGCAATGAGGTTTGGAATGATGTGGCACTGGGTTTTGGAATGATATGGTAATGTGGTTTGGAATGGTGTGGTACTGGCTTTTGGAATGATATGGCAATGAGGTTTGGAATGGTGTGGCACTGGGTTTTGGAATGATATGGTAATGTGGTTTGGAATGGTGTGGTACTGGCTTTTGGAATGATATGGCAATGAGGTTTGGAATGGTGTGGCACTGGATGCAAAGATGATATGGCACTGGTATTTGTAGTCATGTGGTTCTGGGATTTGGAATGATGTGACACTTAGGTTTGGAATGATGATGATGAAATGAAGATGTTCTTTTTTACATGCCCTAAAGGTGATATAATACTTAGTTTATAAAGAGAGGGTGGACACTGACAACAAATCTAGGAAAAGTGATTTATTTTATCAACATTCTGTATAACAGTAATGATATCCTCTTTGTTTTCCATTTGTAGGGCTCTCAAGGTTTCCAAGGTCTTCCCGGAGAACCCGGTGAACCCGGTCAAACTGTAAGAGCCCAGCTTTATTTATAATAATAATAATTACTATTTTATTAATGTACTGTAAGTCTGCATTATTAATCATATTCCTTTATATCTTTAGGGCCCTGTAGGATCCAGAGGACCCACTGGTGCCTCAGGCAAACCTGGTGAAGATGTAAGTAATTAAGACCATTTCATACTATACCATGCACCTTTTTATGGAACCTCATATGCCTTTTATATCACCAACTCACAAAAGACACTTTCTGTGCTATAATACTGGATGTCACCAGAAATGAGAGCAATGAAAAAGTGTTTGTTTTGCCCACTGTATTAGTCAGATACCAAATGCAGCGTCTAACCTATGGTAGAAGATTGAAGCTGCTATTTAATTAGTGGCTATGGGCATCAACTGCTTTTTATTTGCTCAAATATTAAAACATGAGGCCCCAATACAGTAACATTAAATGACATCCAGCTAACAGAATTCTGTAGTCATCCATCATACGACTGGAAATTAATTTATGTCATCTAATTCTGGCTGCCACAGAAAATGTAGTTTTGGTCACATCTTCAAATCCCGTGTAAACCCTATATATACCAAAAAGTGACAGATTCTTACATAATTAGTCCTTTACAAAAACAGCATTCAGAAATAGTTTTCAAAACCTATTCAATTCAAAACTATCAAGAAATATTTCTATAATATTACTCTTTCCTCCCTGGTGGTATACCCTGCTAACATAAATAATCCGAAGATAAAAGACGATGACATATATGTCACTTTGCAGCCCCACCACCCATATAGCCATTTCTGCCAGGAGTTATCAGTCCACCATGAGGTGCCAAGAGAATCCTCTCTGTTATCACCTCCTGAAGCCTCCCGAGATGAGCTTTCCAGCATTGTAGAGTTACACAGGAGTCTCCTGGACTATATAGTGGCACATAGCTCTACACAGAGATGGGTTGTTCTTGGATACATTTTAAAGTATCAATCTCTGTTAAGATCATGAACATTGTACAGAAATGTTGATAGTAACATGTTAGCAGGGTTCAAATTTGCATGTTCAAGTTGGCCATACACAAGACGTGCAGCTGTCGGCCTGTTAGGTGACTACACGTGCATGAGCGGGGCTACGAGTGGACATCTTCTTCAGTAACTATCTCTATAAGTGGACACCTGAATGTAGTTAAAAGTAGGACTATACATATACTGTATATATATATATATATATATATATATATATAGATAGATAGTTGTTTTTTTTGGGTTTTTTTACTGGAATAGATTCAACATAGCACAGTAGTCTACTCTAATGGCCAGCCTTGAACCAAGCAATGGTCATGCCAACATACTCTACAATCAAGAGAGTCACCCTGTTTATTTTAGCCCTCTCACCCTGTCTCCCTGCATTATGTTGATTTTTTATTAATTTACCAACCAACCAAGGTCACTTCCTTATCAATCAATAAACTCCCATTTCAGCAATGTATGAATGTATATATCATTAGATAGCTGCTGCCATAGTGCTTCTGTTCAAAAGAAGGATTTATAAGAACCTTGCATCGTTATGCATTGCCCCTCAGATCCCTATCGGAACCCCTATGGGGTTGCAATTTTTGTCTCACCTGCCCTTAGACCCATGTAGGCAGGCACAGTCTACTTTCTCCACTGACGGTGGTGCTTGAATGGAGCTGTACTTCAGCTGGAGGCGAAGTCAGGGGAAACCTGGTTGCTCTGTGGTTCCCTAGTCCCTGGGACAGTTTTCTGGTTTGCTTCACTGCATCCAAATGACCCCTTGTGCCCATCTTGGGTCAACAGAGCCTTTTTTAGGCCCCCAGGGTTTAGCATACATTTTACAAACTGGATGGGATAGGGTAAGAGCACACATCTGTCAGGGAAAGTGATAGCAGTAGGGAGAGGTTCCAGACAAGTAGGAACAAGCTAGGGACATGTCATCCTGCATCAGAATCTTCCCCTTTGGGGTACCGGCCACCCTCTGAGACAGACGCTGTCGCTGCATCTGATCCCACACCTCGCTGCATCTACCCACATCTTTAGTAGGTGCTGCATCACCCACTTGCATGCCTAATAAGTTTAAACTATATAACTGTACATTATCTTAGCAGTTTATAAAGGAACATATAACTGGATGTGTTTACCTCTTTTCTAACAATTTATTTTTATTTTTTGTTTCCTTTTAGGGTCATGCTGGCAAAGCTGGAAGACCTGGTGAGAGAGGACCCGTCGGCCCACAGGTATGAGTACTTAATTTTTCAGCAATATTAATAAGTCTGACCCACTAAAATCAGTATGGGCTTGGACTTTGGAAGCCCATATATCGCAACTGAACTAGTTTGAACATCAATAATTTGATGTTAACTCCCAAGTGATAATGAGCACTTTTGTGGAGGTGTAAATTTTTAGAAAATTAGAATCTGTTACACTTTATTTATATTCTTTAAAAATTCAAGTTTACACATTTATGATTGATTCTCCTTTCTCTATTGTAGGGTGCTCGTGGTTTCCCCGGAACTCCTGGTCTCCCTGGATTCAAAGGCATTAGAGTAAGTTCCAGTTTACAAAGGAACAAATATAATTTAGTTGTTCAACTTAATGTCAAAAAGAATATAAAATATTTTATTATTATTTGTATTCTGTTTTTATATATACAAAATTGTGATCCTTATCATTCACCAAAGAGTCTTCTTACCACCCATATAAACTGCATATGCTTATTTAGCACATTGACAGTATGTTGGACCATATTTTTCACTGCTCAACAAAAAAGGCTTATGCTGTAAAGTTCCTCATCTACAAGCCATTGGAGTTGACTTACTTAGCATAGTACGTTAGATGAAGCTTCACCATTCAATAATATACAAACATTTTCATTTTTCTACTTAACCTTGCACATGATTGGGTAGTTTAAAATGGATCATATATTCATGAAGCTAAATTAACATTCTCTACTCCTTTAATAAATCAACCCCATTGCATTTGTATTTGCCATGACAGTGCAAATGGACCGAACGCTGTTACAATTATCAAAACATTGAGGTTCATTTCAGAAAAGAGAGCATGGAAAGTGAATGTTCAAGCTTAGCAATTGAGGTTAAGCTAGGTTCACTTTAATTATCCAATCACTTTCAAGCAAAATCTATTTTTTTTAATATCCAATGTACATAATTGGGTACAAAGTGAACACAGGGTCATTTCTTTTACAAAGTTAAGAAAACATTCACTTTTCTAAGTGAACAGCATCTACACCTTTACTAATTCTCCCATTACAACCCCATTGTCTTCTTAAACGGTAAGTTTTAATAAAAATACACAGTTTTAACTTGTTATTATCAATCTGGCAAGATTTTCATTTAATATAGTTTATTAATGTTTTACCATTTCACATCCAATAGCAGAAAAAAATTACTGCTTGAACCTTGAAGAAAGGGACATACCCTGAAAGCTTGTCCTGAAAAATTGTATGTTAGTGCAAATAAAAATGTGTCAGGACAGTACTCAATAGTTTCTGTCACAAGTGCACTAATACAGCTACAATCACCTCAAGCACCTCCCGTAGTAAAATGTACGTTTGCATTAACTAAGAAAATTTTAAATTGATCAATAGCATAAATTGCATTGGGTGCTTATAAATGACCCAGTTAGCCTTACTGTGTATATTTCAGCCAATGTGTGCAATGTACATAACTCTGGTTTCTAAAAACATTCTTTTTTGGATTGGGGAAAGACACCAATCATGTCCTACTGTTACTCTAAATTTACCTTATAAAGATTCCTAAATTAAATTCCAAAAATAATGTATTACATGCATATATGCATCAAAACTGAAGATACATGACAAATTAGAACTACAGTGTAAGAACATAGCACTTTCATCAAATTTGTATGAATATTTAGGATTCTGGCCTGGTAGAGATTCTAATTGTACTTTGTGTTATCTTTCAGGGACACACTGGTTCAGATGGTCAGAAAGGAGCTCCTGGAGTTTCTGGTGTGAAGGTAATTTTCTGTCTATTTTCTCTTGTATAAAGGGAACACTTGCGAAGAGATGAATAGATCTCAAACTCGAACTTCCACCTCTGGGATTGCTGAGGTTCAAATTAAAGCTTTGTTTCAGTCCCTGGCACCATGGAACAAAAACAGCTAGTTGAGGCCAAAACATTTTCATGGTCGTGTTTTCATTGTTGGATGTCTTGGCATCAATGGGTTTGTATGTATTGGTGATCCCAGTGAAAATAGTAAAGTTTTAAATGGTACCTGAGAAATCCCAGTTGTGCTAGGCCTTACAATCCCTTTGTGAGTGATGTGGTCTAGATCCAGGTTTTTTGGTGGACAGGTAATGAGGTGGATGCTTAGCACATGTCATCAAAGATCTAGCCAGCTAGATGTTTCTTCTGTTCACCTTAAGGCGTTTGCTAACATGGGTGCATCTAAAGCTTATAGATGGCTGGCAGATGTAAGAGCCTATGACAGCTGCCATCTTTCTGCAGTTTATTATTTTTATTACCGGTACTTTTATAGCACCATGAATTTAGTGCTTTGTATAAATATTGCTCATTCACATCAGTCCCTGCCCTCAAGATGCTTACAATCTAAGGTCCTCAACTCACATTCATACATACACATAATAGGGCCAATTAACCCATGCCAGTAAAGGGAGAACATTGAAACTGTGGTTGGGATTCAAACCAACGACCCACAGCACGGTAGTGCCGTGGTTGGGATCAGGGGCGGACTGACCATTTGGAAACTCGGGCGCTGCCTGAGGGGCCGGGGTCAGTAGGGGGCCCCATGAGATGCCCCTGGTGCCTTTTTCATAGGCTTTTTTGAGTTTGGGCAAGGACACAGGGGCCCCATGATCCCCTATTGCCCGGGGGCCCCATGAGTTTTCAGTCCGCCCCTGGTTGGGATTGAAACCAATGACCGTAGTGCTGATAGGTGGAAGTGTTTCCTTACACTGCAGAGAAGGTACATGATATATAGAAATTCTATGTCTTCTGGCATTGAATCAACCTGATTGCATAACACTTTAGTTGTATTTTTGTCACAAAAGATGCACTTGTCTTGAGATATTCAGGAGAGTCAGTGATGTAGGATTGTCCAGGGTAGGTGCCATAGATACAAAAACGATCCCTTTATTCCCCAGCCAGCAGTAAAGTTTGTTATAAAGCATATTTGTCTTTTGTTAATGAACTTGTTTGTTAATGAATTCATCATTTTTGATGATCACTTGACCTATTTTTTTCTCTTTTAGGGAGAAAATGGTGCTAATGGTGAAAATGGTTCCCCAGGTCAAGCTGTAAGTATATTCTTTTCTGTTTTCCCTTGTTATTTTTTTGTCTATTGTGATAGTAATTTGTCAAAACAAAAGCAAAATTGTACTATTGTTATTTAGAACAATGGTCACATGAGCATTCTTGGCCAACAAAACCCTGAAATCAGCTTTATTCAGTAAAGCCTTACCTTGCAAGGAAAATCCTTTTTGATAATTGATTCTTCAAATGACACCTGCCATGCTAAGAGGCAACAGTGGCCACAGAAATTTACTTGCTTCTTGATTCAGTTGTAACAGACTGATCAATGAATAACCTTTGATAATGGCTCTCTTACATTATAAGTGCATTAAAGGATAAGTTCACCTTTTAGACAAAAATAATAAATGCACATTTTTGTGCAAGTAAAAAAATGTGCATTTATTATTTTTGTCTACAGGAGCTTGGAAAGCATTGCACCAGTGATCAGTAGATCGCTGATGCCATGCAAGTCACCTGCAGACCTGTCAGAATATCTGCATATCGTACGGGATGTAAGAGCAAGCAGATATTCTGACAGGAAGCTTCAATAAACTACCACAGCACCGTGGTAGTTCATTGAAAACTACAAGCTGATAGCCGCTAAGGCTGCTGGGACTTGAAGTTCATTCATTCACAGAAGTCCGTGAATGAATGATGTGGCTGTGTGGGCAGAGCTCCTCACTGCTGCACTGTTTTCAAATCTGATATATAGTATGGGGAGACTTCTTCCCGTACTATCTGCCAGGGGAAGGGAGGATGGCGGGCGGACGGCAGCTTCGGCTATGGGAACATGTTACACGTTCCACCCTAAAAACGGGTGGAACATGTAACATGTTCACAAATTTGAACTTATCCTTTAATTAAGCTTGACTACTTGCCAAAACATAATTGGTCTGGCTAGATCACTCTACAGACCAGAAAAAAATTATGTTGGGGTCATGTCTATCTTCTGTATTATGAGCTCTAAGAAACGTACCTGGTTGGAGGCCAAGGTGACGAGAGGGCTTCCCTTGTGGCTAAGGTCCAAGAACCCCATGAGGTGATAACATTAAGTGCAAGTCTCAAAAGAGCACAGGTGCTGTTAGCTTGATTCACTGAGAACTGTTTTAGGAAGTATCCAGCTAAGTGCTCCTCAGGCAGGTGGTTAGGAGTGATGGCAAGAACACAAGGGATACTTTTGGTACAGTAGGTCCAGTGTGGCAGCAAGTGATATGTTAACATCTGTGGAGGAAGCAGGATCAGACTGGCAAGGAAAAACTGTGAAAGAATAGCAGAGGTCAATATCTCCAGAGTTGTACACAGGAGGTCAACAGGATGCAAGGCAATAGTGTAGTCAGGAACACAGCCAAGGTCATGTCCAGCAGTTAGGATTAGAAGGCGTCAGAGTGGTCAGGAGACAAGCCAGAATCATACATGGGTGGGCAGAAGAAGAGCCTGTTACACAAGCCAAGTTAACAAAAAGAGGTCAAGCAGAAGAAAAGTCCAGAAGCAGGCCGAGCCGGCAACAAGGGATCAGGATAATGCAGGATACATAGGAACAAGAAGCACAGATAAACTGAAGATCATTGCTTCCTTCCTTCAATAGGTCATCTGGCGCCAATTTCATGATTGCACATGTGCATGCATGCGCCGGTGTGTGTACATCAAATGCATCTGCACACATTTCCATGTAAGATACTGGAAGACGTGCCAGATCTGTGTCTTCACACATGCGTACCTCTGTTCTAAACAGCGCCCTGACATCCCTGTATAATGATGACCCCTATAACATTGACCTTAGGGCAAACCTAGTGCTGCTCTAGCTTGTCTGCTGCCACCACTTCAAAGCATCAGTAGAAGACATATATGTGATGGTTCTCCTTTGTCCAGGCCATGGCATAGCTAGTAATAGCTAGTCACATTCAACTGAACTTGAGCTGTAAAGTTGAGGGACATTTTGCTACTCATCCAAGCTGAAAAAGATAGATAGCAAAACGTTCTTCAACATAACACCATGTACATTGTGTACATGGTGACACACAGTTGTTATGATTTACTAGTTTTGCAATGTTCAAAAAGACACACAGTTATAATTATCTATAATTTATATAGATATTAAACAAGGGGTTTGTAGCTAATGAATGTATAAAATAATGAATGTTCCCTCTTGTTTTGTAGGGTGCTCGTGGTCTCCCCGGTGAGAGAGGACGTGTTGGATCACCTGGCTCTGCTGTAAGTTAATAATCAAGTTTTTATGTATCTGAAACATAGTTTATCAATGAATTTAGCAAGTTTTACCCAATCTGTGTGATTGTTGTTCCTCTAAGCTGATCATATGTTTCTATTTCATTAGGGTCCTCGTGGAAGTGATGGCAGTTCTGGCCCAGTTGGACCTGCTGTAAGTATATCCTTTTATTTTATTACAGATGATATGAATTAAAGAAGAAAAGCGGTAAAACTAGTAACTAGAAGCTGAATGTGTTTGGGCATTTTTGAGTTCCCATAGGAAAAGTGTATTTATAGCAAAAATCTCTGTTGGGTTTTTATTGACGTCCATGTACCCACTGGGGTAATTCACTCACTGTTTGTCCTGGTGACTATTGTCACTGAGAGTGCAAAATAGGAAATGCAAAATTTTAGAGTTGACATCAGACCAGTGAGGACACATTCAATACATCAGATACAAAACCAGTCACCCTGCAGAGAGCAGCAATGATTGGTCTCAATACAGTGACCCGAAGTTATAGTGTAGATGTCCCCACTCAAGTTTGTGGATCCTGTAAGAAGGATGCCGTTGACTTGTGAGGGTGCAGGCTGGGGATGGCATGAAGTTAAAATGAAAAAAGAGGTTTCCCTGCTCCAGCACCCCCCACCTAGCCATGTTGTAGGTACATAAATGCAGTCTTAGCTCAATCCATTGAATCATGGACTTACGCATTTTGCCCCATCTGGGAAGTAGGGTGAAACATATTGGGGGGTGTGGCTTTGATGGATTGAGCTGATCTTAAGTCAGAAAGCTCCTATACGGGGTAACATTTCACACTGGATTACTGTACAAATGTGCAGGAAATAGAGAAAGAACACCAAGATTTTAGTAAGATTGCACATGCCTCTATATATTTAGAAAGTATTTGGGTGTCCCAGAGTTCAGCTTTAATGACCCAAGAAAATCCAATAACGAAACAGTATGTAAAATAAAGATGCCTATTGCATCTAAAGCAACTCCTATTTGTAGGGGGCAAGGTTGCTTCCTAATTAATTTGCTGGGGATTTCCTGAAAGGTGGACCTCTTAAGTATTATTGATTTTTATTTTTAGTATTTTCATTGTAGAGTATAAAATAAAACAAAAGCCATTTTTAAAATCCCTAACTGGTTAATTTTTGTGATTCTTTCAGGGCCCAATCGGTTCAGCTGGTGCTCCTGGTCTTCCCGGTGCTCCTGGTGCCAAGGTGAGTGTACCAAACCTGTGTATTTCTGGGTCACAGTTACCTGAATATATTAGACCTAAACATTGTTTGCTTTATTGAATAAGGCAATGTGCATTGTGTTCAGAGGTGTGATCCATAACTCACCTTTCACACATCTGCTGTTAGTAAGGGATAGCTGGTTATGATAGGTTATTGCACTTTGCACATATCATTGTTCATTTCTCTGACGTACTCGATAGGCGAATAAGTGCAAGGGGTCATTATAATGAATAAACTCATCATACTAAAGAATTATATCTTAAGGCTAGGTTCATATCTATGTGTGTTGAGAATGTGCACAAAATTGCGTGTTTTCCCAACACGCAGAGAAACGCGCTGCCATTTAGCAAGGTGCCATTGAACATGTGGCTTGATGCAACGTGTTTTCGGAAAAGATTTGGGGGCTTCTTTTTCACATTTCTTGTATATAAGGGCAGCACATTGAAATGAATGGACTACCCTATGTGCAACATGCACTTGGTCGCAACTGTAGGTGTGAACCAACCAGGGGCGGACTGACCATTGCGGCACTCGGGCACTGCCCGAGGGCCTGGAGTCAGTAGGGGGCCCCATGAGATGCCCTTGGTACCTTTCATAGGCTGTTTTGGGTGTGGTTTGAGTGTGGGTGAGGACACAGAGGCCCCATGATCCCCTGTTTCCCGGGGGCCCCATGAGTTGCCAGTCCGCCCCTGGAACCAACTATAAGAAAACAATATTAGAATATTAGAAATAACTAGCAGACCTGGCGGTGTGGAAGGCCTGATCCTATGGCTTAGTTTTGTCTAATATGCCTCTGAGGAAGTGCTTGTTAACTTGTCTGTTGACTTCTATGTTCTTCCTGAGCTACTTCATTGGCATAGATAGTCTACAACTACTATAGGTAAAGAAATCTTCAGTTTAGTAGCTAAAGAAAAAAACAATATTAACACATATAGTGGTTGCTTTACTAAAGGTAAATAGACAGCTCACTTTGCATAATAAGTTGTATTTTGTATGAGAATTCGCCCCAAAGCTTGGTGAATGAGCTGAAGCTCTGCTGACTTCCATGATCTGGTCATGTCCAAGCAAAAATGCAGTTTTTTCATTTTCCTTGCACGTGATTGGGTATTTTTACCAAATGAAATGTTACCGCATTCACTAAGCTCTGGGGAAATTTCCAATGCAAAGTGCAACTTCCTTCGCAGCATGAACAGCCTTTTTGCCTTTAGTAAATCAATCCCATAGTCTTTCTCTAGTGAGCAATATGGCAGCCTAGAATAACAAAAGTGACATTTGTCAGATCCTGATGTTCTGCAGACACTGAGCCCACCATTTGCCTGTTCTGTGTATCTTGGTAACACCTGCCTTGAGTTCTCTTCCTGTAAGCCTATTTGAGAACTTCTCTTCCCACCCATCATCTTACTGAGCAGGTTCTACCACTGCAAACACTACCACTTTCAGGCAATGCAACTTAGTATAATTGCAAATTTAAGGTGATGATGCTGGCCATATTGAAAAACATACAGTATATATGGAGGTTGAGGTAATACATGCATGATATAATAGGCCTTGAAGAGCGAGCAGTATTTTAAAGAATATTAGGGTATTGTTATCTATATAAACCGTATTCAGCTTGACTCTCAGTAACATGCTTTTTTTCACCTACCAGGGTGAGCTAGGACCTTCTGGTAACACTGGCTCAGGTGGTGCTGCTGGAGGAAGAGGCGAGCCTGGACCCCCTGGTGCTCTTGGACCTGTCGGACCTCCTGTAAGTAAATTTGGCATTGAAACGATAGTTAATTTTACAATCCCAATTGTACCTAAAACTTTTATTTGCTTATATTTTAGGGAAACCCTGGTGCTAATGGTGTGAATGGAGCTAAAGGTGCAGCTGTAAGTATTCAAACCACTTAAATTATTGGGAATGAGATAAGCTGTGGGGGGTGGTATTTTTATTGTTGCAACTTTACTATATTTATTTGGATATATTTTTAACTAAAATGATCTTTTTGCACTATTTCAGGGTCTTCCTGGTGTAGGTGGTGCTCCTGGACTCCCTGGAGGTCGTGGTATTCCTGGACCTCCCGGACCTAATGGACCATCTGGTGCAAGAGGTCTTGCTGTAAGTAATTTAACTCTTACCAGCTCCTATGCTGTCTAAAGGGCACTTCAATTTAACTTGTATGTAGATATATACAAGTATTTCATGAACTTCTTGGGAGTTAAAAGATAGTCCTACAGGACGTAACTTCCACTACTAACTTTTACTCTTGTAATTTGGGTCCTGTTACTCACCAATAACATATTTTCTGTGTGTTAGGCAGCAAAGTTTTGCTTCTGCATTCCTTCTTAGAGTATGGCAATGGAAACACTGCAATCATCATGTTATGTCTCGCACGTTAGCAAAAATTCAGTAATACTGATCTTAGGTTGACTTTAGAATAACAATGTATTGTGATGACAAATTCAAGCTCACTTACAACAAATAGCTTCCTATTGTCTAATTTCTTTTACATTGTTAATAAGGTTGAGTAAAGATGGCCACCAAAGCCAACCTTTATATCACTATATCACTATACAACGTTATTTGTTGTATAGTGATATACTTTTCCAAGTGGTAGGTTTGCCAATTTTATATTGTTGGAAAACAACATTGTATAAATAAAGTATCCCAAGATTAATATAATCACATTAATCACAGACTTTTTGCTTTAGGGTGACCCTGGAGTTTCTGGTGGCAAAGGAGACACTGGAGCCAAAGGAGAACCTGTAAGTATAATCGACCAATGTTTAAAACTCATTTTTGACCCATAGTTTGCTTCGAGGCTCACCACATGCTGTTTTTGTTTTAAGGGTGCCATTGGTCAAAATGGTCCCGCTGGTCCTTCTGGTGAGGAAGGAAAGAGAGGTCCCAATGGAGAGGCTGGATCTTCTGGTCCTTCTGGCAGTGCTGGAATTAGAGTACGTATGATGCATCATATGTCAACTGCGACAATAATGTTTTTATTTTATTCATCAGGGTTTTTTTTCAAATATGGAATTATAAAGAAGAATATTTTCCAAACAGTTTTAGTTGACCTGCTCATATCCAATTAAAGAGTGCCATAAAGCTTCATTTCACTGTCCTTAAGACTTGAGAAAGATCATACTGACCAAGCACCTGTTGTCAGTGGAGGGAGAAATAATGCCCCTTTATTGGTGTCAGTGCAAGGATTAGTGCCCTGTTGCTGAAAGCAGTGGGAGAAATAGTGACCCATCATTGATGTCATTGACAGGAATAAAGTCCCTTTGTTGGGGTCAGTGGAAGGAATAGTGCCTCAACCATTGTCAGAAGAATTACTTCCCGTTGTTGGCATCAGTTGGAGAAATTACGGCCCAGCATTGGTGTTATTGGGAGGAATTGTGCCCTATCATTTATGTCAGAGGATGCAACAGTGCCCCATCGTGGGTGTTAGTGGGATAAAAAGCACCCCATCAATGGTATCAGTGGAAGTATTTGTGCTCCGGTGTCATCAGAAATTATACCCCATTATTGGTGTCAGTGAGAGAAATTGTGCCCCAAGGGCTAGGTAAATGCAGGCAAACTGTGGTTTGTGGGCCACTAGCTTACAGTGACACATCTTAGACTCGTGGGATCTCAGAGCCACAAAGTAAGTCAGTGCTAGAAAAGTTCCATCTGTCACAATCTGCAATTGCAGGTCCTAATGAGAAGCAAAAAGTTATGTAATGACCAACATGTGTCAATGACTGCTTACCCCACACTGATCAGTGTCTGAATTATGAAGTATCTTCACTCAGGACCACAAGTCTAATTATTATACAGGATTTATATAGCACCAATAGTTTGCTCAGCGCGTTTACAATATAACAGGAGACAATACAGAAACAATACAGTTCAATACAAGAGGGATAGGAGAGCCCTACTCCTCGGAGCTTACTATCTAGGAATATATCTTGTTAGTACTTGCCCCGAGGGCAAATTCCTCCGGCCTCAGCACTGTCCTCCCCTAATATCCTTGTAGGGCAAACAGTCCTGTATATGGGATACAGCATCCATTGCTTTAAAACATAAAAACATGAAAAGTCTTCAAGAAGTGGCACGGCTGAATTAAGCACAAGACACCAGTATGGATGATCGAATGAATGTCATTGGGCTTGAACTTGGCTTTCATATATTCTTATCCTGTAAAGCAGTTTATTTCTTTGTGTCCGAGAGGTTGGTGTACAAACACATTTACCCTTGCAAGTCCAATAGGGATGGTGGGGACCCTCATAATGGGTGTGCAGACTGAGGAACTGCAGAGATATCACCAATAGAGTTCCCAAGAGATCGAAGAGACTGTCAGATGATTTATCCTCCAGTCACTACCAAAGTGTCCACCAAGTATCTCCAAAGTAATTTGCCAAGTGTCGACTGACCCTTTAAATACGATTAACACTTTTAAGATTACACCTGTGACTGAAACATGTCAGGTTTACTTTCAATCCCTGTAAGAGAGACTATATTCATTGTTTAGTAGAATAAGAATTGATTTTATAAAAATCGTTCTCCATTAATAGTGTCTGTTTTTGTGTACTTTAGGGTGTTCCCGGAACTCGTGGTCTGCCTGGACCTGATGGTAGAGCTGGTGGATTAGTAAGTTGGGTGAAGGGTATTTGGGCTAGTCAGGAATAATAAATAATAGATACATATTTGTAATCATTTATTGTATATATTTTAGGGCCCCGCTGGTAACCGTGGTGCTTCTGGTTCTCCTGGTGCCAGAGGTCCTAATGGAGATGCTGGACGCCCTGGAGAGCCTGGTCTTCTCGGTGCAAGAGTAAGTCAATCTCCTTTTGTAAATTGATTGATACTAATAAAATCCTTCATACCTCTTCACGCCATCCTCTTCATACTCACCTATCACATATTTTCCCTAGTCAGTAATTATTTGGAGGTAAAGTGTATTGTAACTTTTTTTTATTTTATTTTAGTTTTTGACATTTTTACTGTGTCTGTTGCTATTGGCTTTTTTTCTTAAAGTGTATGCAAAGCCCAAACTTTTTTACCTTTTTTTTTTTTGAGTTTTGGAGTGTTTGGCGTTTACTGCTATTCAGGGCTCTGTTAGAGAAATTTCCCCTCGCCTCCTGCCATGGTGACAACAGATTCTCCAGACAAGAAGTGAAGGAAAATCTGCAAAAGAGACACAGACAGAAATTAAAATATTTTTCTTTAGTAGATTAGGAGAAGGCTAGAACCCCTGTGGGTTATTTATTTCTGCCTGTGTCCCTGTTGCAAATTTTCCTTCAGTTCCTGTCTTGTGAAGCAGTTGTGGGCAGGATAGGAAGTGGCAATAAATCTCTCAAACAGAACTCAGGGTTCGAATTAAAAAACCGGAAGGGTTCTAATCCTTCCTCACTCTATGCAAAGCTAGAAAAACAGTTTATGGCTTGACATAGCTTTTTTAAATATATTATTATTATTATTATACAGGATTTATATAGCGCCAACAGTGTGCTCAGCACTTTACAATATACATATATTTAACATACAAATATGTAGGTGCTTCCTCTAGTGGCTATATGTATATCAGTCAAGACAGTCAGCATCCCTAGTGCTGTTGTAGAACATGTGCACGCTGGAAATTTGCATTTCATTTCGGATGCGTTCGTTCATGGAAGAATTTTGCTTCGTCATATTCGTTATGTTGAGCTGATTCTTTTTCGAAATTAATTTCATAGTTAGTCTGGCTGAAAAAAGACATCTTCAGCATTCGTTTCATATATCCATTGGTCTGTGTGGATTAGAAAAATGTTGCAGTTTTTCCAGAAGATTGTTATATATTTGATATACTATCGAATCAGGCAGATCCAAATCAGAAGTATTCAATATTTTTGGACGCTAGTCCAACCCACCAAGAGAAATGGCATGAGCTAACTGGATAGTATTGGCTGGCGTCATGTGCATCTCAATTGACCAATGGAACAAAATTCAGATCAATACGAATCTGAATTATCGAACAAATTCCTCATGGGCCTGAACTACTATCACATCATACGAATGAAACAAATTCATTCATTAATTTTGTTATCATTTTTTTTTTCGGATTCATTGACATTTGTTACCATGTCCATTCGGAGATTCGTACACACCTGAACCTCCAAAAATAAAATGTTCAACGGAAAAACGAACCGTAATGAAATGCACATGTCTAACAATTAATAGAATATTACTGTAACATATTTTTAAAACAGTCAGTGTGATTTCCTAACATTCACTAGTGGTGAATCAATTCATGCCTAATAAAACCTATAAACCCGTGAGTCCTTGGTGAATGTCAGCTTTATTGGTTGATAAATATACCCTTGTGACAGTATAAGTCGTTTTACACACAGCCCCACCCATAGATTTACACTGAAAGGATTGGTAAAGCACAATCATTGTAATGTATTACTAAGTAGGAACTGCAATCATGGCTGCTCCTATGAAGATATTTATTATAGAACTGTAGAATCAAGGTCGGCAATTTATAAAACATTCATTGCATGAATGTCAGAAACATTTGTACAAACTGAACTAAATATCGCCCTATATTTTCGAATAGAGTAACTTCTGTATCATTAGCTCCACCTAGTGGCTAAAATGTGGCATATTTTCTCATTTGGTATTTCAGAACATTATACAGCATGGTGGCCACTAGAGGGGGCTGATGATACCAGAGTTAATCTATTCAGGAACATACAGGAATATTTAGTTCAGCTTGCATCAATGGTTCTAATTTTTTTTAACAAATGTTTTATGAACAGACCATACTTTTTTTTTATAAAATTAGATACTGACCAGGCTTATCAATACCACATTCACATTTCATTTCTCAAAATTATAATCAAATTTAAGTTTCTTTTAAACAGCAAACTGGCTATTTCTATCCGTTATCCTACATAAATTATCACATAATTCAATAAGTAGGGCATTTGCCAAAATGTGTATGCATGATTCATGCTTTTTGATCAAGAAGTAAAACAGTTTCTGATAAATGCATTCATGTTATATATCATTTTCTTATCCTTTCACGTTTAATCATGTGTTTTAATCCTTTCCATTTAGGGTCTTCCCGGTTTCTCTGGCAGCACTGGTCCCCAAGGCAAAGAAGGTCTTGCTGTAAGTTTCTGACATTTTTATTGTAAGGTATATCACAATAACAGAAAAGAAGAGAGGGGTGCCAGACTAAGTGCAGTATTAAAAGGTAACTCACTAGATAGTAGTGGATAAAGGCATGTGTCTCAGAGTAGACGTCGTCCTGGTAGAGATCCCAAAGGCTGATGGAGAGGGTGGATGGACATCTAGGGGCCAAAGCTGCTAGGGGAGCCAGGTCTCCTGATTCACACCTTTCGCATCCAGCATCCAGCAGCTGTGGCTGTGTTAGAAACCAAGCTGGAATGCAGATGGCTGCCGGGCGGATGTGACGTCACCACGTGAGCGTAGTGCCACAAGAAGGGGGCGGTAATGCGTTTCGAAGCATCGGATTCTTCATCAGACCCCACAATAACATAGTTCTCTAGGCTGGAAAAAGAGAAATGTCCATTAGACAGTGACTATCTTCAGATCAGTTGGAAGGTCATGCTACCATGGCTACAGCTTCCATCATCAGTTAAGACACCCATACTTATTGCCAAATTTCTGCACAAACATGTTGAAGCTGAAGCAACAAAGCCTTTAATTATATTCTGCAATAGCTACAGAGGATATGAATATTTTTTGTTTGCACCAAATGATGTTGTAAACATCAGATATTACCTTGTAAAAATATCAGTGACATCATTAGTGTGCTGCACATAGTCCGTGTAGAGAGCAGAGCTCCACCTACTATAGTAAACTACAGGAGGGGGCGGAGACAAGACCAGTCACCCTGAACAAGGAAAGACAGTAGCAGTAAGCGGTCTTTATTACAGGAAGCTCCTGCACAGAGGGAAAGTCTCACACTGGAATACTGCACAGATCTGGAAGAAATGCACAAAACAAAACTAAATGATCCTTTTTATCTTTAAGGGTCCCCAAGGTATTGAGGGTCGTTCTGGTCCAGCTGGTCCTGCTGGTGCTAGAGGTGAACCTGGTGCTATTGGATTCCCTGGACCCAAAGGTCCCAATGTAAGTGGAACCCCCCAGTTTACAATTAAAAAAAAAAACTTTGTAGCTTACATTGCAAACTACAGGTTTGAAACTGTTTCTATATTGTTTATAGGGTGAGCCTGGCAAGAACGGAGATAAGGGAAGCCAAGGACCCTCTGGAAACAGGGTAAGTGTAATATCCACTGCTCTTTAATATCAAAACGCTTAGCCAATTTGCTGTAAATTGAATAGACTTCAATGCACATCTTGACATGCACCTTTGCAGAAGTTAAGATATTTATTTATTTTATTTATTTCAGGTACTTATATAGCACCGTCAATTTACGCAGCGCTTTATTATTATTATTATACAGGATTTATATAGCGCCAACAGTTTGCTCAGCGCTTTACATATTTATTGTACATTCACATCAGTCCCTAACCCTCAAGGGACGTACAATCTAAGATCCCTAACTCACATTCATACATACACATACTAGGGCCAAATTAGACAGGAGCCAATTAACCTACCAGCATGTCTTTGGAGTGTGGGAGGAAACCGGGAGAACATACAAACTCCAGGCAGGGGGTGCCGTGGTTGAGATTTGAACCAACGACCCTAGTACTGCCAGGCGGAAGTGCTAACCGTTTAGGCACTGTGCTGCCCGTAGATCTGAAGCTTATTATCTTAAATCAAAAGGTATAATAACAATATTCACAAACTGTGAAGGGTTGGCAGAATTAGAAACCAGTGCCAAGACCATAGTCCTTGCCGAATCAGCCCTAAAGTGTTATTTTTAAGGAGATAATAGATTCTTATAGCTGTATGATCTATATAGGTTTTATGCTCAAAAAAAGACTATTTTGCTACAATAATGGTAGGTAAGGAATGGAAGTACATGCTATGGGCACAAGCAGGAATAATTACAATCACAGCACTCTAACAAAAGATATCACCCCAAGAAACGTCAACATCACAATATAATACATAAAAAAAATTTGATATCTAACATTTACTGATTTATATGTATTGCTATATGCTGTACTATTTCCTGCCGTTGACCCCAGTGCATATTGCCACAGCATGTCCCCCTGTGCCCACCATAGCTCATATACCACAAAGAGTTGAGCTTCATAGTTGGCTTCACATAGATTGGTAGATGTAAAACAATGTTGTCTACATCAGGTGATATCTCTGCTCTTCACAGCAGTGGAGGTCTACTCCTATGACCCTTCTTTTGTTCTAATAGGATCATTGTATCCCCAAAGCCCATTTGCAACATGTGTTACTCCCTTATGTGACGGCCAATATCTTTCTAATATCCTTAGAGCACACACTAAACTATGCTTGTCAACAATAACTTACTTTTTCAATCTTTTTCTTCAGGGAGCTCCTGGACCTGACGGAAACAATGGTGCTCAAGGTCCCATTGGCCTTGGTGTAAGTATTGGCTCTCCATTGTCTGTCTTCTCTGAATGGAACTTATATACTGAACACATTTTCTTTGGGAAAAATTTAATCCATTAGGAGGTAGTGATTGGTCCGAGACATTTTTTTTAAGGTCGTTGATATCACGTGTTCTCGAAGGAATGTTCATCCACACAAGCTGGAATAATGGCTGGCAAAATGAAGTGGTTTCCTGTAGTCTAGATAATCTTTATGCAAAACAGCAGAAATACTTTAAAAGAGTACAAACCCTGACAACAAAAAAGAATCTAACAAATATATATTTTTTGTGTTTGTCCTACAGGGTCCTACAGGTGAGAGAGGTGAACAAGGTCCCTCTGGTGCTCCAGGTTTCCAGGTGGGTTTTTCTCTAATCTTCTTGCACAATGAAAGGAAATTCACATTACTTGGAACGCATTACTTGGAAAACATGAATACACATTATTAAATTAAGGTGCTGGCAACACATCTATACAGTCGACAAGTTGAAGTATAAACAATTATGTTCAGAAACACTGTTCTGAACTACACCAATCACAAAAAATAGGCATTTGCCATCTGTGATAAACGTATAAAGTAAATTTTAATGGAGGAATTATGCAGTGGGTTCTTTTGTGTCACAAAAAATCCTAAATGGCTACTGTTTTTTGAGGATTTTTGTGATAGTAATTAACTGGTTATTTTTGACACATTTTTAATTATTTTCTGAAACTTACACTTGAACATGAAATATACTTATCAAGCATAAATAATGTATTCTGTCATATTACCTTTAATCTCTAACACTTTCTTCCTCCTTGCAGGGTCTGCCTGGTCCTGGTGGTCCTCCTGGAGAAGTTGGCAAACCCGGTGAAAGAGTAAGTCCGCTTTTTTAAATGATTTTATTTGTAAAAAGTCACCAATGTGCATATATAATAGGGCCAACTTGGGTGGAAACTAATAACCTATTAGAATGTTTTTGGGTTGTTGGTGGGGGCCATTGAACCTGCAGGGAACTTTAACCTAGCATCATGAAATGATGCAAATTAAACGCAGATAGGGACCAAGTGGGAAAAACCCACAATCCCTTTGCTGCAAATTCAAGAGTATTAATCATTTAACTTTCCTGCAGGTAGTAATAATATATAATATAATATAATATAATATAATATAACATATATAATATATTAATTTTGTATATATATATATATATATATATATATTATATAATAATATAATTAATAAATATATATTAATATATAATATATATTATAATATAATATATATATAATATAATATATATATAATATAATATATAATAATATATAATATAATATATAATTCAGTATATCAGTCATTAAGACGTGCCATATATAATTGCACTCTAATGTCTGTACACAATATAACCAAATTATCTATTTTATACTACAGTAGCATATAGATATAGCCTTTTGCATTCTACAAGCATGTGTATGTGTGTGAACAGTTGAGTCCCTAGTAAGATGCATATCTTAGCAGAATAATAGTCTATCTGTGGCAGACTGTGTGATCCGGTTGGATGGGGGAACATTCAGAAGTTTGTAGGCCCTCTACAGTCCTGGATGATACTCCTTTAGCAGAGCATGAAGGTTGATTATTTCGGATGAGTTTCTCAAACCAATTGCCTTTGCTTCTTCAGAGGCACCCATGGCACTCCCACTTTTCTCCTCCTTTATCATAAATACAATTTCACCCAATGAAAATGTGTACAATCATAGAAAGATCTCTGTACGAAAGATTGTTTGGTGAGCATAGATATCATCTAATTACTTTAAGCAAATTGAAGGTGTCAATACATTTTACATGGGGCAGTACTTTGCAAAATAGGCTTGATCTTTTGTCCACATATGTGGAGTTTTGGGAGGCTGAGGTTAGGGATTAAAACATCAGGAGTTTACCTTTCATACTGTTGGCAGACATGCAAATTCAATAATGAAGGGCAAAATTGATGTTCAATCTTGCCAGTTGCTGAAAAATAATGATTTTACAGTCATTTTGTTTCTTTTCCATTAGTGAGCTTTACTATGCAATAGAAACATTTCTAAACTTACCACTACATTGAGAAAACATGTTATCATACTTGGAGTATTAAATAAGGTGTTTGAAATTCACTAATTGTTACTTAAGCAGCTGAGGATTAGCTCAGGATGACCTAAAAGGTCTATTAAATTTTCTTACTGCAGTTCATTGGTTCATAATTGAAATCTGGGCAGCCAATAACTCCTCTTGTGTGTTTTTTTTATAGGGTGCTCCTGGTGACTTTGGTCCTCCTGGTACTGCTGGCCCAAGAGTAAGTATTAATTTGCTACAGAAGGCTTTAAAAGATGGTATGATTATATAGTTGACAAACTGGGGTGTTAAAAAATGTGTTCCACCTAATTTTATTTATCTCAACGCAGGGTGAACGTGGTGCCCCTGGTGAAAGCGGTGCTGCTGGCCCTCTTGGACCTTTGGGAGCCCGTGGCCCATCTGGAGCTCCTGGAACTGATGGACAAAAGGTACTTTGGTTGTTGTGGTGTAAGAAAATTAAAATATGTGCTTTGAAATGTAATTTTTGATAAATAAAAGTCATAAGCATTACAGGTGTAGTTTAATCAGCAGATAATTCTCTCACCTTTCCCTCATTCTGACTTCTTCCTATCTACACCAGGAATTTCTACTAAACTTGTCGTTGCTACTTGTCAACACCCTAACAAGTCTTCCTGCAATTATCCTGATCTGTTGCTCCTGCTTATGACTCAAGATACTCTCTAGAAACTTTTTCTGATCTTCACCCCTTTTAATGACTGTTAGTCTCTAGCTTTGTCTCTGTTATCCACTTCTGATCTGTTGCCCCTGGTTGTCACTTGGTTTGGATTTTTTTTATCTTCATCTACCTGTCCCTTGTCCTGGTCTTCTACTTGGGCCTTGGGCAGGTGGCCAAGAAGTCCTGACAAAGCCTTTTGGTCTCCTGCTCTTTCCTGTGGCTTATTATCAACTGTTCAGTTCTGAACATTATCTATAAGGCAAGGATGATGAATTGAACAATTGATAATAAGCCACAGAACACGGTAGCTAGCCAACAGGACTTGCCCGGAACGATAAGAACTGTAGTATTCATACGCCGAGTAGAGGTGAAGGTGCAGTTTGCATAACTCTGCATGCAGAGTCACAATAAAAATGCATTGTCCTACGCTCCTAATGACCACAAGCACCAACTCTATTGGTGCAATGCTTTCAGATGCCGTGCAACCAGTTAAAGTTTTTAGAAGCACCAAAAAAAGGTAATCTGTCTTCAAAAAAGTAACTTTATTTAGCCAACAGGCTGCTCCTACAGCTGCTGTGAGAGCACCTTGTTGGCTAAATAAAGTTACTTCCTGGGAGGGGACATGGTATGCGGCCTAAATGTTTGGAAGTTACTTATTTACAGCATTAATTAACATGACTTTGCTGTTCAGGGACCAAGAATAGGATGTTTTTAAAGTTAATGGTTAAGGAAAGTGGAATGTGGGTAACTGTCACTGCATATTATCAAACGATGGAAATACTCATTAAAACAACCTTTATTCTCCTCATACCTAGGGAGAGCCCGGTGTTGCTGGTTTGAATGGAGGCCTTGGACCTTCTGGCCCTGTTGGTATTCCTGGAGAAAGAGGTACTGCTGGAGGTCCTGGAGGCAAAGGAGAGAAGGTAAAATAAGAGAAGATAAGTACCACCAAGTACCAACAAATGCTAATTTTGGTTATTACTTTCCCTTAAACATGACACCCAACATTCCCCAATATATCCCCCCCCCCCAACACCGTTAAGACACAGAATATCCTATAAAAACCCAGTTAGCTCAGAGAATATACAGAAAAAAACATTGCAATTATAACTACAATTTCTTTAGTGTTTATTCTTACTCTACAGGGTGATGCTGGAGGTGCTGGAGAATACGGCAACTCAGGAAGAGATGGCGCTCGTGTGAGTACATTTTATTTGGTATTCAGCATTAGACACAGAAGGCCTTTGCTTAGCACTTTGCTTTGCCTAGGGCTCTACTTATATACTGTATATATATATATATATATATATATATATATATTTTCCTGCTCTGTGACAGGCAGCTGGAAGCGGCTTGGTTTCTTTGCAGAGCAGCACCAGCTTTTGCACTCTCCAGTGTTAGTCTAACTCCCAAAGTCTAAAGAGAAAAGACCTAGAATGGGTAGAGGGAGGCTTAAATGAACTGGGGAATGTCTCATCCCTTTTAAATGGGAAGAGAAGTCCCAAATGAATAGGATGAGGATGCCCTATTGAATAGGTACAGGAGTGCCTAATGTGGTGGCCTTACTGGATGACTGAATTTGCTAGTAAGGGATATGATAACATGGGAAACAGTGGTCTTATTAGATGGGGGGAATCATGTCCTGTGGATATGAATATTTGGTCCCACTGAATTAAAGCCTAGCCAATGGAAAGAGGCAGCACTATTGAATCTGCACAGCTACATGGGAGGAGGTGGTTCTAATGGGTAGATGGAAGACTGTTTAAATTATAAGAAAAAGTTACCTTATTGTATGAGTAGAGAACCCCTTTGTGGATGCGATGAAGTGTTCCTGGCTGAGAAGTGGTGTGCCTGGTATGTAGATGGAAAGAGGAGGTGCTATTGTCTGGGAAGAGGTATATCAGGTAGATGGGAAAAGGTGGTCCTACTGTCTGGGAAGAGGCATAATTGGTAGATGGGACAATTTGGTACTGTAGGGTGGAAAGAGGTGTAAATGGCAGATGGGACAATTTGATCCTATTGGATGGGAAGAGGTGAAATTGGTAGATGGGAAAATTTGATCCTATTGTCTGGGAAGAGGTGTATCAGGTAGATGGGAAAATGTGGTCCTACTGGCTGGGAAGAGGCATAACTGGTAGATGGGACAATTTAGTCCTGTAGGGTGGGAAGAGGTGTAAATGGCAGATGGGACAATTTGATCCTATTGGGTGGGAAGAGGTGAAGTTGGCGGATGGGAAAATTTGGTCCTACTGTCTGGGAAGAGGTGTATCAGGTAGATGGGAAAAGGTGGTCCTACTGGCTGGGAAGAGGCATAATTGGTAGATGGGACAATTCGGTCCTATTGGGTGGGAAGAGGTGTAACTGGCAGATGCGACAATTTGTTCCTATTGGCTGGAAAGAGATGTAATTTGTAGATAGGACAATTAGGTCCTATTGGCTGGGAAGAGGTGTGTCTGGAACATGGGAAGAAATAACTCTATTGTCTAGGAAGAGGTGGACATATTGGTTGGGAGTGGCAGTCCTGTTAGCTAGGAATAGGTGGTTTTAAAAAAAAGCCTGGTAAATGGGATGATGTGATCCAAGAGACTGGATTGGTTAGAGGCATGGCTGGTACTTAGGACGAGGTGGTCCACTGGCTGGGAAGGGGTGTGCCTGGAAGATGGAAAGAGGTAGTCCTACAGGTTTGGAAGAGGAGTGCCTGATAAATGGGAAGAGGAGGTCCTGAACATAGTCTGACTGTTTACATATCTAAAAAAAGACAAGGCTATAGTATCCATGGTGACACCATTTTAATATTTTAATTTGTTTTATTCAGGGTCCAGCTGGTGCTGCTGGTGCCCCCGGTCCTGCTGGTGGTCCTGGTGATAGAGTAAGTACAATTCTTAGCTGTACATTGAAGCCTCCATTTTGTAAATGTTTGTTAAAGACAAGACAATTACTCTTACCCTTGTATCTATTTTGAATTTTAGGGTGAATCTGGTCCTGCTGGTCCCTCTGGTGTTGCTGGTCCTCGTGGTACCCCAGTAAGTGAAAAACATGAAGTTACATTAATATATGTAGCCTAAAAGTAACAGCTTTAATTTCAAACAATAGAGCTGAATCAGTACTTGGAGAAAGCAGCCCATTAACTGACTGTGAACCAATAAATATTACCAAGGCTTATCAGAGATGTTGATAGTTCCTCATTATGCCACATTTTGGTTCAGGTCCTAAAATGTTTTTTTATAGGTGTTTGATACACTTTGAAATATCATTATTTTTTTGTGTAGGGTGAACGTGGTGAGGCCGGTCCCGCTGGTACAACTGGCTTTGCTGGTCCTCCTGTAAGTAACTGTTTTGTTTTTTATTGATTTGTAGGCTCCTTTTTGCTTTCCTAAGGAAATCATTGTAATCAGCCTTTTTCCATTACCTCAACAGGGTGCAGCTGGTCATGCTGGAGCTAAAGGAGAGAGAGGACCCAAAGGTCCCAAAGGAGAATCTGGTTCCCCTGGTCCCCTCGGTGCCCATGGCAGTGCTGGCCCAGCTGTAAGTTATGAAATCTATGATTAAATTTAAAATATCTACCATACTCCTTAATACAGAGGCACCAATAAACTGGAATTCTAATATTTAATTTTCAAATATCTGCAGGACTGCCATGAATGACTTAGCTGAGGCTTAGAGTAGGTTGTTGCAAACAACTGTTTGATGTTCCAGAATAGCTCAGAAATGGTAGGACTAGAGTGGACACAGGCATATTCTGGCCTTTATGGGCTTGTGGGTTAGGTAGGATCTAAAATGCAATTTTTTACCGACAGTGATAATTACCCAATTTTATTACCATACGTTCAGAGTCTTGTGTAGATTAGACTGAAACTTTATGTATATCATTAGGGATACATCTTAACAATGCAAAAGATATTACTTTTGCCTCCTGACTTAGAACAGATTCAGATTTTAGAAAAAAAAATTTTTTACAAAGGCACTATAGTTGGTTTATTTTAACTATTTAAAAAACAAGCAGTCACAGACAATTTGCCTTTTTCACTGGGGGATACTGGTAACAAATACACATGATTTAGTGGTTCTTCATATAAACAGGCATACACCAAGGTATAAATAACATAACAAAGTTGAGAAATACCAATAACAGTGTTCAATGTTACTTTGAACGATGCAGTCATTGGTGGAGTTCAAGAAACTTACTGACCCAAACCCATAGGATTAGGTCTTTAACCAAAGTTGTATATTGCCATGATTAAATAGTTCTGTCCTTAATATTTTGCTTTTTTTTATTTCTATATAGGGTGCAAATGGTCCTGCTGGAAGCACTGGAGCTCGTGGTGATGGCGGTCCCTCTGTAAGTCACTCAAGTTGGTGGTTTTAAGAAGCAAGGCATAGTTTGCTAAATTAGAAATCTTGAGAATAATTTTTTTTTTATCAATAGGGTGCTACTGGATTCCCTGGTCCCGCTGGTAGAGTAGGAACTCCTGGACCCGCTGTAAGTGCACTTTCATCTATAATATTCTGTTGCCGGAGGCTGTTTTTAGTACAATGACTGAAAATGGAATATAAATTGAGGGACACAATGTTGGTTATAGTAATGTCCTATCTTGAATGTCCCCCCCAACCCCAATATGTAAAATGTGAATCTTGTTTCTTTGTAAATGTTGTCACTAAAATTAGCATCATGAAGTCATTGGATTCCTCCCTGATGCTGTATATCCCTGTTACACATCTTATATTATTTCCATTATATATAGCACACACTTTAAAGTGGGGGAGAGTATAGGAGACATAAAAGAGGGGAAAAAAGACTCCCCAACTGAAAATCAGACGCAATCATATACCTATCCTATACGTCAGAATGTACTCAGACAGTCCGTGTAAGGGTGTGCCTTAGGAAACATGAGAATGAAGAAGATTGACAATGAAAAATCTGAATTTTTAGCATTATAGAACTCCCACCTTCAAAGTTTTTGATCGCGATAAAATGTCAAACAACATTTGGGAGACATTCGCATAAATCTTTTGCTGGTTCATATTTGCAATACTGCTTTTATGGTAATAGTGGGCAGTGTTTATTTATTTGTTACATAGCCATGATGGAGGTTGGGGGAGGGGGGACCTAAGATATCTACTGGATCTATTCCATCAATCAATCATTTTATTTTTTGGTTTGGATGGCGTGGAAGGAAAACCTCTTTGGTTTTTGTTGTTCCCCTCTTGAGAAGATTCACTCTCACTCTCTGGGTAAATTAACCAAAGCAAGAATGCAGGTAGCAATAAAGCACCCAACTGATGCTCCTACAAACCAATTTGGAAGGAAAACCTCTTTGGTTTTTGTTGTTCCCCTCTTGAGAAGATTCACTCTCACTCTCTGGGTAAATTAACCAAAGCAAGAATGCAGGTAGCAATAAAGCACCCAACTGATGCTCCTACAAACCAATTTGGGCTACAGTTGGGCTACAGTTGCAAGTGTATTTCTAGGTTATAGAGTAGGGAAAGGTTGAACCCTCCGTGACGTTTTTGAGTCACCTCGGGGAGATTCACCATTGTGTTTGAATAGGTGGCTGTTGTTACCGAGAAAGAAGATGAGGATTAATCCAAAATGTTAGAGATGTCTCAGAACAAGAGAGGATATTTTCCAAATGGTGACACTTGAAACAATTTTTCCCTCATTTGACTAGTTTTCCTCTAGGATCGGAATTGAAGCGTTATTTCCCCAAAATACCAAAAATAAACTGCCAGGGTTTATTCTATCCTTCCCTAATCTATCCAAAACAAGTTTTGGTTTTATATACACTTTAACATAACCATACAGTATAGTATTCTGGAAACTCTTTGACAGACAATACAGAAAAAATAGTGGGTTTTATTTGCTAAAATGTCTGAGGGAATGAAGGTCTCAATGATCAGATATACATTTAAAGCTCAAATGCTGCAGTGAATAGAGTGTGGGAATCGAATTTTCTGCACTGGGTATCATAGACCTTTGTCCAGGAAGCTCACTGTTAGTCATTTTGAATACAAATTCATTTAAATATAAAAGTATAAAAAGAATACTAGTAAGCACATCCACAATGTGGCTAAATCAAAACCATTTTAAGATAGTTAAATCAGTTGTCTGCAGCTAGTTTATTCAGACAAACATAGCTCAGTTACCTTTTTGCAATTAAGATGAAATGTTTCCTTTGAATAATGCAGGCCATAGATGGGGAGAAAAACGGCAGATTTTCGGCCGATTAACGAACTATCGGTCGGTCTAAAAAACTTACCTGACCACCAATTATTACGAAAATCGGCCGATTAATGAGTAACCTATAATGGGAAATGATGTCATTTTGTGGCCTTTGTGATCCTTTTTCGGAAAACGATCGTTCGTTTTTGACCATCAATGAGGATAAAGTCGGGCGTTTTTCGAAAATTTTCCAACATCACCGATAATCTGAAAGTCCAAAATACACGAAAAACGGCCGACAAAATCGTCCACTAACGATAAGATAATCGGCCGGTTTTATTTTCGGACGAAAAATCGGCCGTTTTTCTCCCCATCTATGGCCTGCATAAGTCTTAAAATTCACTTTCACAAAAGTTTATTAACTCTGTTATATATTGTTGATATGTTTCACTTACGCTTGTCTTACAGGGCTCTCTTGGTCCTTCTGGCCCAACTGGACAGCCTGGCAAAGATGGCCCAAGAGGTGGTCGTGGTGATTCTGGTCCTATTGGTCGTCCCGGTGAACAAGGTCAGCATGGCCCCTCAGGTCTTGCTGGAGATAAAGGCCCATCTGGAGAAGCTGGCCCTGCTGTAAGTAATGGTGCCATTACATTTAATTGTCGCTGTTAAAACAAAAGGAGATCGTCTCAGTTAACCAATAGGGATGAGCGAATCTGCCAAAATTTTATTCGCTGAAGATTCAGTGAATCCTGTTTGAAATTTGGTGAACCTGAATTTAGCAGTGAATTCCAATGAAGTATATGGGAAGCAAATCTTATTAATAAGCTCTGGCCTTTTTTTGGGCATATTTTGCTGAGGAATTTAATATTTTCTTTTAAAATTAGCTTAGCACCCCAATTTTGATTAATTTAAGTTTGAAAAAAGGCATTTTTTCAGGCACTTTTAGCAGCAACACCTGATTTTCATCAAATGACCTGGTTTGACTGGCAGATAGAAATCGGCCAGTAGTTTGTGAAGCCTGTCCCTGTTTCGCTGATGAAAACTGTCCTGCCACAGACCAATTTGTATCTTTATGGAATAAAGAGACCACAGATGATAAAGCAGTGTAAACCTAGCCAGCAACAGTATATTTATAATGAGAGATATTTGACTGAGATGCATTAGAAACAAGAGCACAGGCAGGTTTTTTAATATAAGAATTAAGTAACCGCAGATGATACAGAAGTATAAAATTGGCCAGCAGCAGGACAGTTTTAATCAGGGATAAACTGTCTAACCCCTATATGCCTAACTTTTCTTTTTTTGCAGTATAACATTGTATACTGCAAACAAAAGGCAGCTCAAAAAACAGAAGGCCAGTAATAAGTGAATGTTGTGTTTTAACCACCCCAAGCTTAAAAAATGCTGTATCAAATTTAAATAGAATAAAAATCAAGAAACCCTCAAAATGAAAACCCCATAATACCATCCCTGAAATAAAAGCCCAAATTTTTTAAAAGGGAACCCTTGCAGTGAAAAAAAGCAAAAAGAGTGTCTAGGACACTCAGATCAGACCAAAGTGGCAGAAAGCTAAAGAGCCCCACAACTGGAGTAAAGGGCCCCAGGATCAGTGGGAAGGGCTCTGGGATCAATGGAAATTGCCCTGGTGGTCAGGGGGGCCCTTCATGGTTTCTTGCACCAGGGCCCTGATGGTTCTAGGTACCCCTATGCCTTTTTTTAAGTTGAGAACCACTGATTTACTGGATTCGATTAAAGTGTATCCAACTGTCTCGTCCTTTATTTTCTCCTAGTGATCTTTCCAGTAACACACTTCCTGTCCTGAAGTGACAACTCTCACTCAATGTATGGAGTGGCAGCATATCAACCTAGGGCAGGAAGTATGTTAGGACTATATAACAACTCCCCTTGTGTTCTGTGGTTCAAAGAGGTGAACTAGGGGAGCTGATAAAAAATTTTTTGATAACACGGCAGTGTACACAAGACAACACTGGATTTTTAGCAGGATCAACAGGTATTTTTTGCACTTATTGACCAGACATTACAAAACCCATTCAGTGTTAGCTTTACAAGGCCAAAGGGGAGCAAATAATGGCAGCTCTTTGTTAGAGTTTACATACATTTTTTAAATTGTTCAATGTAGAAATATAATAGTAAAATAAAATCACAAAAGTAATAACATTTTTTATATTTTGTATTTCCCAATAGGGACCCCCTGGTGCCGCTGGTCCCTCTGGTGTTCTGGGTTCTCGTGGTATTGTTGGTCTTCCTGGAACAAGAGGAGAACGTGGTCTTCCTGGTGGACCTGGTTCAAACGTAAGAGCATTGATTAACATTCTTTACATTTTAAAAGCCACAGCAGACATTTCATAATTGTCCTTTATGTGACGTTAGTAGACCAGGAAGTGGCCACACTTGATAGTATAGGGCAAGATGTTTAAAAGATTTTGCCATATACAGTATATGTTAGTGTAAAAGAGGAACACTTGGTCAAACCAAGCTTCTTGGATCTTGAAGGTATTCAATTACCACATCAGCTACATTGTTCATTTGGTCTGGTATTGCAGTTAATATAAATTGAGTCATTTTCATTTCTTAATATGGCAATTTTCAACGGTTTTTGACAGGTTGAGACAAAAAATATGTTTTTCTCCAGGCACTGGGCCTGTGTGTGGGAGGGTTGTGCAAGTATCTTGCAGGAGCTTGTATTGGATCTCATTTGCCCCAAGGCTCTTTAGAGATTAGTATTGCAATATTACAATCATCATTGTGCAGAATACTACATTTAGCTTGTACTAAACCCATACAAAGAGAATGTGCAATATTTAGGTGTGTGTAACACACAGTACCATGCTAGTGTGTACTACACAGGGGTTCACAATAGTGACCTCATGCTAATCAACCCAGCAGCAACCTCAATACAAATACTGCACAGCATCTTCCATTGTGGACACTATAATAACATTTCACTTTGGAGAGATTTAATTTTACTTACTGTTGAAGATTAAATGTGGGAGCATTTTCCCAATGGGAAAAAGGCAGCAAAAAAATAAATAAATACAATTTAAAACTGACAGGGGTTTATTAATTTCCTACTAACAAGACAGAAGATTGAAATTATTATTATTATTATTATTATACAGTATTTATATAGTGCCAAAGGGTATGCTCAGCGCTGTACAGTAGAAAGGGGACAGAACATGAGACAAGACAGTAACAATACAATACACGAGGGGTTCGAGGGCCCTGCTCTTTCAAGCTTACAATCTAGGAGGGAGGGAAAAGTGGTACAGGAGGAGATGGCTGTGGGGGATGGAGTGGTGGGAGGAGTGGAGGAGGTTAGTTGTTAGGTAAGGTCAGGTGTTTGGTGAGGTTGGGGTAGGCTTCCCTGAAGAGTTGGGTTTTCAGGGTGCGCCTGAAGGTGAGGAGGGTAGGTGACAGTCTGTTGGATTGGGGTAGGGAGTTCCAGAGGATGGGGGAAGTCCTAGAGAAGTCCTGCAATCAGGAGTGGGAGGAAGAGACCAGGGAGCTAGAGAGTAGGAGGTCCTGTGAGGAGCGGATTCTACCTGTGATAATAGGGTAGAGGTTGAGAAACAAACATCAACTAGCATAGTAAAACAACAAAAAAATCAGTTCCTGTTGTTTATAGCTGTGATTCTTTTACAAAGGTAATTTTCCTTAAGAGCATTACAGTAAACCTTTTTGGTCTTCTGTCTGTATTGGGTCCTTCACAAATCTCAAGTTGAGGAGCGTTCCTCATTTCAGGATAGCCATGCAGATCATTCTTTTATGCCTCTGGGTCAGCTGTACATCCAAATCCACTCGTTCACCACAAAGTTACAGTCTAATATTTTAAAGACTTTTATTCCAAACTGCATATAGCTCAGTTACCATGGTTTCTTTGTAGTAGGGCTTGAGGAAAAAGAGAAAGTATATCTAAGTATATCTAGGTAGCATATGGTGGGCTGAAAGGAACCAGTCAACTTAGGATAACCGTTGAGAACTGCCATAGGTACTTGGAAATCTTTTTGAGAACTGGCAGTACCCAGATTTTTTTTTACTTATTACCTGAATAAAATCAATATCAGAACAAAATTTTCTAAAGTTACTCTGTAGACACAGAAGTTAATAGGTTGGACTGTTGAGAAGGCTAAGTCCCCTGGATGCATGCATGCATAATAGACAAAGTTTTTATCCTCTTTAGGGTGAGGCTGGCCCCGCTGGTCTTGCTGGTTCTGCCGGAGGTCGTGGTCCCCCTGGCGCTGTTGGTTCTCCTGGTCCCGTCGGTCATTCCGGAGAGGCTGGTCGTGATGTAAGTAACAAACTAAAATTCAGAGGTTTAAAATACCTATAAAAATCTAGTCTGGTAATGACCAATAGTAAATAAAAATAGAAGAGGAACAGAGGCGAAAGACAATATTAGAAAAACATTTGTGGATCAATAATCTTTGTAAGCAATGTCTTCTGTTTTCTGTATGTAAAAATTGCCCATTTTATAGCCAAACTAGATAAACCGTAAATTCTTAGGTCAGTGTTTTGTGTAGGTATTATTTTTATAATTGATATTTCTTTTAAATATATACAAGTCTGTTAACGAAAAAGTTTTCGGTTCGAAGCCCTGGATATCAGGGGTTTTTTTTCTGGACAGGACCTCTTCAGAAGCCTACACTATAAATACTGTATGTTCCCTGGTCAGTGTTTTTAGGTATATATTCTTCCAGCTTAGGTAGAATTCCAGTAATTTATAGATGTTCCACTTACTTTACCCTAGATTTCTTTTTTCTCCATTACTTCTCCCTATACTACCTGCAACATCTCAAAGGCAACAGCCCACCCATAGAATTGGTGGATTTAGGGGGAATGAGGACTACAGCTTTGACCACCTGATTTACTACACGAGCATTAGGACTGTAGTTGAACACCATGGAAATTAACAGTGTCTTAGGCTCCTGCCTAGATTGACTTGTGGATGTTTAGGCTCTGGTTTCCATGCACCAATGATTCCTTCAAATGACTACCCATACATTTGCATTGAAAGTTAAGTTCCATGAACTTCAAAAACTTTACAGGGCTACTTGAACTTCAGATACGGCCCTGACCACCTTTTATGCTGGTCTTCAAGATACTTAATACGGCCCTGTAAGATAAATAGACAACCCATGTATAACAACCAATAACAGTAAAATAATATTTTCATTTTCCATTTTTTTGGATAGATAGAAAAGAGTGTTACACAAACTACAAAATGCTTACACTGAACAAAATTTTACAAAATGCTCATACCGAACTAAATTTGTCTCTAGATGTTTAATCAAAAGGCCATAAAATTATAACATTGCATTTATGAAAGTAAAAATAATAAAGTATATACTAATAGCAGACAACATCCAGGTGCTTCGTGTTCACCTTGGCCATTAAAATTAAAATTTTTCTTACTTTTTAGGGTCACCCTGGTAACGATGGTCCTCCTGGTCGTGACGGTCTTCCAGGCGCTAAGGTAAGTTTAACACACCAAATATAACATGGCACGTCAAAAGCTTGAAACAAAACATTTTCTATATTGACATTAGCATTCAATATTCTTGTTCTATAGTGTCACATGCTGAACTGAGGAATGAAAGGAAGAAAATGTCTCGTTGGTACAACAGACATTTTGTTCTTAAAGTTCAGACATACTCTTGGGTAACTGCCTTGAAGAGGGCTTCATCAAAAATGTAAACCCATAATACATATCCTAATAACTATCAAGGCAACCAGAAAGCTGCCAGTTTAAATATTCTTTCAATACTATAAAGCTGTCCCATTTACTCTACCCAAGATCCCTTTCTGCTCTACTACCATTCTCTATACCATCTGCAATTTTTTGAAGGCAGCTAATGATTGGTGGTCATGCAACAGCCCATTCTTGAGACAACTACCATCTGCCAACTCAGTTATAATCAAATTGACCCAGGAGGAGTCCTAATGCTCTCTGCGGCTCTAGTAACACGCAAACCTAAATATCATTCTTTTTCAACTATTCTCCTTATTGCAATAGTAACATTCAATGTTTACTTTTAGGGAGAGCGTGGTTACCCTGGCAATACTGGACCCTCTGGTCTTGCTGGAGCTCCTGGCTCTATTGGTGCTGCTGGTCCTTCTGGTAAATCTGGAAACCGTGGTGAGCCTGTAAGTTGACTGCATTTATACATCTACTTACACATGTACACGTTTATTCATGTTTAGTGGTATAATCATTGCTTTTTCTGTATCAGAACAATAACTAGAATTCTTGTTCATCATACACTTAAAACTGGTAGATTATTTTCAGGTCCAAGTGTCTTGGAAAAAGTAGCTACATATATATATATATATATATATATATATATATATTTATATATATATACGCATATGTACTGGCCTTACCATATATAGAAATTCGCCAATCTCCAGTTTTACTTTTGGGTGAGAGATCTCTCCTATTTGCATTAATTTTCTACATTGCTCCAACATTTCCTTAATGGCAATGTAAATATACAGTAACCAGAACCACACATGCATTATAACGCATCACAACATACAGGAATGCCTTGCAGTTGCAGTATGGTATAAATCTCAAGCATTAGTTTACAGTCAATCTATATTACAGCTGATGTTCTTAGATATTCAGTAGGCCATCGGTGATATAGTAGACCACACAATCAGGACAGTTTTGCTTAAGGGGTTAAATGGGTATTCGCCATATTTCTACCACTGCTCAAAGTCTACTTTTAAATTTATTACAGGGGTGATAGATTGCTCAGCAACTGATAACAAATAGGTGGAACTGTTTGATTGGTCAATAGTTTTTGACTTGTTCACACTATATATCACATTTTATTTTCTCTATTTAGGGTCCATCTGGTTCTACTGGTTCCACTGGCCCTGCTGGTCCTAGAGGTCCTTCTGTAAGTATCTAATATATATTACCATTCAAAATCTTTGCAGCTTGTTTTCTGTTTCACTCTTTGTCTTGGACTTTACATTGAGGCTGCACAATGGGTGGTCATTCTGGATGATCTTGCCACAGGAGAATTTAGCCTACCAAATGTCAACTATAACTAAAATAAGGACGCCTTGGGGAAATTCTTTAAAAAGCAAAAAAGAAAAATTAGTGTATGGTGCACCCAGCATATACAGTATAATAAGGGATGTTACTGTAAACTATAGACTAAGAACATGTATGGGAAAATGGAGGGAAGAGAAGATTGGCTTTCGTGATTGTTGTAGACTAAACCATGGGCTCCATAGTGCAATGCTAAGCCGATCCCCAGTGAACAAAAAAGCGAACTATGAAATCACAGAACACAAAAAAGTGTACTAGGGTACAGCAATGGGCCAACCTTCAAGAAGAAGGGCCTCAATCCCTGAACCCCCTGGGGCACAAGGCTCCTGACAGGGGCACTCTATGGTTTACCTAGGAAGAAGCCAGATGAACCCCACTCTTTAAGGCCCTGCCGAAGCTGGTCCTCCATGCACTTGATGAGGGCTGTCCCAAATCCTGGTTTGATTCTGGCCAGACACATGCAGCTTCATTCCTTTCAGAAAGGCATTAGTACTTAGGAAGAGAACTGCCTTCAACCGGGGAGAAGCTTGATAAACCAGGCCAAAATTATACAAAGAAGAAAATGATCCCTCTTACCATATTAAACTACCTCGGGAATTAGTAGCTGGCATCCCCACCCACCAAGAGGCATGTCATATTACAGTTTATTAAGGTTAATATAATAAATGTTTTGTGTTAAATGAAGAAACTGATGCAATATAACGTTGAAACTTTACACATTAACTACCAATTATCAATCTATTTCTAAACTATCATATTCCTCCTTAAAATCATCCACTTGATGACCATTTGCATGACCTCTGCACTGAGTCCATGTATTTTTAAAATTATCCATATCTAACCACCTTTTACTTGTAATAGGGTCCACAAGGTGGTCGTGGTGACAAGGGTGAGGCTGGAGAGAGAGGAGGCAGAGGTATGGATGGTCGCAAAGGACACAACGGTCTGTCAGGTCTTCCTGGTCCCGCTGTAAGTAAAATGAATAAAGTCTTTATAAATGATTATACATATTAGTAAAACAAAAGAAACCTCAAGAGCAAATTAAGTCATTTATAAAATCAAAAATGAGATAACAAAATTCACAAGTCTATCGTCCAATTCTATACCTAGGGAAATAAATACTTCAATAATGTTTTGCCTATACCAGTGTTTTTCAACCTTTTTTGTGCAAAGGCACACTTTTTTCATGAAAAAAATCACGAGGCACACCACCATTAGAAAATGTTAAAAAAATTTACCTCTGTGCCTATATTGACTATATATAAAGTAATTCTCTTGAATAGGAATCAAACACAAAGAAATTATTTTATAATTACTTTATTATGAAATAATAAAGTATTTTATAATTGGACCCGGGGGCCGGACCAAGAGTAGATGAATGATGTGTATGTGTCATCCATAGTAAGTATAGTAATATTCCCCCATAGTAAGCATAGTAATTAATCCCCCATATAGTAATTCATCCTCCATATAGTAATTCATCCCCCATAGTAATTCATCCCTCATATAGTATTTCATCCCCCCATATAGTATTTCATCCCCCCATATAGTATTTCATCCCCCCATATAGTATTTCATCCCTCATATAGTAATTCATCCCTCATATAGTATTTCATCCCTCATATAGTATTTCATCCCTCATATAGTATTTCATCCCCCATATAGTATTTCATCCCCCCATATAGTATTTCATCCCCTCATATAGTATTTCATCCCTCATATAGTATTTCATCCCCCCATATAGTATTTCATCCCTCATACAGTAATTCATCCCTCATATAGTAATTCATCCCCCATATAGTATTTCATCCCTCATATAGTATTTCATCCCCCCATATAGTATTTCATCCCTCATATAGTAATTCATCCCCCCATATAGTATTTCATCCCCCCATATAGTATTTCATCCCCCCATATAGTATTTCATCCCTCATATAGTAATTCATCCCTGATATAGTAATTCATCCCCCATATAGTATTTCATCCCCCCATATAGTATTTCATCCCTCATAAAGTAATTCATCCCTCATATAGTATTTCATCCCCCACAGTACTATTCCCCCCCCCCCCTTCTAGTAAGCCAAGTCCCCCGTGTCAATTCACTTACCTTTTGCGTTCCTCTCGCTGTCTTCCCGCGCCGTTCGGGTCTTCAGGGCGGACTGTGAGAGGAGCCTAGCTCCCCTCCCCTCACGTTCGGCACGCTGCCCCGCCTACACACATCCTGACAGCCACATCCGCAAGCCGGATTAAAAGGTCCGCGCGGACTTTTGGGGCTGCCAACCGAGAGGAGGCAGGGGAGCGGCCGACCGAGAGGAGGGAGGGGAGCAGGCGCCCGGCACACAGAAGAGCCGCATTAGACTGGGTAAAGAGCCGCATGTGGCTCGCGAGCCGCGGCTTGCCGACCACTGAATCATTAGATTCTAATGATTGGTCTATTTGTGAGCCGAAGCCACATGTTACAGATGAAATTGGAATTTTTCCCACGGCACACCAGACAATATCTCACGGCACACTAGTGTGCCGCGGCACAGTGGTTGAAAAACGCTGGCCTATACGACCAGTAAAAAGGCCTCTATGACTCTTCCCCACTTGAGTCAAATAAATATTATTTTTACACACTTGTGTGGAGTATGTTAAACTTTACCTATATCTTTATTTTATTACTTCATTTTGTTGCACAATATTCCCATTTTTAGAATGTGGACTATAAATCTGATGGAACTGGTCATATAGCCTACCACGTCCTGTCTTGTCTATGGTTCCTTATCAATTGTATAGGTTTCATTTATAAACGAGGTTAGGTAAGAGAACATCGCTTGCTGCTCATCAAATCCTTTGAAAATTCAGTAGAGCGAAATACTGTGTGTAACATGTGAATCTCTAAGACGATTTGTATCTAGGCAGTGTTTCATCAGAGTCTACTCTTGATGAAAATAGGTTCCAAAGGATGATCCCTGAATATTTAAACTCTTCTAAACTATTCCTCTAGCACAGTGCTCCTCAATTATAGTCAAATCTTCCTTCCAAAAAGGCAAATTTAGGAACAATCCAAGGGGATAGTTCTGGACTGGCAATGAAAATGAAACAAGCCCCCAACAATATAGAGAAGACATTCAAATTCTAAACCAACAATGCTCCTTGGCGCCAAATTAATATTCCTTATTCCATTAAAGAGGTTCAATGGCTTTATATTATTTGCCACATATTTTATTATATGACATTACAGGAACCATGCCCAGACAGAAATATGGTCGCTGCCTTTGCTATAATGTTTTTGAAGGCACAGCTTCCATTTCTGGTTACCTTATGGGTTAGCCAAGACAAGTGATTCTATCATAATACAATAATACAAAGTATGCTACATTCCAGAATTGAATTTATTTACTACTTTTTATCAGTGTTTTTAAAAAACAAATATTATTTTCGTGAACTGTAATTTATATTGCAGTGTCAAGTTTATCATATCCATTTGGCCATTTTTAAAGACCACCTCCGTCCAAAAATCTTTCCTTTAGCTTTGGGTAGAGTTGAAAAGACTTTGTCTAGTTTTTATTTCTGTCTATCACTCCATTGGGGAGATTTTCCCTCATTCCCTGTCCCTGTGACATCCACACAAGGAATTTAGATAGCGTTAGTCACCAGGAAAGGAAGCACAGACAGCAATAAAACATTATCAGAAGTTCTAACTCCACTCCACTAAAAAGATGTATTTTGTTGTAATTTGTTTTGTCTGCATCCTCATGGCCTGGCCCTCTGCCAGGAAGTGATGGTAATACCTGTGTGACTTCAAAATCATGCAGTTTTCATTGTGACTTTACCGTGCGACTTGATGCGACTTTGATGCGATGTTGGCTTTGACCAAGGATTATTGTTTGTGCTCTACAAAGTTGCACACAAGTCATATGTATATCATTCCGGTGCAACTTTCAAGTGACTTTGAAGGGTTTACATGGAAGTCTATGGCCCTCAAGTGGGACCAAAATAGTGCAGGAACAGCTTTCAAGTCGATACGACATGAAATCGCACAGATATGAAAGGTCAAGTCGCACAAGTGAGAACGGGCTCTTAATCTCCCCAATAGGGACACAGATAAAAACCTGAACAAGACTCTAGCCCCACCCCCTCTCTATCTTAACAAAAAACAGTTTTGGCTTTAGGTCATATTGGAGATTTCTATCTTTCAAAGCTAGGAATTAATTTTATTACATCTAAGGCAAATTTCACTAATATGTTTTCTCTTTTCCTTCAGGGTACTCCTGGTGAGACTGGTGCCGCTGGTTCTATTGGTCCCGTTGGTCCAAGGGTATGTAATGCTCAATCAACAATGTCCAATAGAGACTTATATTTAATTGTTGTTTTTTTTTTATTAATGACACAATATTTTTTGAAATCCAGGGTCCCTCTGGTCCCTCTGGTCCTCCAGGCAAAGAGGGTCGTTCTGGACATCCTGGTGCCATGGGTCCCGTTGGTCCACGTGGTCCTGCTGGTTTCACTGGTCCCGCTGTGAGTATCTTTTTTAATTTGTGTTCTCCTTCAGGGAACTTAATTATTTTATGTACAATTCAATATAAAGCTGAACTCCAGGCAAACAGCGACTTACACAGATGAAATTCATGTATAGGAGCGGTTTTACCTGCTAAAGGATCTGTATTTCTGTCCATCCAGTCATTAGATTTACAGAGCTCCGCCTGGTAAATGTAACCACAGTCAAGAAATACAGTTGTGTCCTATATCCACCCTGAGCCAGCTGATTGGACAGTGTAATAACAGAATCAGATTGAAGAAGTCATCCCCCCTGCTCTAACTGCTGCAATCAGCATGTTCCTTGTCAATACAATTGAAGGCAGCACACCTGATTGGTTCCCAGTTGCACCCTATCTTCTCACAGTCTAAATAATGCTGTATACATTATGAGATTGCAAAAGGCTGCTTCTGGGTCCTTACGTTTCAAAAAAAAAAAACTAGAAATATATTTATGAATACAGAGCTGTGTTAATTTCCAAATGTCATATCTGCCTGGGATTCAGCTTTAAATCATTTGTAAAAGTCTTTAGCCATAGTGGGAAATTGTAATTGTATAAACTCTAGAGAACAAGTATTGGGGATTCTTAAATCCAAATTCTGTTCTCACATTATTTCCCGTTTTTAAAAAATGCAATAACCGGGAAGTATTTTGATGTCTTACAACTGCAAAAGCAAAAAAAATTAACCAGAGTTAGGGGTCAAATGGTGTTTTTAGAAGAGTCAATATCATTTAGAGTACAAAAAAAAAAAAAAAATGTGGTGGCGATTTTAACTGTCTCTTTAGCATGTTGTTTTATGGCGAAAATAAATTTTAGTATGATGTCATCATATTAATGCATTAGTTAGGCTTCAGGTTTAAGGGATGGGTGAAGTGTAAGGGTTAGTCTTGGATTACATTAATGGACTGGGCAAAAATGTTACATTTAGGTTTAGCTGTTACACTGAGTTTATGGATCAGACTTAAGCTGGCCGTAGATGGATAGAATTTCAAGAACATTCTTAGGAAAGTCTTAAGAAAAGTCGTACAAAACTTCTCAACATTCGAATGCCATTCAAAAGATTTTGTTTTCTTTTAATATTTGATTTTGTAACGAATGGACAAAAACACATACACTTAGAAATTTGTTTGTTCGAGAAACAAATTTTCATCCTCTTCCTTCCACTTTTCTTGTCACTTTGGTCGAAAACAAGCATAAATTTGACCCACTAGAAAAAATAATTGACTTTCTTAGAACATTCTTTTCCTAAAAATTTTTGTTCAAAATTCTACCAATCTATGGCCAGCTTTAGGGGTCAATTTGGGGTTTCCTTTAAGTTAAGCTTATGGGTAGCTTTTTTTTTTTTTTACTTAGGTTGTGATACTTTCCAGTGCAATAAATTAGTTCATTCAAGATATATATATTAGATTGTCATAAACTGTTTCAAACCAAAACTTTGGTTACGGCAAACAATACAAAAATGTGCTGGTTCACAGACTGTGTAGGAGCACAGTAATTGCTATAACTATTGCCCCATTTGTTTTTCATCGAGTCTAAAGAAGATGATGTTAAAGTAGATGGATGTCTTAATTAGATTTTATATTTTTTGTTTAACACACAAAGTGGATATAACATTAAAACTTCAGTCTGTATTTACTATTTTTTGTACAATTTTAGGGTCCTCCTGGTCCCCCTGGTCCTCCTGGTCACGCTGGTCCATCTGGTGGTGGATATGATGGTGGTGATGGCGGTGAATTCTACAGAGCTGACCAGCCTGCTCGCAAACCTAAGGATTATGAAGTTGATGCCACTCTGAAATCCCTGAACCAACAAATTGAGGTCATCCTGACCCCAGAAGGCTCCAAGAAGAACCCTGCTCGTACTTGCCGTGACTTAAGACTCAGCCACCCCGACTGGACAAGTGGTGAGTAGCAAACCTGTTCAGATTAAATCTCAGCTTTTTTTAAGATGTACAGTAAAGTTATCAGAGATGGGTCAGGTGAAAGTTCTCATTGCAACAAATAAGCATGTTAAATTCCCTTGCTAGGATTCTACTGGATTGACCCCAACCAAGGCTGCACTTCTGATGCTATCAGAGTCTTCTGCGACTTCTCTTCTGGTGAGACTTGCATTCACGCCAACCCAGACCAAATTCCACAGAAGAACTGGTACATCAACACCTCAAACAAGGAGAAGAAGCACCTCTGGTTCGGCGAGACTATTAACGGAGGCACAGAGGTGGGTCCTTTTTCTAGCCATTGTACAGGCATGGAACCAAATAATGCTCCGTTTTAAAGTCTTTGCTTGCAGTCTGCTACAATCAGAGCGTAAATACATGTTGACATGACATCTGTAACATGTACTGTATGTAGAGTACATCATGAGAATTAAAATTCTCCAAACTACCTTATTTTGACCAGACTATAGAGTAAGGTGCAGATATGCTATAAAACTTGGTTCAGCAGCCATCTGTTAAAGTTCTGGCAGGATACATGATCAACACCATGTTGATTTTTATTTAGCCCTCACTGATGTAAAGTCCTTATATAGTGTGACCATCCATTATTTATGAGAAACAGAATAGTCCCCTTATTAAGAAAATACTGGGAGGTATGCTGTATGCTTGCCTTGGGTCAGGAAAGGCCGGAGGTGCTCAGGTGATTGAAGCAACAGCCTGACTATCCAATGAAGGTTGGGGAACATGAAGATGCTAAGCAATAGAATCTAAAAAAAACATTAATAATGTTATAAACCTCTTTTATTTACCCAAAATATTCCAAAGCAAATCTGTGACAACTACTGGTAATATAACAGTTCTAAATAGTTTAAGGCTTATGATTCTTTAAAGCTTTGGTGAACTGTTTTAAGTGTACATTTATCCAAATATTCAATCCAATTTCTTTCTTCTTTCCTTCAACAGTTTGAATATCACGACGAAGGAGTCTCTGCCAAGGACATGGCCACTCAACTCGCCTTCATGCGCCTGTTGGCTAACCAAGCCTCTCAGAACATCACCTACCACTGCAAGAACAGCATTGCCTACATGGATGAAGAGACTGGAAACCTGAAGAAGGCCGTCATACTGCAAGCATCCAACGATGTAGAGCTGAGGGCAGAAGGCAACACTAGATTCACTTATAGTGTCCTTGAAGATGGTTGCACGGTAGGTCAAGGGGAAAAACAATATTGGTTCCCAATAATCAAAGTGGAAAAACTTTGGTGGAACACTTGTTTGGTTTATTAAGTGTCAGCCTACTGCTAGAGTTAGCTCTAGGTTTCTTAAAGATCTTGGATGCTCCAAGAGTACGCTTTTATTTCTGTAATCTTCAGCTCTGTTCTTGTTCAGCTGGAAATTGTGGGTGTCCCTGCCTAGCTCCTCTTGTTACAATCTGTATATTATAAATTTAAAAATCTAGCATGGAGAGTGGGATTCCCTTATAATGGGCACAGAAAGTGAGCAGATCTGGGAACTCAGAGCAGACTGAGTTCCTGATAGGTAGAAGACATTGACACATGATTTAAGTCTCTCTAATCTAACAAAGTTTTGGGTGGAAAAAACTAACTCAGAGATGGAAAAAAGGAAAAAGGCAAAAACTATTTTGGACAAAACAGTCATGAGTTTGTAATTCCTTTCCTTTTTGAAGGAAAAATGGCTCCCAGATGGAGTAAATGGCCCAATTAAAATTTAGGATCCATAACTGATTCACTTTTTATCTTTTCTTTTCAGAAACATACTGGTGAATGGGGCAAAACAGTCATGGAATACAGAACCAACAAGCCGTCACGTTTACCCATCCTAGACATTGCACCTTTGGACATTGGTGGTCACGATCAAGAAATTGGAATTGAAGTTGGCCCAGTCTGTTTCAAATAACATGAACTGTTACAATCCAAAAAAACTAACTTAAGAAACATCCTCTCTTTGCCCTGTTTTATTTACAATAATGAAAGCTGACACGTTCCATGTGTTTCTCCAGCCGTCGATGTGATTTCACCTTGGGCAAAAGAGAAGGAATGATATGGGAGCATCGTGCAATGCAATTTAATACAAGTCAACGCAAAGCTGGAAGTCTTCCACGAGTTTAACATCACGCTCTGGAAAGGAAAAATTGTCAGCTTTTGTAACAAAAAATGAAAAACCCAAATAAAAAAAAACGTGAAAACTTGCACCATTTGTAGCCTTTTGAATATCTCTAATGGAGGAAGTTAAAAATCAACAACTTCCATGGGTTTTAAATACCTCAAAGTGTCGTCTGGTTCCCAGCAAGTCAAAAATGGTGTTGAGTGAGCAAAGAAATTGTACACAGGTGCTAATAAAGGTACTTGAACGTATTAAATGGTGCTAATAAAGCTTAACATCCAACTTTTTTCATATAAAGTTGTATTGTGTTGATTGTCTGGGGTTGGTGGCAGTTATTTGAGCAAGACCAAAAGATGAACCCAGAAGCCAGTAAAACACTTGGAATGGCCACTTGTTCTAAGATTCAGGTGTTCACTGTATTTCATGTTATCTGAAAACTCATCATCTCGACTGGGCTAAGGGAGGTTTTTTTTTTTTTTCAAAAACGTGTTTGTGTTTTGTATATGTGAGATGTTTTAATAAATTGTGAAAATTTTAAAAATAAAGCATGTCCAGTGCTCACAAACAATTCATTATTGGGAAGGTATATGAACAGGATAACCTGTATTTTTAATCTTAGATAATGTGGGAAAGGGTTAGATCAGGGGTCCTGCAACCTCAAACCAGGGAAGTGCATGCCCCGGGTCAGCAATCTGTTGATCGCAATCTGGGCTTGCTGACCCACCATCCCAGAGCATCGAGCTGGCGCTGGTAATGGAGAAAGCAGGTGGCTGTGGAGGGAGCAGGAGCCGCATAGGCTGATGCTTCTTCTGTAGCTCCAGCTTCTTATGCAGGCGGAGTGATACCAAGTGCACTTGGAGAGCAATGCCAGCAGAAGCTGGAAGAGGAAAATAAGGTCAGTGTATTAAACATCACATACATTGCGCGTTTGCAATGGGCATATTAGCACCTCTGAAAGGGTTAACAACTATTAGACTGCTTTCACACTGATCTGCGGGTGCAGAGCAGTGCACCTGCAGCTTTCCTGCGAGTTGGCTGCACTGAGCCATAGACTTCTATTATATCCTGGTAATTTGGCACATTTTCAGAAAGTGCACAACACCCACAAGATATAATAGAAGTCTATGGCAAAGAGCAGCTAACCTGCAAGAAAGCCGCAGGTGCATCAGTGTGCAGGGAGCTCATAGGGGGCTCAGGACAGTAAGGGCTTGCAGTTAGGGGGGGGGCGTAAAACCCCATAGTTGAGACATGTTTTTACCAAACCTTCCCAACCACTAGTGCGGCATCACGGGGCGCAATGGCGACACTGCTCCATGCTCCAGGAGGCCCGTGCGGCCTCACTGTCACATTCTGTTTTACACTTGGGCGGGGGGGGGCGCATATACAAGAACTGATCCTCTCCATTTTCCTCCTACAACCAATGAAAGCCAGCTTCTCCAAATAATTAAAATTCTAAATTCTGAACCATTTCATTTCATTGTGACCAGCGACCAGTTACCAAATCACTGAAGTGGCCCTCGTTCTCAAAAAGGTTGATCACCCCTGGGTTAGACCCTCTGCCAAGTTCTTAATGGAGAGATCTGCTCCTCTATTTGTCCTGGAGACAACTATAGCTGAAAAAGAAAGTAAGGAGAAATCCAAAATGTAAGCGTTGTCACCAGAACAAGTGGTGAGAGTAAGGCTGCCCATAGATGGGTCGGGATATTTTTTCTCAATCAGCCAGTAGGCTGATTGAAAAAAAATTTGAGGATTCCCCGCGCACGCAAGTAAGGTGGATAGAGGAATCCCCACTGTGCTATTCTGACAGCGGGGAATCTTTTAATGGCAGAATACACTGATCAGCTACGCAGCCGAAAACTCTCCAAAATTCCTGTTCAACAGAAGACGATCACTAGATAGATGGAACAAAGTTTGACTGGTTCCTACTGAATTGGGCGAATTTTGATCCACCTATGGACAGTTTAAGACACTGGTAATCATTTGACAACTCTATAACAGCAGAAATTCCTTTACTTCCTGTTGAATCTCTGGGAGAAGAAGTGAAAAAAAATCTCCCCAATGGGACATGTCAAAAAACAACTTGACAAGGTTTTCAACCCTTCCCTACCAAAACTAGAAAAATGGCTATACATACATTTTAAAGTATATCTATGCTTTGTTGGAAAAAACACTATTGGTGAGTTTAATACATGGAAAGGATTCTGATAAACTATATTGCACTGATATACAGTGCCTGCTGCCGCTTGTACTACAATTCCCACATGGATTCCACTTAGTTCCTACTTCCTGCAGCTTCTTCCTTGGTGTTGCCTGGGAGAGTCTACTTGCTATAGTCGCATGATCAGTCCCAGAGATGTAATGACACAACATCTGCTGGGAACAGCCTGTGCCAGCCATCAATTTCTATTTGCACTAAACTACAGAAAGACTATTGGAGTAATGTGTTATATTTATTTTTATATATATATATATATATATATATATATATATATATATATATATACACACACACACCGGTGTATATATATATATATATATATATATATATATATATATATATATATATATATATATATATATGGGGGTTTTTTTATTTTATTTTTTTTATTAATTTATTTTTTTAACAAAAAGTGGAGTTACTTTTTCTATGCATTAAGATAAAAAACCTTCTGCATGCAGCAACTCCCCATCCCCCGCTTATACTTACCTGAGCCCAATCTCCATCCAGTGATGTGCATGAGAGCAGTGGCTCTCCCTACTTTTTCCCCTCCAATGGATCCCACTGCTGTCACTCACAGCCAGTGAGGAGGGATGTTGCCAAACTGCTCAATGGACACAGAGAAACGGCACCAGTATTCCCAGAGCAGGTAGCTTATTATGGGGGCATGGGGAAGAGCAAGGAGCGCTAGCAGGGGATCCTAAAAGAGGAGGATCGGGGATTCTCTGTGCAAAAGCATGGCACAGAGCAGGTAAGTATGACATGTTTATTATTTTAAAAAAAACCAATCCATTACAATCACTTTAACCAGTTCCGGACCAGCGACGTACCTGCAGCTGCAGGTATCATCCCGGAACTCTTTTTTAGAGCCGGCAGTCAGCTCTCTTGTACATGCAATCAGAGCGGCTATTAACCCCCCCTACTAGAGGAAGTCTGCCCCCTCCTGCTGCCTGCCACCACTCTCTTGGAATCTCCTGTCCCATGGAGTCCTGAGCGACCAGCGATTGCGTTCATCGGCTGGCCGGACTGCCAAACAAAGCTGGAAACGGCTTTGATCGGCTCTCCTATATTGTAAACCAGAAGCGATAATCTGACATCACTTCCAGTTTACTCAGACACTTTCGGTGGCATTTTTAAAAATCTTAACCGCTTGCCTTCTGCCCTATTGTACAAATACTGCTACAGGGTAGCACAGATGTGTGCGCGCACCCTACCCGCGCTGCCATAGGTGGCCTCAGCTGTCGATCACCGGGTCACGGACGGAAATTCCCTGCTGGCACCCAGCGTATATAAACAATACAGATCTCTCCCCTGTCAGCTCCTGCAAACGGCTTTGTATGGCTCTGCATAGCAGAGCCATACAAAGTAGTGTGCATATAGTGTAAAGCACACACACAGCTCACTGTAAACACACACACGTAACCCTTTGATCGCCCCACATGTTAACCCCTTCCTGCCCAGTGCCATTAGAACAGTTTCAGTGCTTTTTATCAGCACTGATCACTGCACTGGTGTCACTGAGGATGTCAGTGACAGTTAGCCAGTTCCCCCCCAGTGTCAGAATGCCCGCCGCAGTCCCACTGTCCCGCTATAAGTCGCTGATCGCCACCATTACTAGTATTGAAAAAAAAATTGCAGTATATATACCGCCATTTGTAAACGCAAACCAATTAATTTACACGTATTGGGATTTTTTTTACTGAAGACATGTAGCAGAATACATTTTGGCCTAAAATTATGACGAAATTTGATTTTTAAAAAATGTTTTACTGGACATATTTAATAGCAAACAAAAAAATGTTTTTTTCTCAAAATTGTCAGTCTTTTTTTGTTTATAGCGCAAAAAAATAAAAAAAACCACACAGGCGATCATTTACCACTGAAAGAAAGCTCTATTTGTGGGAAAAAATAGGACGTAGATTTCATTTGGGTGCAGCATTGCATGACTGCACAATTGTCAGTTAAAGTAACGCAGCTCCGTATCGCAAAAAATGGCCTGGTCAGGAAGGGGGGAGTAAATCCTTTGGAGGGAGAGGGGTTAAGGCATTCAAAAACACCAATCTTGTTGTTTTGAATGGTTTCAAATGCAGAGGAGGGATTTGGGATCTCATAGACCCCAGATCCATCCATACAAATACCTATCACATGTCTATTGCTGTCACAAGGGATGTTTACATTCCTTGTGACAGCAATAAAAGTGATAAAAAATAAATTAAAGAGACAGTGTAGAAAAAAAAAATTAAAGTGCCCCCAGCCCCTCTGTGCTTGTTCTCTGGTCCAGTACACATGCAAAGAGCGATTGTCCCAAACATGTGATATATCGCCGCAATTGTCATATCATGGGCAGTAATTCCAGCACTAGACCTATGTAAATCTAAAGTGGTAACCTGTTAGGCTTTCAAAGTGCTGCCTATGCATAGTAAAATTTATGCCATTTGTTGCCCTTGCATGGGCGTGCACAATTTTAAAGTGTGACATGTTTGGTATCTATTTACTCAACGTAACATAATCTTTTATATTTTCAAAAAAATTGGGTTATGTATTGTGTTTTTTTGCCATACAATTTAAAAAGGTGTATTTTTTCCCAAAAATTGCTTTTGAAAAAATGTTGGGCAAATACCGTGTGACACAAAAAATATGCAAAAACACCAATTTATTCTCTAGGGCCTCTGCTTTAAAAAATATTTAATGTTTGGGGGTTCTAAGACATTTTCCAGCAAAAAATACTGATTTTAAAATGTGAACAAAAAGTGCCAGAAATGGCTTGGGGCTGAGATGGTGGTTGCAAACCCTTACACATACACAGGTGAAGTGACTGGCCTCAGGTGATACTCAGAGAAGAAACAAATCTTACTACATGAGTTGCACCTGTTTTTCTGCAGCCCTCCCTTCTCTACAGCCATTTAAACTCCAGAATTTACACAGCATTCCTCAGCTCCAGAATGCAGGGTGTGGGGATCTGATGTCACACACTGCACAGCATAGAGCTGGGAGCTGAGTGTAATCTGAGACATCAATGGAAGAAATGGACATACCCCCTCTACACAGTCTCATAGGGAAACATGCACAGCTGAGGCTGCTCAATCACCTTTGGTATGTTGGAGGGGAGAGGCAGGGACAATTCCTGGCTCCCAGGATTGCTTGATGTTGGCATAGACCAGTGGTCGGCAAGCCGCGGCTCGCGAGCCACATGCGACTCTTTACACGCTTTAATGCGGCTCTTGTGTGCCGGGCGCCCGCTCCCCTCCCTCCTCTCGGGCGGCAGGGACTCTGCAGCGTGATCCAAAAAAAAAACAGCCAGGGCAGCGCGCTCAAATGCAATGATTGGCCAGTCTCGCTGCCACTCACATCCTGATAGCCAGTGATTGGCTGTCAGGATGTGTGTAGGCGGGGCAGTGTGACGAACGTGAGAGGAGCTAGGCTCCTCTCACAGTCCGCCCTGAAGACCGGAACGGCGCGGGAACACGGCGAGAGGAACGCGCGGAGCAAAGGTAAGTGAATTGACACAGGGGGGACTTGGCTTACTACTTGCTACTTACTTACTACTACTATATGAGGGATGAATTAATATGGGGGATGAATTACTATATGGGGGATGAATTACTATGGGGGATGAATTACTATATGGGGGATGAATTACTATGGGGGATGAATTACTATATGGGGGATGAATTACTATGGGGGATGAATTACTATATGGGGGATGAATTACTATATGGGGGATTAATTACTATGGGGGATGAATTACTACAGTTGCAAGAAAAAGTATGTGAACCCCTTGGGATTATGTGGAGTTTTGCATGAATTGGGCATAAAATGTGCTCTGAACGTCATCTAAGTCACAACAATAGAAGAACACAGTCTGCTGAACATAATACTACACAAATATTAGATGTTGCCATGGTTTAATTGCACATAACATGTAAACATTCACAGTGCAGGGAGGAAAAAGTGTGAGAGGCCCTAGCTTAATGACTTCTCCCAGAGCTAATTGGAGCCAGGAGTGAGCCAACCTTGACTCCAATCAGTGTGATGATATTGGATGTGTTGCTGACAGCTGTCCTGCCCTTAAAAAACACACACCTGTTTTGGGTTTACTGGTTTCAAGAAACACTGTCTGGTGTGAACCATGCCTCGCAGAAAAGAGCTCTCAGAAGACCTACGATCAAGAATTGTTGACTTGCATGAAGCTGGAAAGGGTTACAAAAGTATCTCCAAAAGCCTTGATGTTCATGTGTCCATGGTAAGACAGACTGTCTACAAATGGAGAAAGTTTAGCACTGTTGCTACTCTCCCTAGGCGTGGTCGTCCTGTAAAAATGACTGCAAGAGCACAGCGCAGAATGCTGCATGAGGTAAAGAAGAATCCCAGAGTGTCAGCTAAAGACCTACAGAAATCTCTGGCACATGCTAACATTTTTGTTGACACATCTACAATAAGGAAAACATTAAACAAGAATGGAGTACATGGGAGGACACCACGGAGGAAGCCATTGCTGTCCAAAAAGAATATTGCAGCACGTTTGAAGTTTGCAAAAGAGCACCTGGATGTTCCACAGCACTACTGGCAAAATATACTGTGGACAGATGAAACCAAGATTGAGTTGTTTGGGAAGAACACACAACACTATGTGTGGAGAAAAAAAGGCACAGCACATCAACATCAAAACCTCATCCCCACTGTAAAACATGGCGGAGGGAGCATCATGGTTTGGGGCTGCTTTGCTGCCTCAGGGCCTGGACAGATTGTTGTCATTGATGGGAAAATGAATTCCAGAGTTTATCAAAACATTTTGCAGGAAAACGTATGACCATCTGTCCACCAACTGAAGCTCCGCAGAGGATGGGTGATGCAACAGGACAATGACCCGAAGCATACAAGTAATTCAACAAAACAATGGCTGCAACAGCACAGAATACGCCTTCTGGAGTGGCCCAGTCAGAGTCCTGACCTCAACCCGATTGAAATGCTGTGGCATGACCTTAAGAGAGCGATTCACACCAGACATCCCAAGAATATTGCTACACTGAAACAGTTTTGTGAAGAGGAGTGGTCCAAAATGACTCCAGATCGTTGTGCAGGTCTGATCTGCAACTACAGGAAACATTTGGTTGAGGGTATTGCTGCCAAAGGAGGGTCAACCAGTTATTAAGTCCAACGGTTCACATACTTTTTCCTCCCTGCACTGTGAATGTTTACATATTATGTGCAATTAAACCATGGGAACATCTAATGTTTGTGTAGTATTATGTTCAGCAGAATGTGTTCTTCTATTGTTGTGACTTAGATGACGTTCAGAGCACATTTTATGCGCAATTCATGCAAAACTCCACGTAATCCCAAGGGGTTCACATACTTTTTCTTGCAACTGTATATGGGGGATTAATTACTATATGGGGGATGAATTACTATATGGGGGATGAATTACTATATGGGGGATGAATTACTATGGGGGATGGATGAATTACTATAAAAACTTATTGAAACTAAAAACAGTGTACCATCCTATGTATTTTCAGTTTTAAAAATGTGGCTCTCAAAATAAATTTCAATCGTGGTTTTGGCGAGATTTGGCTCAGTTGAAAAAAAAGGTTGCCCACCACTGGCATAGACTGTCAGAAGTGACTCCTGAAGATAGCAGAGGGAAGACAGAGCAGATAGGAACCACACTAGGTGCTTTGGATTAGAAACATAGATAAGTGATGGCATAAAAAGACAGAGTGGTCCATCGAGTCTGCCCTTTTTTGGGGAGAGGGAGGGGTTGTTTGTTTATTCATTTTGTTTTTTGTGGGGGGGGGGTTTGTTTGTTTTTTATTTGTTTTTTTTGGGTTTGTTTGTTTTTTTGTTTTTTTTTGTTAACTTTGTTTGTCTGAGTATAGATCTATGCTTGTCCCATGCATGTTTGAAGCTATCTACTGTTGACTGGCTCACTACCTGTGCTGGAAATTTATTCCAAGCATCAACTACTCTTTCAGTAAAATAATACTTTCTGAGATTAGTTTTGAACTTTCCTCCAGTTAGTTTTAGGTCATGTCCCTGTGTTCTTGATTTTGGTTTCGTGTTGAAAATCCTGCCCTCCTGAACCTTATTCACCCCCTTGATGTATTGAAATGTTTCAATCATGAGGCAAGGACACACTATAGAGGGGATATGCTTTGTACATTTTTTATTTCAGCAGTTTACAACCACTTCAAAGCCCAAATATATTAATTTTCTCAGTTTTGTATAAAGTATGGAATTATCAGATTGTGAGATTTTTATGCCTCTGTGGAGCTGATTTATACATGGCATTTTACATGGCACTCGTAAAGTTCTAATACTGCAGAGACCCTCGGACACGGGAGGAGAGCCCAGTCAGATGACTATGTGAAGTCATGGGACAGGTTTCTTCCTACAAACACCTTTTTTTACCAGGTAATTCTTCTATGGATCTGTGCTTTCTGTCCTTATCCCGTGGCCCCACCAGTCATCATCATCAATCATCAGGACACACAGCTCTGACCCAAAGACACTAATCCCTGTCTCTACCAACCTGCCCCCAGACAGAGACACAGGCATGGTAAGTCAGTAATAGGAAAAAGATCAGATGCAGGCAGACCTGAGGCAATACTGGGGATAAGCGGGGCGACTACAACTTCAAGGGGTCAAAAGCAAAACGTTGATGGGGACTTCTCTCTCTGCGACACCTGGCAATGTCAGCTGGGACAATAGTAGAATTGATCCAGACATAAAGTATGTCTAAATGAAAGACAGGCAGCAGGAAATCTATAGTAGAGAACAAAAAACAGAGCGCACCAACCTTGCGCATTACCTCACTAAGCAATTGGTGGATTTATTGATTTAAGAGATATACTCACAAAAGTAGCAATATAAAAGGCATACTCCATCCCCCACAGCCGTTTCCTCCTGTGCCTCTACCCCCTCCCTCCTAGATTGTAAGCTCGAAAGAGTAGGGCCCTCTTACCCCTTGTGTACTGTTTGATGTTACTGTTCTGTTTCATGTATTGTCCCCCCTCTATTGTACAGCGCTGAGCAAACCCTTTGGCGCTATATAAACTCGATAAATAAATAAATAAATATAGAATCCAAAATCGAATCACTGGATAATGAGACACGTGTGAATCCCATCGGAAGGGGAGACTCTCAGGGGGAAGCTGACGCATTTCGAAGGGGGGGTCCCTTCTTCATCAGAGCTACTGTAGGATTCGCACGTGTCTCCTTATCCAATGATTTGATTTTGGATTCTATACGCCTTTTGTATTGCTACTTTTGTGAGTATATCGTTTAAATCAATAAATCCACTAATTGCTTACTGAGGTAATACGCAAAGCTGGTGCGCTCTGTTTTTTGTTCTCTACTACAGTTTGTATTGAGCTTCCCCAGCTTCGTGTTGGAACTGCACAACCTTTGATTGGTCTTAGACGAACTTCCATATACCCTAGTATATATTGGTCCATCGGCCCTCTACTGATCTGGGTCCCTGAGCGCAGGAGGTGTTGCATCAGCAGGAAATCTATTACCATAGCACAGTGGTTGGCAAGCCGCGGCTCGCGAGCCACATGCAGCTCTTTACACACTTTAATGCGGCTCTTGTGTGCCGGGCGCCCTCTCCCCTCCCTCCTCTCGGGCGGCAGGGACTCTGCAGCGTGATCCAAAAAAAAAAACAGCCAGGGCAGCACGCTCAAATGCAATGATTGGCCAGTCTCGCTGCCACTCACATCCTGATAGCCAGTGATTGGCTGTCAGGATGTGTGTAGGCGGGGCAGCGTGACGAACGTGAGAGGAGCTAGGCTCCTCTCACAGTCCGCCCTGAAGACCGGAACGGCGCGAGAACACAGCGAGAGGAACGCGCGGAGCAAAGGTAAGTGAATTGACACAGGGGGGACTTGGCTTACTACTTGCTACTTACTTACTACTACTATATGAGGGATGAATTAATATGGGGGATGAATTACTATAGGGGGGATGAATTACTATATGGGGGATGAATTACTATAGGGGGGATGAATTACTATATGGGGGATAAATTACTATGGGGGATGAATTACTATAGGGGGGATGAATTACTATCGGGGATGAATTACTATATGGGGAATGAATTACTATATGGGGGATGAATTACTATAGGGGGGATGAATTACTATAGGGGGGATGAATTACTATATGGAGGATGAATTACTATGGGGGATGAATTACTATATGGGGGTGAATTACTATGGGGGATGAATTACTATGGGGGATGAATTACTATATGGGGGATGAATTACTATATGGGGGATGAATTACTATGGGGGATGAATTACTATATGGGGGGTGAATTACTATATGGGGGATGAATTACTATATGGGGGATGAATTACTATATGGGGGGATGAATTACTATAAAAACTTATTGAAACTAAAAACAGTGTACCATCCTATGTATTTTCAGTTTTAAAAATGTGGCTCTCAAAATAAATTTAAATCGTGGTTTTGGCGAGATTTGGCTCAGTTGAAAAAAAAGGTTGCTCACCACTGCCATAGCACACTACTAGGAACCAGAGCTGTGGCTAGAAGATGCCAGACAAGAGCAGCAGGACAGGGAATTAACTTTTCACCTTAAAACAATATGTAAAGCCAACATTTCATATTCATTATATGTGCTTGCTGTACCATGTACTTGTATGAAAAGGTCTCCTGTTCTCTTTGTATTGCTTCCTTTTTGCGAAGTCCCTGGTGTTCCTGCCACCTGCCAGTCCCTCTGCTTTCCTATTTTAAAAATCTGACCACACTAGCCAGCACAGAGCACAGCGTAGTCAGTTCTCTAGCTGTGCTGAGAACTCAACCTGCTCTCCTTCAATGATCTGTGTCAGGCTTGTCCTGACACCCCTACCCTGCAAAACCGTTCACTGGGAAGATCAGTGTACTGCTGTTTCTCCTACCCCAGCTCTCTAAACTCCTTATGCAGCTGAGAACAGAGGGTACGTGATCACTTAAAAAAAAGGTGGGGGGGGAGATTTGTAATTGGGAAGATCAGTGTGCTGCTGTTAATCCTCCCCTATCTCTTGTGCAGCTGATAACAGAGGGAATGTGATTACTGATATAAAAGGGACAAAAGAGGTATTCATAATTTTTTTTATATCTATACACAAATGTTTTGCCTTTCATTTCTATTTTAAACTGAATGGATTGTTGTACAAGGCGAGGGTTTAAAATCACTTTAATTCTCCAACTACCTACTCAGTAGCTTACCAGCATCAACTGATCTTTGTGGGAGTACAAAATCAGAGGGCTTAGATGTAAATTCTAGCCCTCCCCCCACCATTTTAGCACCATTTTAGACTAACAATAGAGTGATCCCGAGCATCAGCTCCTCTGGAATGGAGACTTCAGACAACCTACCTAGTAGTCCCCTTCCCACCCTCTGGCTCCACAGCAGTCAAGTAGGCTGCTAAGGCTATAGTTACACCACTGCTGGGAATGACTCCTTTCCCATTTGTTTGCCTTTATGGGAACAGCTTCCAGTGTTCAGCGCAGAATGCTCCCAGGGCAATGCCTCCGCTTTGAATGTTAGCCCAAATGGTATTAGCATGAAATGGTACCAGTCAACAAAAGGGCACCTGAACACAATACACTGCGGAATAGAGGAGGTCTCTGCTCTTCTTCCTGTCTGAGTAGTCACCCCACCATACCAGGATTTGGAAAGGGGGTATTGTAGCAATCGTACCCACAGAGATGGACGCAGTTCAACCATTTTGCTCCAACCTCCATCTTGGCAAAGGATCATCCATCTTGTACAAATATATCTTTCCTCATCCCCCTTGCTCTCTGCTCATCCACCTTGACATGTGGCCTGAGTGATGAGAAGTGTCACAGGCGGCCAAAGCACAGCAGGTAGCTCCGAGCTATAAAACCCCCAAGGGAGCTGGGGCCTCACGGTCTAAGAAACTGTGCAATCTGGCACATCATAAAAGTATAACCCAAGCCTTTCCCTGAGTTCAAAGACATTCCAGAGGAGTAATAAACTAGATACCACCTTAAAAAAATCCATTTTCCCCCTATGTCTCATATCTTGGAATATGAGAGACTTACACAAAAAACAGCCATATCTTCAGATTGGTCATGATGAGACAAATCGTTTAGTATCTTACCTTCCCTAGCTGAGATCAACAGGAGAGCAAAAAATAAAATCTCCTTAATCATCTTAGCAGGTATGTTATATTTCATATGTAGATCTTCAACAGACGGTTCTGCATACTAATCTACCCGTGGGTGGGATGTCAAATGTACCTGGGAAAAGTTATGAGCCAAAATAGCAGCTAGGAGAGCTTCTAGTCATAACTTCGGGCTCCACCTACACCTTCCTCCCCAAATAAGGCAATTGGTTCTTTGTTATAAGGAGACACCCTGCTGAGATTGTAGAAAAAGGGCTGCTATGCTTAGAGTTGTGTGAGAGTGAGAGAAAGCAGAGTCTCCTGCCCTGTAACATCGAAACTAGCAGTAGAGACAAGAAAATCTTTTTTGGCTCATGAGACTTGAAGCTGCTTAACCCAAGGCTTTTTGGCAAGTACTTATCTACCTAAACTTCTGTCTGTTTATCTTTTTGCTGTGCTATTGTTCTCTGTATATTTATATATATATTGGTTACATCTTTTTTCTGTAACTATTTTTATTGCACCCTTTTGACCTTTTAGTAATAAATCTTTCTTTCTGAAAGTGTTGAATTGTCTCTAAAGCTCCTTAATGCAACTTACGAATTCCTGACGCTGAAAAGTGCTATGTGTGTTTAACCCTCTGTATAACCTGCCTGCGGTGACAGTGGTATACAGACGATCATCTAATCATCCTAGTGTTATTGCTGATATTGCTGAGTTTCCTTTTTCTCTGTACAAAAAGGAGGTGGTGGCAGTATGAAGGGTAATTAACCTGACCCAGTAACAATCGCGTTGAGGCTGCAGGTACACAGATTGTAGTCCATTAGCTGTAAAATCTTTGTACAGGGTGTAGCTGGGCGTGGCATTGTTACGCATATGACATCGCGGTTTTAGATTGGCTAGTCCTTCAGTCACGAGTTTGGTGAGAAGGTCAGGGGTCTGACGCTGTGATCGTCACAGGTATAGTTGGGCTTTATATTTTTATTGTAACTTAAACCAGGTAACAGTAATACTGTATGTAGCACCTTGATTCATGGATCAGGCACAAGCCCCCAACATTGTGTAACAGAGTAATGTGGAGTTCCAATAACATCATCGTTCACAGGTCACCAGAAGCTGGTTCAAACACTACAATGTAGTATCTCCAAAAATAAAGTCTTCCTTCCCTCACCTCTCAGATATCCCTTCCTGATCTGTGTAAGGTACTTCAAATGACACTAAACAATATCATTATTTTCCAAAATCAGTCTATACACATCTACTACTCAATGGCCCTGTAATCAATTTTGTTTTTTTTAATATCCAGGATGGTAGTTTATTGAACAATGGCATAGTACAATAAAAACAACTAAAAAGCAATACAGTGAGACAACAATATTCAAAGACAGAAAGCATAAGAAAATACAAAATAAATCAGTGCAATCGATTAGTCGTAGAGGAGCAGGGTTCACAGCAAAATCAGAGGCTGTGCAACTGTGAGATGGGGAAACAGCTTTCATTGTGATTTAAATGTTTTGAAATGTTTTACTGACATTCTGCGATTCTGATTTCAATATTCACGAAGGGGTGGGGTTTTACACATGGGAGCTCAGTGAACAGGAAGAGAGACTGCAGCCATGTTTTGATGATGGTGAAGGAAAAGAGCCATGTGAGCAGGGAATCCATTGGCATCCAGGTGTGAGAACTGCAGCTAGTGAAGCTGATGGTGTTCAAGATGCTGATCCTGTTCAGAGAAAGGAAGATCGCTGCCAGGAAGGCTGATGAGATTGCATGCTTGTTGGAGAGACATTTGTTCTGTTCTGAGTCACCAGCGGATACAAGGCAGACCCGGGTCGGTAAGACCTCATTTCAGTGTTGGCGTCTCCAGAGACTGAGACCAGGCCTATAGTTAGTTAGTTAGGGTCTCTGTTTGTGTCAGGCCACAAGTGTTGTTACTAATCATTGGAAGGACTCCACAACTTAAAGTGACATTTCACATTAGAGAGCTGATAAAATCCCACAAACTCAAGCCAGACTGGCGTTTTGCTCAGAAGGAATACTCAGGCACGTGCTACAGGACCAGCTATGGGAGGGGGAATACTGTAGATTTGTGTAAGATTGTAAGCTCTTGTGCTGCACCACAGGCTAGCCCAGCAATGGGCAAACTACGGCCCGGTGGACCTTTTAATCCGGCCCGCGGAGCGTGATACTGTCAGGATGGCTGTCAGGATGTGTGTAGGCAGCGTGACGAACGTGAGGGGAGCTAGGCTCCTCTCACAGTCCGCCCTGAAGACCGGAACGGCGCGGGAACACGGCGAGAGGAACGCGCGGAGCAAAGGTAAGTGAATTGACACAGGGGGGGCTTGGCTTACTACTTGGGGGGGAATAGTACTATGGGGGATGAAATACTATATGAGGGATGAATTACTATGGGGGATGAATTACTATAGGGGGGATGAATTACTATAGGGGGGATGAATTACTATAGGGGGGATGAATTACTATAGGGGGGATGAATTACTATATGGGGGATGAATTACTATATGGGGGATGAATTACTATATGGGGGATTAATTACTATGCTTACTATGGGGGAATATTACTATACTTACTATGGATGACACATACACATCATTCATCTACTCTTGGTCCGGCCCCCGGGTCCAATATATGAACCCATTGCGGCCCTCAAGTCAAAAGGTTTGCCCACCCCTGGGCTAGCCCATACCATACACCCATACACTGATTCCTGCTCTTTTAGGGTAATAACAGGTAAGGTGTGGCAGCTTCGTTGTGCCCGCCAGTAGGTAAATTACTTCGCTTTCTACCTTCATCATCAGAAGGCGCCGTGCTGTGCAGCACAAGGGTCTCAGCCTTTGGGCTGGGTGTATGTAAATTTATTGTATGTTCCCAGAATTTGTGGTTGTGTTTATTTGCCACATCTAAGTAAAATTCTGTTGTGGCAAAAGCTGGTGATGGGGTTACCTTCCTCGTTCGTGACTTCACTGTATCCAGGGGAGCCCACCCTGGTACACGGCTTACACAACCAGGGAACAAGCAACACATCAACAAAATAGTATATTCATTGTTCCGTCGAGGGTTGCCAAACCTTATCAAACTTACCAGGACATACATACATTAATGTATGTAAACTTGTACATAGGTAGCACTGCATTAATGAATGCCTCCCACAAGGCCACTGGGGGGGAGGTCCAATGATGAATTATCTCCTTTCTGGCATAATAGAATAGAACAGAAAAGAAGCAATTTGGCGTGGCAAGGCCTCTGTTCAGTATCTTGTATGCCCAAAAATGCAAGTTCAGGGGAGAGTGTAAGGGACAGCCGGAGCCGGGTGTTGACACAGGTAAACACTTCCATCCAAAACTGCTCCACTTTAGGACAGATCCAAAACATGAAAGTAGATGCTCTCCCTGGAATGAGAGAGGGGACAGTCAGCAGACCTCTGCGGATAAATTCTTTGTAGTCTCTGAGGCGTGTAGTATACCCTATGCAAAAAGTCTGTCTGCAGCAATTTATCCCGAGAGGAAATAACCAATTTAAAACTATCTTCAAAACATTCCTCCCACGTTTCCCTATCCAATGAAGGAATGTCCTCCTGCCATTTTGCCCATAACCTATCCATCTTGGGGGAATCCACACTGAGAATAGCTGAATAAAGAGAGGGCAAAAGTTTAGAGAGGGAACTACTTCAAAAACCGAGGTCCAAACCCAAATCTACGCAGTACATCCCAAAGGAACACCCACTCAGCCGAATCGAAAGCCTTTTCCGCATCTAAGGAGGCTATAACTCAGGTGTCACCATTATCATGAGTGGCAGCCAAGTTAAGAAAAAGGCGACGAATATTAATATCTGTGCCCTTCCCCGGCATAAAACCCATTTGATCAATGTGGCCAAGATCATCCAGCACTGTCGAGAGGCGAATAGCTAATATTTTTGCTAAGAGTTTAACATCAGCGTTGATCAAAGAGACTAGCCGATAAGAAGCACAATCTTCAGGATCCTTGCCAGGATTGGGCACCAACAAGATGAGGGACTGAGACATAGAGTCCAGGAGAGATCCCAGGGAGGTAAATTGATCAAGGAGAGAAGTGAGCCTGGGTGCCAACAACTCCTGATAAAGGGAGTAAAATTCGATGGGTATCCCATCAATACCAGGGGCCTTCCCAGATTGCATACAGCTCAACGCCACCTGTACCTCTTCAAGGGAAATATAACAGTCCAGTCTGTCCCTCAACTCTGGAAGAATAGAGCAGGCTATAATATTGTAATAGTCTAGCATTTATACAGTCAAGGGTTGTCAATAAATCTCCATTCAGTCCTCTAATCCTACCAATATGTATAGCAGCAAACTGTTCCCTAGCCATCCAAGCCAAAAGTCTACCATTCTTGTCCCCGTATTCGAACATCCTCTGCGCTGTGGAAAGTAGAGACTTTTTAGTCAGGTCCACTCTAATTTATATCTCCCTAAGGGCTTGTTGCCAAGCTACATAGTGGTCAGGATGAGCAATATAGTCTGACTCTCTTTGCTGTGTCTCGACTTCCAGCTGCTCCAGAAACTGCACAGAAGACTTCCTCACAATAGCTATGCGAGAAGTATACTACCCCCAAGCCAGGTCTTAAATGTGCCCCATACTATCAGAGGACTAGCATAGTCCTCATTATGCAACCACAAATCACAAAGGGCTTAAGGGATAGATTCTTGAACAGATGGGTCCATAAGCCAGAATCTAGACAGCCTCCATAGGCCCTGGCCTCCGGCCGCCCTCAGTCGCAGGGATATCATGACCGGGTCATGGTCAGAAATGCCCCTTGCCAAGATCTCAGCCAAGATCACACGCCGCAGTGCAGAAGAGGAGGCAAACACCAGGTCTATACGAGACAAAGATCGATGAGTGGCAGAATGACACGTATGTTTGTGATCAGAAGGATGAAAATTCCGCCACACATCAATCAATGCAAAAGAGGAGGCCCATTGGGAAAGGCCCTGGGTCCAGGTAGCGAAGGCCGTGAGCCTATCAAGATCCCAGGAGGGCACCAAGTTAAAGTCCCCAGCAAAAAACACATTAACTTCACCATATTGAGCCACCAATTGCATAAGTGTATACAAAAGAGTCACATCAGCAGGTGGAGGCAAGTAGAGACCCACTATCACAAAAGCAACATCCATTACTAGAGCACATATCTGCCCTTCGGATCTATCTTAATCTCCAAGAGCTGAAACGGTAATGATCTATGTACCAAGATACTAACTCCCCTTGCATAGTTGGAATATGTGGCTTGGTAATGGGCACCCACCCAAGCCTTTTTTAAACTCAATATTTGGGAACCCATAAGATGAGTCTCCTGAAGAAGACAGATATGAGGGTGGAGTCTGCAAAGATAGGAAAATACCAGAGATCTCTTCACAGCTGAATTAAGGCCACGGACATTCCATGATATAAAAGGGAGCTTAGCCATATTGTGACAGAGGTAGATAGCTAATCATTAAGGCAGAGAGGGCTCTGGCACCAGAAAGTAAAGGGCCGCAGTTTGGAGACCATTGACTTATTGGATTGTAGGCAGAGGCTGCACAGCAACATTAAAAAAAAAAAAGGGTAACACTGCCAAGGTGTATGAACCAAGTTTGGAGATGACAGATACTGCCTGTAGATCATTGTTACATAGTTATCTAGTTGGTGAGATTGAATGAAGACACCAGTCCATCCAGTTCAGCCTGTGTGGGTGCGTTCAACTAGATGCCGCCATTATTAGGCCAAAGAAAAATTTGGGTGACTTCCTCAAACTCAATCAATCCAAAACCAAGCTCCTAATATTTCCTCCCCCATGTGCCTAGGGGTGGACTAACAACTCATGGGGCCCCCCGGGCTATAGGGGATCATGGGGCCCCTGTGTCTTTGCCCAAACTCCAAAAAACCTATGAAAAAGGTACCAGGGGAATCTCATGGGGCCCCCTACTTACCCCGGGGCCCTCGGGCAGTGCCCTAGTTTCCAAATGCATGTACCCCTTCCCCCAACTTCTCTGTCAAGATCAATGGGACAACTATCAACTGGTCCCCGCATGCTAGGGTGCTAGGTGTAATCCTGGGCTCTGAACTCTCCTTTTGGCCCCACATCCAATCACTGTCCAAAGCTTGCCGACTCAACCTCAACATCTCCAAAATATGCCCCTTCCTAACCAATGACACCACAAAGCTTCTAATTCACTTCCAGGACATTTCTCGCCACGACTACTGCAACTCCCCCTTCTCATTGGATTACCTCTACATAGGCTATCCCCCCTCCGGTCCATCATGAATGCTGCTGCCAGGCTCATCTACCTTACCAACCATTGTCTGCCGTACCTCTCTGGTAACCCCTCCATTGGCTGCCGCTCATCCAACGAATTAAATTCAAAATACTAACAACAACTTATAAAACCATCCACAACTCAGCCCTCAACTACATCACCAACCTGGTCTCAAAATATCAACCAAATCACTCTTTGTTCCTCCCAAGACCTTCTGCTCTCTATTTCTCTTGTCACCTCCTTTCATGTTTGCCTGCAGGACTTCTCCCGAGCTTCTCCCATCCTATGGAACTCCCTACTCCAATCTGCCCAACTATCTCCTACTCTGTCCACTTTTAGGCGATCCCTGAAAACTTTTCATTTCAGAGAAGCCTATCCTGCCTCCACCTAAAAACTGTACATGTATTTTCTCCATCGGCTCAATTATTACTTCTTGTATCACTTGACCCTCCCCTTTTAGATTGTAAGCTCTAATGAGCAGGGACCTCTGATTCCTCCTGTATTCAATTGTATTGTAACTGTACTGTGTGCGCTCACATTGCAAAGCACATGCTCAAACTGTTGGTGCTATATAAATCCTGTATACCAATAATAATAATAATAATAAACTAACATGCACCACCAGAGTATTCTGCACTGTAATACTTATTTTCACCAGAAGATGGCACTGCAGTTCAGCCTAAAAAAAATTACAGCATCAAGTACAGAAAAACCCTCCGCTGTATGAACTAACTTTGTTTATTATATTGCAACTTGCCAGTTCTTAGATGTAATGTCTGCATTAGTTTTCTTTTTAGGCTTTCTTTTATTTTCAGGTAGTGATCCTGCCAGTATGTCTGTTGTTCTTTTAACAGAATAAGCTTTCCTGCAGACGTGGCAATTGAGACAAACCATTTACCACTGATAGGGGTTCTTACAGTATTGAGCTTTGATTTATGTATGTATGTAAAACCTTTATCCCAAAAGGAACAAAACTGTTACTGTAACTGTCATAACTGGAGTTTAGCCTCAATGTATTAGTGGAACACTACCCTCTTTACTGCTGTTCAAAGGTTTCTCTTTTGCTCCTTCATGGGGGCACTCTAGTACAGGAGGAGTGTTACTGGCCAGATCAACAGGTGAAAGCAGAGAGGAAAAAAAGCCTAAAAAAAATAAAACTAATGCGGCCACCACATATAATGACTGGTAAGCTGTAATATGTTACATTTTAGGTTTTGAGTGGGACAAACCCTTAAAAGCGGACCTTCACTCACCTGAAATCAAACTTTGTGCCATTCTAATCCTTCCCCCTTTCAACAAAAGCTAAGCACCCTATTATGACTTGTCATGCAATTTGGAACTGTCCTGTCACATGACAAGTCACACCGGTGTGAACCAGGGCTTCATCTAAAAAGCCGGAAGCAGATCTCATGTATGTGCAGACAGAGATCTGGTGCCGCGTCGATTTACATACTGTTTAAATAATGGAGGAAAAGCAATGACTCCTGGGATATAGGACATTGGTCTCCCAGGAAGCCTTACTACCCTCCTTCATAGAACAATACAGGCGTTCCTCGGTTTATGAATTTAATACATTCTGCGGGACTTATCGTATTGCAAAAAATTTGTAAATCGAAACACAGTTTCCCATAGGAATGCACTGAAAACCAATTAATCCGTTACAGAGGTCAGAAAAAAGTAAAAAAAAGTCTTTTATCTGTTCAAAACTCTTTATAAAGTGCACTTTAAAGGCATAAATACTGTACAGGGACATGATTAAAAATGAATTTGTAAATGCATTGAAAATCAATTCATCCGTTACGGAGGTCAGAAAAAAGTAAAAAAAAAGTCTTATCTGTTCAAAGCTCTTTATAAAGTGCACTTTAAAGGCATAAATACTGTACAGAGACATGATTAAAACAAATTTGTAAATGCAATGAAAACCAAATTCATCCATTCGTATACTGAAAAAAAATTAATAAATCGAGACATTATTTTCAATGGATTTTCATTCGTAAACTGAAAACTACGTTAACCAAGGCGTTCGTCAACCGAGGTACACCTGTATATAGACAGAGACAGCGTCCAATCTTTTTCTGAAGATGCACAAGATCTGGTGCTGCGTCATTGTGGGGGTCAGCTGAAGAAGCAGGAAGGGACAGCAAGCTCCACATAATGTAAAAAAAAAAAAGATGGTGGCACAGGATGGGAACCTGTGTGAGGACATTGGAGAGAGAGAGGAGGACAGCGCTGGATCCATTGGGCTTGTATCTGATGATAGAAGAAAATGAGCACTGGGGGGGGGGGGGGGATAATTTGGGAGGGTGAAGGTCATCATGAGATTAGATTTAAAACCAGGAACAAAACTGTAATATACATTATATTGCCAAAAGTATTGGACCAGCCCTCCAAATCATTGGATTCAGGTTTTCCAATCACCTCTATGGCAAACCGATGGACGTGTCTGGGTTTGGTAGTTGCCAGGAGAACAGTACTTGCATGACTGCATTGTGCCAAGTGTAAAGTTTGGTGGAGGGGGGATTATGGTGTGGGGTTGTTTCTCAGGGGGTGGGCTTGGCCCCTTAGTTCCAGTGAAGGGAACTCTTATGGCGTCAGCATACCATGACATTTTGGACAACTTAATGCTCCGAACTTTGTGGGAAGAGTTTCCTGTTCCAACATGACTGCGCACCAATGCACAAAGCAAGGTCCATAAACACATGGAGGAGCCAGTTTGGGGTGGAGGAGCTTGACTGGCCTGTCCTGACCTCAACCCCTTAGAACACCTTTGGGATGAATTAGAGTGGAGACTGTGAGCCAGGCCTTCTTGTCTGATATCAATGCCTGACTTCACAAATGCACTTCTGGAAGAATGGTCCAACCTTCCCATAGACACCCTCCTAAACCTTGTGGACCGCCTTCCCAGAAGAGTTGAAGCTGTTATAGCTGCAAAGGGCGGGGCCAACTCAATATTGAACCCTACGGACTAAGACTGGGATGCCAGTAATGTTCATGTGCGTAGAAAGGCAGGCCTACCAATACTTTTGGCAATATAATGTATTTCTGCTCACCAGGTCTTAGATGTGGTGGCTGCATTAGTTTTCTTTGTTTTCTGACTTTTTTTCCCCATCTATTTTCACCTGTTGTTCTAGGGTGACAAGAACAAAATACGCTTCAGATATTTTATTTAAACCATATTCAAAGTGTATCTAAACCCAAGAACAAAATATATAATGCATTACAGCTTATCAGGTTTTAAATGTGGAGGCTGCATTTGTTTCCTCTTTTTTCGTTCAGGCTTCTCTTTCCTTTATTTTCACCTGGTGATCCTGCCACTAATACACCTTCTGTCCTATGGTGACAACACTAGCTCATCCTCCTGTATGGGGGGAGCAGCATTGGCACCCTAGCATGGGAAGCTTGTTAGGAATACAGATCACCTCCCCTCTCATCATCTCTTTAACATGGGAGGGAGGGGTGTTCTATAGTCCTAACCAGGGGTGGACTGACCATTTGGAAACTCGGGCACTGCCCGAGGGCCCAGGGTCAGTAGGGGGCCCCATGAGATGCCCCTGATACCTTTTTCATAGGCTTTTTTGAGTTTGGGCAAGGACACAGGGGCCCCATGATCCCCTATTGCCCGGGGGCCCCATGAGTTGTCAGTCCGCCCCTGGTCCTAACACCATTCTTGATAACTTTTAGAACAACACAGCAGTACAGGACACAGGGCAGCACTAGATGTCTGGCAGTATTCACAGTATAATATGTAACAAAATGCTTTCGGTGGTATATCTCAGGCTCAGCTCACACTTTTCCTGAACATTCGCAAAATCATTCGCTTTCCTGACGCAAACAAAAACACGCTGCCCTTTAGCAGACATGCAGCAGTGCCAATGATTGTTAAATGGCACTCCCATGCAACTGTAAATGCACACTTTCATACGTGCCAAACCGCATGGTGTCGCTGTGTTTTTTAAAAGAGTCTGATATTTCTTTTCCGTGTTTCTCATTTGCATAAGGCAGCCTATTAACCACTTGAGCTCCAGAGGATTTACCCCCCTTAATGACCAGGCCTCTTTTTGCTACTCGGCGCTGCACTAATTCAACTGATAATTGCGCGGTCATGCAATGCTGCACCCAAACGAAATTTACGTCCTTTTTTCACACAAATAGAGCTTTCTTTCGGTGTAATTTGATCACCTGTGCGCTTTTTATTTTTCACGCTATAAACAAAAAAAGGACAAAAATTTTGAAGAAAAACAATATTTTTTATTTTCAGCTATAAAAAATATATAGTAATCTCAAAGTTGGTTATAAATTTAGGCCAAAATGTATTTTGCTACATGTTTTTGGTAAAAAAAATCCCAATAAGTGTATATTGATTGCTTTGTGTGGAAGTTATAGTGTCTACAAACTATGGTATAAATACTGCAATTTACGCCATTTTTCTGCTATACAGCGCTGTGCTAGTTTAATGGACAATTACGCGGTCATGCAATACGGTACATAAATTAAATTTACATCCTTTTTTTCCCCACAAATTGAGCTTTCTTTTGGTGGTATTTGATCGCCTGTGCGGTTTTTATTTTTTGCGCTATAAAAAAAAAAGGCTGACAATTTTGAGGAAAAAAAACTAATATTTTGGACTTTTTGCTATAAAACATGTCCAGTAAAAAAAAAAAAATGCAAAAATCTAATTTAGTCATAAATTTCTGCCAAAATGCATTCTGCGACATGTCTTTGCTAAAAAAAAACCCAATATGTGTAAATTAATTGGTTAACGTGAAAGTTATAGCGTTTGCAAATGGCGGGAAAGATACTGGGATTTTTAGGGTTTTGTTTATACTAATAATGGCGGCGATCAGCGAATTATGGCGGCGCTCAGGGACTTATGGCAGCGAACAGCGACTTATGGCGGGACTGCGACGGACATTCTGACATTGGGGGGTACTGACTTGGGGTCACAGACATCCCCAAAAACACTAATACAGTGATCAGTGAAAAAAAAAAAAACTGACACTGTACTAATGGCAATGGGGAGGAAGGGGTTAACTTTATTTTGCAGGGAAGGGTTATAGGAGTGAGGGGAGTGTTTTACTAGGGGGCGGGGGTGTGTGCTGGATGGGACAAGGCTGAACGAGAGAGAGAAACTCTTCTTTCTTGATCAGCTCATCCTCGAGCTGACAGGGAAGTGACAGACAGCACAGCTACTGCAGCTGTGCTCTCTGTCACTGTTTGACGCCACTGGCCACTTTATTAGGTACACCTTGCTAGTACCGGGTTGGACCCCATTTTGCCTTCAGAACTGCCTTCATTCTTCATGGCATAGATTCAACAAGGTGCTGGAAACATTCCTCAGAGATTTTGGTCCATATTGAAATGATAGCATCACGCAGTTGCTGCAGATTTGTCGGCTGCACATCCATGATGCGAATCTCCCGTTCCACCACATCCCAAAGGTGCTCTATTGGATTGAGATCTGATGACTGTGGAGACCATTGGAGTGCAGTGAACTCATTGTCATCTTCAAGAAACCAGTTTGGGATGATCTGATCTTTGTGACATGGTGCATTATCCTGCTGGAAGGAGCCATCAGAGGATGGGAATACTGGAGTCATAAAGGGATGGACATGGTCAGCAACAATACTCAGGTAGGCTGTGGTGTTTAAATGATGCTCAGTTGGTACTAAGGGGCCCAAAGTGTGCCAAGAAAATATGCCCCACACCATTATACTACCGCCCCCAGCCTAAACCGTTGATACAAAGCAGGATGGATCCATGCTTTCATGTTGTTTATGCCAAATTCTTACCCCACCATCTGAATGCCGTAGCTGAAATCGAGACTCATCAGACCAGGCAGCATTTTTCCAATCTTCTATTGTCCAATTTTCGGTGAGCCTGTGCCAATTGTAGACACTGTTTCCTGGTCTTAGCTGACAGGAGTGGCACCTGGTGTGGTCTTCTGCTGCTGTAGCCCATCTGCTTCAAGGTTCGACGTGTTGTGCATTCAGAGATGGTATTCTGCATACTTTGGCTGTAACGAGTGGTTATTTGAGCTACTGTTGCCTTTCTATTATCTCAGACCAGTCTGCCCATTCTCCTCTGACCTCTGACATCAACAAGGCATTTCTGTCCACACAACGGCTGCTCACTGGATACTTTCTCTTTTTCGGACCATTCTCTGTAAACCCTAGAGATGGTTGTGTGTGAAAATCCCAGTTTTTTTGAAAATCAGCAGTTTTTGAAATACTCAGACCGTCTGGCACCAACAACCATACTATTTTTAATGTCACTTAAATTCCCTTTTTTCCCCATTCTGATGTTCGGTTTGAACTTCAGCAAGTTGTCTTCACCATGTCTAGATTCCTAAATGCATTGAGTTGCTGCCATGTGATTGGCTGATTAGCAATTTGTGTTACCACGCAATTGAACAGGTGCACCTAATAAAGAGGTTGGTGAGTGTATTTCATACTGTAATTGTCAGATACAATAGCATTATGAAAAGAAAAAAATTAAAAACAGAATTTTTTCACTTTGCTAGCCCGTTATTTTTATGTTTTTGATTATGTAGTATACCAAATAAAACCCTCTCAGCATGCAGCAGAGAGATGACAGCCTGTTTCATCCTCTCAGAGGCTATTATAAACAGGACATGTTCACCTTTAGTGGAAACCCCCATCCTTGGAACACTAACCTATCGTAAACTTAAATCCAGCCCTGTGCCTAGGTGCTCATTTACCTTTTCCAATGGCAGGTACTCCTATGTTGGTTACATCCCAGCCTGTGCATTAACCTCCCATAGCCTTGTTTGAGAAGTACCCATATGGAGAAAAATCCAATCAAAGTGTATGGGGCATTAATAGGTAGATTTTGCCAGCCAGGGTGTAAATATTGCAGGAGGCCATTGCCTCTGGAGGAGGTAAGCAATGGGTGTGGGGAAGGGTCAGTTTAGGACAGTTTAGGGGCATAGGGAGGGGTCTGCGGTGCAGGGGCGGACTGAAAACTCATGGGGCCCCCGGGCAATAGGGGATCATGGGCCCCTGTGTCCTCGCCCACACTCAAAAAAGCCTATGAAAAAGGTACCAGGGGCATCTCATGGGGCCCCCTACTGACCCCGGGCCCCTCGGGCAGTGCCAGAGTTTCCAAATGGTCAGTCTGCCCCTGCTGCGGTGTTTACTTGAAGTTGAACTTGTCCTTTAACTGCTTTGAGAAAGCTGCTCAAAGCTTGCTAAAAGCTCAGTAAAGGCTTGCTGTACACAGGGCCGTGGATAAGGGGGTACCACCAGTCCTTCTGTATGGGGCCCAGGCCAGCAGGGGGGCCCAGGCAACTGGGTGAATCAGATGTGGGCAGGGAGGGTGATCAGCATGGTGGGGGGGGGGGCAATTATTGGAATCGATCCCCTGTATGGCTCTCTCTGCAGCACCTGAAAGCTGGATTCTTCTCCTCTCCCTCCCGCTGGTTTTCAGATGCTGCAGAGAGAGCCATACAGAGGATCAGTTCCAGTATATGCCGCCCCACCCAGTGGTGTATTTAGGTTTTGTGCTTCCCTAGGCAACATAAAAGTCCACGCCCCCCATCCCCACTCGAGAAAGCCTTCCACCACTGCCCCCCATACACCAGCCACCATCACCCATGGCGAGAAAGAGAAAGACACTCACCCTCACAGTTCCGGACATCCCTGGGAACGAGAGTCGGGCTGTGCATACACGGTCATGAAACCTGCAGCCTCTCTCGGAACCCACCAGGTCCCCATGCCGCGTGTGTCCCTTCTTCTGTCCCTTCTTCCGTACTGCCCCCCTGAAAGATGCCGCCTTAGGCAAATGCCTTGTTTGCCTTGTGGTAAATACACCTGTGGCCCCACCCCTCACCCAGTCACCATTCCAATCACCCTCCCTGTGCACATTTGATTCACCCAGCTGCCTGGGCCTCCACAGTGCCAGCTTCCCTCCTCTCCTTCCAGCTGCAAACACACAATAAGATCCTTCAGGATGGAGAGTGGGGGAACGGTGCGATAAATATGTCACATTAACCAGTCCCTTCCTTTCCTGAATGAACACAATGAGTGTTCAGTATTGATCACTCACTGTGTTCATTCATAATGGAAGCATAGTAACCTGTGCTTTTTTTTTTTGAAGGGGGCCCTGTCAGGTTGGCTGTATGGGCCCCTGTGGTTTCTAACAGCCGCCCTGGTTGTACGCATTAGTCTTCAGATTCACATTTAGTTAATAAAGTCTATATGCAGATGGTCTTAGTTCCCATTTGCTTTTGCCATTTTGCTGTTTTGTGTGTTAAAGGATATGTAAACCAAACATTTCCTATTCCTGATATATGCCTGCTGTACCATGTACTTGTATGAAAAAGTACACTGTCTTCCTTGTGTTCCTGCCAGTCCCTCTGCTTTCCTATTACAAAACTGACCACAATAGGTATGTGATCACAGTGTGGTCAGTTCTCTAGCTGTGCTGGGAACTCAGCCTGCTCTCCTCCAATGATCAGACTTGTACTGACAGGCCTTTCCCCCCTGCACAGCCATTCACTGGGAAGATCAGTGTGATACTGTTTCTCCTCCCCCAGCTCCCTAAGATCCTTATGCAGCTGAGAACAGAGGGAATGTGATCACTTTAAAAAAAGGAGGGGGTATTTGTAATGTTTTTTTTTATATTTATACACATATGTTTTGCCTTTCATTTCTATTTTTACAAGGTACGGCTTCACATTTACTTTAAATTCCACATACATAAAGGACTTACAAAGACTATCCAGGGACTCATGCATCACAGTGACTGCAGACTACCCACGCACCCTGCACCACCATCAAGCTAGTAGCTGGTAGAACAACAACAAAAGCAGACTGACCTGTTCTGCTTACTATTCCTGACACATTCTTAGCACAGAGGAGTAGAGTGTATTATCTTTTGTCCTGCCCTTGGGTTTGGTAGGAAAATGTCACATTTTTTGAGGTAAGTAGATTTATCAGAGAGTTATTGTCAAGTAAACCAATGCATGCTGTTGCTGCCAGGGGCGGACTGACAACTCATGGGGCCCCCAGGCAATAGGGGATCATGGGGCCCCTGTGTCCTTGCCCACACTCAAAAAAGCCTATGAAAAAGGTACCAGGGGCATCTCATGGGGCCCCCTACTGACCTCGGGCAGTGCCCGAGTTTACAAATGGTCAGTCCGCCCCTGGTGCTGCTAACTCTGGTCTTGGCATCAATACATCGAAATGGTGAGAGACGGCAACTCCAAAGTCCATGTGAAGATTTTTATTAATCATACAGGAGTGACATAAAAAGTAACTGACGCATTTCGGCTAACAGCCTCGTTCACAGCATAAATGCTGCATTAGGCTGAAACGCGTCAGTTTGCTTTTTATGTCACTTCTGCATGATTAATAAAAATCTTCACATGGACTTCGGAGTTGCCGGCTCTCTCTATTTCAATGTATCGCATCCAGTGGTTGGAGGACACTATAGAGCCTAAGCACCCGTGTTTGGATTCCTCCACTTAATTGAAGGTGTGTTTGCCTGTGAGTACTGCTTTGGTTTTTTTTCATCTTGGCATGAATGGTCTCTGGTCAAGAAAATGCAGACAGAGTCAAGGGCGGACTGACAACTTATGGGGCCCCCGGGCAATAGGGGATCATGGGGTCCCTGTGTCCTTGCCCAAACTCAAAAAAAAGTCTATGAAAAAAGGTACCAGGGGCATCTCATGGGGCCCCCTACTGACCTTGGGCCCTCGGGCAGTGCCCGAGTTTCCAAATGGTCAGTCCGCCCCTGGACAGAGTATGCATCCCTACCTACTCTTAGATTGTAAGCTCTAATGGGCAGGGCCCTCCAAATCCTCCTGTATTAATATGTATTGTACCTGTGCTGTCTGCCCTTATGTTGTAAAGTGCATGTAAACTGTTGGCACTATATAAATCCTGTATAATAATAATAATAATTAATAATAATAAAAAATACTTTAATAATATCAATTACACAATAAATCACAGACAGGATCATATGAAGAAACAACAATGAAATTTAGGCACCTTTACATGGCTACATTCAGCTGCATTCGCTGTTCATTTGCAGCATTGGTACTCAAGATGTACAGTCAAAATCATTAGGAAAAAAATCCTCATTTGGCAAATCGCCCACTAGGTGATCTGGACCACGCCAAGCACGCTTGACCACTAAAGTCCAGTTTGTTGGAGTAGTATGATTGCTCTGTACCATGCTCTGCCACAATTCAGCATACTGTGCCCCTCTTGAAGGGGTGAGCACCACCACAGTTCAGCATACCGTGCCCCTCTTGAAGGGGTGGGCTCTGCCACAGTTCAGCATACCATGCCCCTCTTGAAGGGGTGAGCTTCGCCACAGTTCAGCATACCATGCCCCTCTTGAAGGGGTGAGCTTCGCCACAGTTCAGCATACCATGCCCCTCTTGAAGGGGTGAGCTCCACCACAGCTCAGCATACCGTGCCCCTCTTGAAGGGGTGAGCTCCTCCACAGATAGCATACTGTGCCCCTCTTGAAGGGGTGAGTTCGGGCACAGTTCAGCATACAGTGCCCCTCTTGAAGGTTGAGCTCCGCCACAGTTCAGCATACTGTGCCCCTCTTGAAGGGGTGAGCTCGGGCACAGTTCAGCATACACTGCCCCTCTTGAAGGGGTGAGCTCCGCCACAGTTCAGCATACCATGCCCCTCTTGAAGGGGTGAGCTCCGCCACAGTTCAGCATACCATGCCCCTCTTGAAGGGCTGATCTCAGGCACAGTTCAGCTTACTGTGCCCCTCTTGAAGGTTGAGCTCGGGAACAGTTCAGCATACCATGCCCCTCTTGAAGGGGTGAGCTCGGGCACGGAACCGATAACTGGCAATCCTGACAGGACACATTTATACTGATAATAAGGGCACTGATCATCAGTGCCCTGATTATTGGTGCAGCCACATCAGTGCCAATCAATGCCCATTGGTGCAGCATATTAATGCTCTTCAATGCTGCCTTTCAGTGCCCATCAGTGCAGCATATCAATGCCCATCAGTGCAGCATATCAATGCCCCTCTGTGCCACCTATCAGTTAAATTACTTATTTGCAACATTTTATAACAGGAACTAAGAAAAACTTATTTTTTTCAAAATGTAAATTTTTCTCATTTGTTTAGCAAATAATAAAAAAACCAAGTGGTGATTGCCACCAAACTATCTGTCTCAAAAAATAATAAACATTTCATATGAGTACAGGGTTGCAATTGTCATTCAAAGTGCAACAGCGCTGAAAGCTCAACATTGGCCTGGGCAGGAAGGCGGTGAAAGTGCCCTGTATTGAAGTTCAGCTAATGGTTGTTATTTCTGGAAAAATACCACTTCATGGCCACTAGATAGAGCTGGCGATCATAGAAAATCAATGCAAAAACAACACACAACAAATACAAAGCAAAATCATCAACATATGAGCAGAATTTGTGAAAGATGAAAACTTCTAGCATTTGACCGGCTAATTTTTCAAGCATAGACCCCTAAGTTTTCTTTGTTCTTTGTTTTCTGAAATGTTCTGCACTTCTTCCCAGTGCAGGTTTGCACACAGACACTCTCTGTATTCAGTAAGAACATGAGTAAATATTAGCAGTCATTATCATCACATTTACAAATTGCTCATGATATAAATAAATATACAATATCCTCAGGTCAGACAATGTGCTAGTATTTGTCAGGCAGAGTCAGTGGTTAACCGATACAAGAAGTAGGTAAATTATTATTATATTATACAGGATTTCTATAGCGCCAACAGTTTGTTCAGCGCTTTACAATATAAAGGAAGACAATACAGCAACAATACAGTTCAATACAAGAGGGTTAGGAGGGCCCTGATCCTGGGAGCTTACAATCTAAGCCCAACTGAACCCTTCAAGCTATATTAACCTCCCTGGCGGTATGATTCTTTCCGATTTTTTGTGCTGAAAGCGGTACCATTATTTTGCATGGAAATATGTAGTTTTTTATTGTAGGCTGTAATTTTTAGGAATAACTCACTGAAATCTGTCCGAACAAGAGTCTAGTAAACATCCCGGATATGATAAAACTTGAAACACGAAATCATAAATTATAATTTAATAAATAATCATAAAAAATAATATAATAATAAATTTAATTCAATAATATAATCAAACCAAAAACACTGAAATTTGAAATACAAAGGCAAATTCGCACATCGCTGAGCAAAGTCGCAAAATCGTTTTCAGTGTCTGATGCCGAATTTCCCCCACGAATCATTATCACTCAATTCTGCAAGTGGTTCTGATTTACTATCGCTGTTCTCTAGCCGGTCTAAAACCGATTTTGACCTAAAGGGACGCTTTTTGGACGCCATGGACGTTTCTCAGTTTCCAGGCAGAAAGAATAATCAAAATGCAGGCAGAGCGCAGGACAAAGCAGTAGGGACAAAATGTATGTGAAATGGTTTGATACAGGAATGTTTTACTATGTAATAATCATTTTTTTAAAAATTACATTTTTTTTTTAAATTTCAAATTTGCCGCCAGTTCCGGCGCCCGTACGTCCCGACATCACAGGGACTGGAACACGGAAGCCGGATGCCGGCATCGGCCGTAGGAGATGGCCGGGGACGCTGCAGGGGACACATCGTGGGAACGAAGGACAAGGTAAGCTCTGCAGGGACTCCCTGAGCAATGCCGCATGGTAAGCCCGAGTGTAGCTCGGGGTTACCACTTTTGGTACTGAAACTTTACCCCGAGCTACACTCGGGAATACCGCTAAGGAGGTTAAACCCAAAAGCAAATATTTATTATATTGCAGCTTACCAATTCTTACATGTGGTGGCTGCATTCATTTTCTATTTTATGCTTTCTTCTATTTTATTTATGGTGATCCAACTAGTAAGTCTGTTTTATTTTAAAAGAACAAGCTCTCTTCCAGATGTATCAGTTGACAAGGATGCGACATACCATTTACCACCGACATGAGTGCTTACAATGATTAGCTTTGATTTATTTATGTAAAACCTTTATCCCAAAAAAAAAAAAAAAAAAAAACAGTTTGTAACTGATTATAAATTGTTAGCTGGTGTTTGGCTTTACTTTGTTACTGTATCTAAATCTGCTAGTACATCTATCACTTGACTCCTCCAATATTGACAATGCTGCTGTCCAGAGGTGCCCCCTGTGCTCCTTCATCCAGAATGGGGGTGCTGCAATACAATGTTATGTTACTGGCCAGATCACCAGGTGAAAACAGAAGGGGAAAAAAGACCTAAAAAAGAAAACTAATGCAGCCACCACATCTAATGACTGGTAAGCTGTGATATAATACATTTTTGATTTTGGGTTTAATACTGCTTTAAGTTTCATGACTGTAATGTGTAACAGAGCTTTCTTTCGGTGGCATTTGATCACCTGTGTTTTTTTAATTTTTTTGCTCTATAAACAAAAAAAGGTTGACACTTTTGAAAAAAAAAAAAAAAAACTATATTTTTGACTTTTTTCTATTAAACATGTCCAGTAAAAAAATTTTAAAACTCATAAATTGAGGCCAAAATGTATTCTGCTCCATGTCTTTGCTAAAACAAATCCCAGTACATGTTGTAGTGTTTCCAAATGGCGCTATATATGCTGGAAGTTTTCTTACTAGTAATTGCGGCGATCAGCGACTTATAGTGGGACTACGGTGGGCATTCAGACACTGGGGGGAAATGACTGTCACTGACATCCCTAGTGACACTAAAACAGTGCTAATAAAAACTACTAACACTGTACTAATAACTCTGGGCAGGAAGGGGTTAACATTTGGGCCAATCAAAGGGTTAACTGTGTGCTGTGTGTGTTTTACTGTGTGCTGTGCTTTACACTGTAAGCATGCTGCTTTGTATGGCTCTGCTATGCAATGCCATACAAATCAGTGTGCAGGAGCTGACAGGGGAGAGATCTGTATTGTTTATATACAGGTCTTTCCCCTGTCAGCGATACTTGGTGATCGCCGGGGGCTGGCGGGTAATCACTGGCCGAGCCCAGTGATCGACAGCCGAGGCAGCGAATGGCAGTCGATCACATGCCAAATCATATACATATATATATACACACACACACACACACACGCAGGGATGGACTGACAACTCATGGGGCAATAGGGGATCATGGGGCCCCTGTGTCCTCGCCCACACTCAAGCACACCCAAAAAAGCCTATAAAAAAAAAAAAAAAAAAAAAAAAAAAAAAAAAAAAAAAAAAAAAAAAAAAAAAAAAAAAAAAAAAAGGTACCAGGGACATCTCATGGGGCCCCCTACTGACCCCGGGCCCTCGGGCAGTGCCCTAGTTCCCCAATGGTCAGTCGCCCTTGTATATACGTGATTTTGCACAGTTGTGCTGCCCTGTAGCAGTATTTCTGCTATAGGGTGGCGTGGAAGAGGTTAATTGTTACACGCTGGGGAATAGGGATGTCAGAACGAAAGCAGGAGAGCCGGATCTCTGCTTGATGTTAAAGAGCAGCTGTCTGACTGTCTAGAGCGGTGCTGATAGGAGCTGTACACATGCCATGGCCATGATCAGGGGCGGACTGACAACTCATGGGGCCCCCAGGCAATAGGGGATCATGGGGCCCCTGTGTCCTTGCCCAAACTCAAAAAATCCTATGAAAAAGATACCAGGGGCATCTCATGGGGCCCCCTACTGACCCCGGACCCCAAGTTTCCAAATAGTCAGTCCGCCCCTGGCCATGATAAGCAAAATATGATACCCATCTAAGTGAATGGGGCCACACTGGAACTGCCCTGCATGGTACAGCACAGTGGTTACAGTAAGTAGGTAGCACTCATGCCTATCAGCACTAGAGCTTTCGGTTTGAATCCCAACCATGTCACCACCTGCCTGGATTTTGCATGTTCTCCCTGTGTCTGTGTGGGTTTCCTCTGGGTACTCCGGTTTCCTTCCACACTCATGCTGGTAAGTTGATTGGCTCCTGTCTAAATTGTCCCTAGTATGTGTATGTATGAATGTGAGTTAGGGACCTCAGATTGTATGCACCTTAAGGGACAGGGACTGATGTGAATATACAATATATATTGTGGGACCTCGCTTCAAGTGGTAGAGCTTCTTCAAAGCACACAGCAACTCGCTTATTTTTTAAGGGCCCGTTTGCCCACTTTTATTTAAGAAAGTTCAAACAACCAAAATTCTTCCCACGCAGGGGTATCCACCATCACACGAATTAAAATAATCAGTATTCAGCCTCCTGGCTTGTACGCAGTTTTAAGTCTGCCTCCTGCAGACTCTTCCCCAAAGTATGGCACTAGCACACAGCTAGTCTGGCTTCCACCTCTCCTAGGTGTAGCCCACCTGACTCCGTTTGCCGGGGTGGAGCTCAGACTCATGGCCTGGCCTCCACAAAAAGGCCTGCACACACCTGTGCAATCAGCACACTGGCTGCTCCCAAAATATGGGCCCAGGATTGGAGATTTCATCCCTCCCAAATCTTAGAAATCTCCAGGCAACAGGTCCCAAAACAGGCTTTACAAACCAAAGAGGAAACTTATAAACCCGTTTCCTCTGCATTATGAGAACTGCCTGGAGCCCCTCAACCTGCATGGTTGAGAATCCTGGGTCTCCATCATGATTTCCACCGTGGCAGGATACCGCACTGCCACATATCCCCCCCCCCTTTGTTTTGATCCCGTAGGGGGCAGAACACACAACTTATACCTTCTGGCACCTCTGTGCCAGCTCTCACTTACAGGGGTCCAATCTAGTCTAACCATACCTTTCCTAAAGGGGAACTCTACCCAATGACTCCTTTGGTGTCTCTCCCCAAGCCCCATTGTCACTCTGCTATGGGCTCTACTCAGACCTTCCCTATTCTTTTTCCGGGTGCATTTCCATAACCACTTTCTCTCCTGAGATCTTAACGGGGTCCCCCTGGCCTTTCTACCAACCTTTCTGCCCCTTTGCTTCAGGTGCTCAGGTTTCCTAATACCTCTCTCAGTATTCCTGTCCCAAGGCTGTAGGGGAACTATTTCTACTGTATTTGTACCGGGACCACCCCCCTGATTTCTTGTACTTTTAGCTATCAAACCTGCATGACTCATCACCACAGCATTCAGTTTACCATGAACAGTTATATTCCAGTCAGTCAATATTACACCTTTCAATATCTTTTCCAGCATTTGTTAGGACAGTGTCTGCAGAGGGCACACCATAGGGCAGCCATCACCCACGTGAACCTCACAAAATGCCACTTCACCTGGTGTCATGTACTCTGCAGGCGGCTGTCTCACCATTTTAACTTTTGCTACACCACTTGGATCTGTATCCAAACCCTGTACAGATGAGCTCTCTTCTGATCCATTTTGCCAGTTTTCACATACCATTTGTCCCTGTATTTCAGGTGTCTTATCAGAACTGCTACATAAACCTCTTTTTGGCCCAATGACCCCGATTTCTTTATGCATATCCGTTTGAGCCCTGGTCAGGATCTCTGCTGTTCTCTGGTCCATGCTCGGCCCTTCCATCTCATGTGGTATGTCCACTGGTGCAGTCAACACGCCCTTCACCGACAACTGACCAGCACCATCCTGGACCATAGCAGCAGAAATGCTTCCCACCTGGCTGTTAGGAGGTGAAACCTTTTTTGACTCATTTTCCAATACTCCAAGACATTTCTCATATATCACATTTACAGGTAGTCCAGCAGCATACCCTGATACAACTTTTAACACCATCAACAAATTCCGAAACAAACAACTTTGTTTCGCTTTGATCTGTACAGCCAGCCATTTGGTGCTCCACCTAGTGGTACTCCGCAGTACCAGACCATCTGACTGTGGAGGAGACACCCCAGTATACATTGGTTGTACATTCCAAAGTTCAAGCATCTCCTTTAATACTTTGGATACAACCCAACCACTTGACTCTAAACCTAAGACCTTCCTGACCATATTTAGGGCACTGGGAACGCTGAGAGACTCACCTGCTGAGACTTGAGAAGTTGAAATTTTTAAAGGGACCTTCTCCAAGCTGGAGACAACCACAGCCTGGTGCTCCACCAGAGCGCTGCCATGTGCTGGGCTCACTCTCAACATCTCAGACTCAGTATCCACAAGCTGCCCCTGATCATTCCCAGTGACAACATCATTTTGACACTCCATGCCAACATCACTTTTGTGGGTCACAGACAAATTCTCTGCTGTATACACGCCCTTATCTATAGGCCGTTCTATAGATCTTCCTGCTGGCACAGCAGAAACAGTGTCCACCTTATTTTTTTGCATAAAAGCCTCATCTAACAACGAGATTAGCCGTTTACCCCAACTATCCCAGTCCATTGTATATGTGCTCAATTCACCAGTGCTCCTCAGCACCGATCCATCCGCCCAAGGAGACACACAAGAATAGACGGGCTTAGTTGCAGATCCATTGCACAAATCACTCTGGATCACGTCTGACTTGGGTAACACCTGTTTTCCCACTGCAGGTTGCAATACCTCACATCCACCACTTTGCTCTGGTGATACTTCCTGAATTACATACACACTTGCATTTTTCCCAGGCTGCATTAACCCGCTGTTCACCTGAACACTTTCAGTATTGTTAGACTGCACCAACACACTCCTATTACAAGGTGCAGTTCCACTCTGCTCCAGAGTGACATCGCAGTTGTCCAGGGCAACCTCCGGCTCCAATACACGGAGACCCCTGGAGATGTCTAAGGACACCTGTGCTGTCTTACCACCAGTTGCTATGGGAAACGACCCATCTTTAACTATAGCTTTTGCACTGCAAGAGCTCAGGGTTTTCCCAACAGCAGAACATTTCACATCAACATCAGCATTTTTAGCTCTTGTGGGCTGTTCTATCCCACTACCAACCTGTGACTGGCACACATTCGTGACATCACTTGCATTTTGAGAACCATGCACAGGTTTAACTTTAACCCCTAACTCCCCACTGTACAAGGCACTGCACAGGGAAAAGTCACTCTCAAAAGCACATTCAGTGGCCCAACTAACTGGGGTCACTCCTACATCAGAATGGACAGTCTCATAACCAGTCCTTCTCAACATGACAGTCCCAGCCATGGTTTTATCACACACAGTCTTACCCACCACAGTAGTAGGTGTCACCATCTTCATTTGAGTGCGTTGTCTCATAAACGCATCCTCAACTGCACTTTCCTTGGCAACCTTTTCCTTGCCCCAAGGTGAAGTAACAGACGCCATCATAGGCTCCATGGACTCTCTGGCACCCCCTGCAGGTAACACAAGATCCCTGTTGCCAGAGGTGGTTGCTGACATTTTAAAATAAGAATCTGGACTTGCAGTTGTAGATATTTGCCCAGTATCAGCAGTATTCCAGAGTCTAGGACAGGAAAAGATCCCATGCCCCCACTGACCACATTCCAGGCATGGTACATTTCCACTCTTATCTTTGTTGGGACACTGAGCCACATCTTCAATGCAGCTCCTCCTTCCAGGCACTACTTTTTCTCCGGTCACCATGGGAGATTGCACTCTCCAAGCAGAACTTTGCTGGCTCTTTCCAACACGCTGTATTGGCTCCTCTTGATGCCACTTGCCATGATCCTTATATGACATAGCCCCCCGTACACAGACAGCCCGACTGGCCTCCTCTGTGTTGCTATGGGCCTTCACTCTTGGTCCTGGCCTCTGGTCAGCTCCTCTCCTTGCACATAGCATAGGCTTCTCTCTGCTGGACCAACTCTCAAGCCATGACACATTCACATTTTTCACAACAGCTACTGGTTTAACTGCAGCAGTGTTGCCATGGGTGACAACACCCCTCTCCCAGGTATGGACATCCTGCAGCTCTCTCCTTGCACTGAAGGTTGGCTTGCTTTCCTCTTTAGGTTGGTTCAATGCTGCCAGGTGCCGCTTGCACCAGTCCACAGCAGACTCACCCACATCTAAGTTTCCCGGCTTGGCTGGGGCATGCGATATATAACCCCCTAGCCACAGGGCTCTCTCTCTCATTTCAGCAAACATTGCCTCCTTTTTCTGTTTTGACCGCCCCATCTTTGCAGTCATGCACACAGCAGTGTGTTTCACGGTTCAGCAACACCATGGAACACTGTCTCTTTAAGGCAAAGTCCTTTCCTCTAGCAGGTTCTCCTCACCTGCACACACAGATAGTGCAGACTTGTGCAGACTTATGCACCAAACAGTTCATATAACTGATGAACTTACTTCAATCGCTGGGATCGCCAATTCTGCCCACGGCATCCTCCACCATATGTGGGACCTCGCTTCAAGTGGTAGAGCTTCTTCAAAGCACACAGCAACTCGCTTATTTTTTAAGGGCCTGTTTGCCCACTTTTATTTAAGAAAGTTCAAACAACCAAAATTCTTCCCACGCAGGGGTATCCACCATCACACGAATGCAAATAAACAGTATTCAGCCTCCTGGCTTGTACGCAGTTTTAAGTCTGCCTCCTGCAGACTCTTCCCCAAAGTATGGCACTAGCACACAGCTAGTCTGGCTTCCACCTCTCCTAGGTGTAGCCCACCTGACTCCGTTTGCCGGGGTGGAGCTCAGACTCATGGCCTGGCCTCCACAAAAAGGCCTGCACACACCTGTGCAATCAGCACACTGGCTGCTCCCAAAATATGGGCCCAGGATTGGAGATTTCATCCCTCCCAAATCTCTTAGAAATCTCCAGGCAACAGGTCCCAAAACAGGCTTTACAAACCAAAGAGGAAACTTATAAACCCGTTTCCTCTGCATTATGAGAACTGCCTGGAGCCCCTCAACCTGCATGGTTGAGAATCCTGGGTCTCCATCATGATTTCCACCGTGGCAGGATACCGCACTGCCACAATATGTAAAGTGCTGCGTAAATTGATGACGCTATATAAGTACCTGTAAAGATTAAATAAATAAAACAGAGATGGGTTACTTTTCAGAGGGTGATTCCCATTCACATTGCACAAACGTGCTTTTTTGGGGGGTGGTTTTATTGCATTACAGCATAGTGCAGCCCACTTATTTGAATGGGATGCCCCATGTGTGACAAATGTGCCATAGAAGCTACTGCACCTTTTTTTGGATGCAGAGTTTGGCGCATGTTTAACCGCACATTATATTGCCATGCACAAAAACATGAATTTACCGGCTGCCTTTGAGTTCAGAACGTAGATATGAATGCAGCCTAAAAGAGGGTCCTGGCTGCAATAGGATGATGTCCTGGCAGGACAGGATGATGCCATCTCTGGGAGTGTTTCAGTCAGGCTTCAGGAGGTACATAAATGACCTACAACCAGGGGCGTCCCTAGGCAGATGCAGGGGGTGCGCGCCACAACGGGTGACACCTTTTGCACGGGGTGACACCGGACCCGCTCCACGAAAAGGTAAGTTTTAATGCAAGCCGACGATCCCCGCAGGATAGATCAGGGGTGGAATGACAACTCAAGGGGCCCCCGGGAAACAAGGGATCATGGGGCCCCTGTGCCCTCGCCCACAAACAAACCACACCCAAAAAAGCCTATGAAAAGGTACCAGGGGCATCTCATGGGGCCCCCTACTGACCCCGGGGCCTCGGGCAGTGCCCGAGTTCGCAAATGATCAGTCCGCCCCTGGGATTGAGCATTATGGATCAGAATCCGATCCATTATCCTCCCCAATCCACAGATACGATCCATCCTGCGGGATCATCGGCTTGCAACCTATACGGGGTTATCTGATCTCTCCATGACAGCGGTTCTCAACCTGGGGGTCGCGACCCCTTTGGGGGTCGAACGACCATTTCCCAGGGGTCGCCTAAGACCATCGGAAAACACATATTTCCGATGGTCTTAGGAACCGAGACACCGCTGCAGTCTCCGGCGATGTGTGGGCGGGATGATACGCTGCTGTCACCTGGCCACACCTCCGGGATCGCTCAGCAGCTCCGCCTCCTCGCCGCTGATTGGCCACCGGAACTGTAGCTCAGGAGAGGCACACAGGCGGCCAATCACCGGCGAGGAGGTGGAGCTTGGAGAGGAGGAGCCGAGCGGCAGCGCGCGTACATCAAAGAAGATCGAGGGAGCTGCCGGAGCGAGTGAAGAGGAGAGCGGCCAGAGAAGGAAGACAGCTGACAGGTAAGTGAGAGAGCGAGCCCAGGCTGTCACTAATACCAACGATGGGGCACTATTCCTCCCCCCACTGACACCAACGATGGGGCACTATTCCTCCCCCCACTGACACCAACGATGGGGCACTATTCCTCCCCCCACTGACACCAACGATGGGGCACTATTCCTCCCCCCACTGACACCAACGATGGGGCACTATTCCTCCCCCCACTGACACCAACGATGGGGCACTATTCCTCCCCCCACTGACACCAACGATGTGGCACTATTCCTCCCCCCACTGACACCAACGATGTGGCACTATTCCTCCCCCCACTGACACCAACGATGGGGCACTATTCCTCCCCCCACTGACACCAACGATGGGGCACTATTCCTCCCCCCACTGACACCAACGATGGGGCACTATTCCTCCCCCCACTGACACCAACGATGGGGCACTATTTCCCCCCCCCTGACCCCAACGATGGGGCACTATTCTCCCCTCCACCACACTGACATCAATGATGGGGCAATATTCCTCCCACTGACACCAATGATGGGGCACTATTCCTCCCACTGACACCAATGATGTGGCACTATTCCTCCCACTGACACCAATGATGGGGCACTACTCCCCCCACTGACACCAATGATGGGGCACTACTCCCCCCACTGACACCAATGATGGGGCACTACTCCCCCCACTGACACCAATGATGGGGCACTATTCCTCCCACTGACACCAATGATGTGGCACTATTCCTCCCACTGACACCAGTGATGGGGCACTACTCCCCCCACTGACACCAGTGATGGGGCACTACTCCCCCCACTGACACCAGTGATGGAGCACTACTCCCCCCACTGACACCAATGATGGGGCACTACTCCCCCCACTGACACCAATGATGGGGCACTACTCCCCCCACTGACACCAATGATGGGGCACTACTCCCCCCACTGACACCAATGATGGGGCACTACTCCCCCCACTGACACCAATGATGGGGCACTACTCCCCCCACTGACACCAATGATGGGGCACTACTCCCCCCACTGACACCAATGATGGGGCACTACTCCTCCCACTGACACCAATGATGGGGCACTATTCCTCCCACTGACACAAATGATGTGGCACTATTCCTCCCACTGACACCAGTGATGGAGCACTACTCCTCCCACTGACACCAGTGATGGGGCACTACTCCCCCCACTGACACCAGTGATGGAGCACTACTCCCCCCACTGACACCAGTGATGGGGCACTACTCCCCCCACTGACACCAATGATGGGGCACTACTCCTCCCACTGACACCAACGATGGGGCACTATTCCTCCCACTGACTCCAACGATGGGGCACTATTCCTCCCACTGACACCAACGATGGGGCACTATTCCTCCCACTGACACCAACGATGGGGCACTATTCCTCCCACTGACACCAACGATGGGGCACTATTCCTCCCACTGACACCAACGATGGGGCACTATTCCTCCCACTGACACCAACGATGGGGCACTATTCCTCCCACTGACACCAACGATGGGGCACTATTCCTCCCACTGACACCAACGATGGGGCACTATTCCTCCCACTGACACCAACGATGGGGCACTATTCCTCCCACTGATACCAACGATGGGGCACTATGCATCCCACTGACATCAGTGATGGGGCACTATTCCTCCCACTGACACCAGTGATGGGGCACTATTCCTCCCACTGATACCAACGATGGGGCACTATTCCTCCCACTGATACCAATGATGGGGCACTATTCCTCCCACTGATACCAACAATGGGGCACTACTCCTCCCACTGACACCAATGACATGGCACTACTCCTCCCACTGCAAAATTACAGTTATGAAGTAGCAATGAAAATAATTTTATGGTTGGGGGTCACCACAACATGAGGAACTGTATTAAGGGGTCGCGGCATTAGAAAGGTTGAGAACCACTGCTCCATGAGCTCCACAAAAAGGTAAGTTTTAAAGCACACCGACGATCCCCGCAGGATGGATCGGATCTGCGGATTGAGCATAATGGATCAGAGTCCGATCTATTATCCTCCCCAATCCGCAGATCCGATACATCCTGTGGGGATCGTCGGCTTGCAACCTATATGGGGTTAACTGATCTCTGCACAAGATCGGCGTACTTTAAAACTTACCTTTTCGTGGACAGATCAGTTAACCCGGTATAGGTTGCAAGCTGACGATCCCCACAGGATGGATCGGATCTGCGGATTGGGGAGAATAATGGATCAGACTCTGATCCATTATGCTCGATCTGCAGATCCGATCCATCCTGCGGGGATCGTCGGTGTGCTTTAAAACTTACCTTTTCGTGGAGCTCGTGGAGAGATCAGTTAACCCCGTATAGGTTGAAAGCCGATGATCCCCGCAGGATGAATGGGATCTGCAGATTGGAGCATATAATGGATCGGACTCTGATCCATTATGCTCAATCTGCAGATCCGATCCATCCTGCGGGGATCATCGGAGGGGGTGTCACCAAGTGTTCCGGCAGAGGGTGTCACCAACCCTAGGGTCGCCCCTGCCTGCACCTATAGCAAGGACATTATTCAGCTTTAGTCAAAGCTGCACAGGTTGTTTTTATGTACAGGCGCCTTTTAACCACTTGACTTCCGGAAGATTTTACCCCCTTCCTGACCAGACCATTTCTTTGCTATACAGCACTGCGATACTTTAACTGACAATTGAGCGGTCATGCAACGCTGTACATAAATTATGTTTATGTCCTTTGTTCCCACAAACAGAGCTTTCTTTTAGTGGTATTTGATCGCTACTGGGTTTTTAATTTTTTTGCACTATAAACAAAAAAGATCAATAGTTTTGAAAAAAAGTAAAAATTTTTTTTTACTTACTCCTATAAAACATATTCAATAAAAAATAAATAAATAAATAAAATCCCTTCATAAATGTAGGTCACAATGTATTCTGATGCATATTTTTTTTGGTAAAAGAAATTCCAATAATTGTATATTGATTGGTCTGCGCAAGAGTTATAGTGTCTACAAACTATGGATATATACTGGGAGCTTTATTTAATCATTTGTTTTATACTAGTAATGGCAGTGATCAGTGACCGATAGTGGGACTGAGACAATTTGACACTAACTTTGTGGGAACCAGTGACACTAATACAGTGATCAGAAAAAAGAAAAGAAAACATCTCTAACAATACACACCAAACTGAGCATGTGCAGAGTGACTCCACATGATATGTCTTATCAGGAAATAAGAAGGGGACACTGGAAGAAGGGGAGGATCAGAGAAGACAGGATCAAACAGCCTTTTGACACAATACAGAGGCTTAACCCCTTAGGTTCCACAGTGAGTATAACAAGCATGCTTCACTGCATATACAGACTGATTGTACTGTTGTGGGTTTAGTAACACTTACATTTTATGACTAAAGTTCCACTTTAAAGTGGTTGTAAATCCTTACATATACTCAGTGCAGTGACTATCCTCGGGTAATACCCAGAGATGAACTACATCCTCTTGTATACATTGTACCTGGTTATATGCAGCCGTCTCGTTTCTACAGCCACTCAAAGTGCAGAATTTATACAGCTTGTCTGAGCTTTCAGGAAGCAAGGGGCAGGGAGCTGCAGTTACACTCTGCAGAGCTCAGTGAGAGCTGATTGGAGGGAAGGTACATCCCCCCCCCCCCTTTACACAGCACACAGAAGCTGAGGCTGTCAATCACACGCTGTGTGCAGGAGCTCCCTCCCCTGTCACTTTATCATCTCTTGGTGTCAGGAAAACCTGTCAGAAGTGACTCACACTAATAGCAGAGGAACCAGACAACAGACAGAAATGACACTCAGTACTCTGGATTGAGACAAGTACACACTACAGAGGAGTTTGCTTTGTTCCTATTTCCATGTCTGATGTTTAACACCATTTTGTTATACTTCAAGTATCATTTCTTGTAGGGTGTAACATTCGACACTTAACAATCCATTCAACCTTTACTTTGGTGTCATCACAATCCCGGATATAAAAGGTCTGACAAATATTTGCTTTAGCTACGATGAAAGATTTATTGTCTCGTGTAAATCCATCATTACACACAGTAATCTCCGAGTGATGAAGGAACTGATTAAGTTGTGCTAACTATATAGGGGAAAAAAAGTTATAATTTTACAGTTTTGGGTATGGTTTACTGCGGGGGTTTTTTTAATCATAAATAAAGTTTTCTTTTATTAATAATAATAAAAAAAATAATAAATGCTAATTTTTTTGCAGGTCTCTAACATCCACCAGCTCCGTGATGTGGTCATGGAGGAGGGGAAGAGGACTCCAGTGGCAACCTGTAAAGCTCTGGTGAACTCCATGCCCAAGAGGGTTAAGGCAGTGCTGGAAAATAATGGGAGCCACACAAAATATTGACACTTTGGGCCCAATTTGGACCTTGTCACTTAGGGGTGTACTCACTTTTGTTGCCAGCGGTTTAGACATTAATGGCTGTGTGTTGAGTTATTCAGCAAATTTACATGTTATACAAGCTGTACACTGACTACGTCACATTGTAGCAAAGTGTCATTTCTTGTCACATGAAAAGATAGAATCAAAAATTTACAAAAATGTGAGGGGTGTACTCACTTATGGGAGATACTGTATATAGACCAGGGCACCATTTTATTGTGGACAATCAAGGAGGAGGAGCCAAAGACACCGTGATGTCACACTGCCGGTTCCACGTGGAGGCCCGCCAGCCATCTTAATTACTGGATGGTCAGTCCATTACATTTACTCTGCTGCTCACTCTGCTGTATTTGGAGCATTTTCTCTGCTGCTCACTCTGCTGTATTTGGAGCTTTGGAATTGCTAAAATCATGTTTTTAATCTAATAAATTAAATATTCATACCTACTACACTATGGGCATTTTCTATGGTGATTTATTTCTAGAGGCTTCCATGATCCAGCCAACACAGTATCCAGAGAAGGGAGTTCCTTAAAGTAGGCTTCTACATGTTGGTTATGTGTTAGAGAAGACACTAGTATCTTGTGATGAGGCAGAACATGGTTTTACTTGTGTGGCTTAAGTTGCAAACATACAGAACACATTTCAGCAGACATCTTGGTTTTTTTTTGAAGAGAGGAAGAGAGGAATAGGAAGACAGAACCAACAAGTTTTACACATATGCACAACTAGTAACCTTAGTGTACAGTGCCATCTACTGGTCAAGTGATATTAACACACAATACTATATAGTACATGCTGTTGTATTCCCAACACTACACCCGTCCATCCCTTAAAGGTATCTTTGGCCAGCTAGACCTTATTCCTACACAGCTAACACAGTATCCAGAGAAGGGAGTTCCTTAAAGTAGGCTTCTACATGTTGGTTATGTGTTGGAGAAGACACTGGTAGCTTGTGATGAGGCAGAACATGGTTTTACTTGTGTGGCTTAAGTTGCAAACATACGGAACACATTTCAGCAGACATCTTGGTTTTTTTTTGAAGAGAGGAATAGAAAGAGAGAACCAACAAGTTTTACACATATGCACAACTAGTAACCTTAGTGTACAGTGCCATCTACTGGTCAACTGATATTAACACACAATACTATATAGTACATGCTGTTGTATTCCCAGCACTACACCCGTCCATCCCTTAAAGGTATCTTTGGCCAGCTGGACCTTATTCCTATCCGTGAGCTCCTGACAGGCACAACCATACCCAGAAGGAGGATTGGCCAGGACTAGGACCCTACCCAACTCCTAGGGGAGATCCCTGCAGTGATACTTAATGCGTATTTACTTTACGCATCTGGTGAGTGCGTACTTTTACCACATGTTTTGGAGCACTAATTGCGCAATCCACAGCTTATTTGCACCTAGATCTAAACTGACTATCACTTTATTGGCATACTCATGAACAATATTATTTGTTATATTTGTAGCGCTGCACCTAATATATTTATTTTATGCTCCATTATTGGTGTCAGTGGGAGGAATAGCACCCCATCATTAGTGTCAGTGGGAGGAATAGTGCCCCATCATTGGTATCAGTGGGAGGAATAGTGCCCCATCATTGGTGTCAGTGGGAGGAATAGTGCCACATCATTGGTATCAATGGGAGGAATAGTGCCCCATCATTGGTATCAATGGGAGGAATAGTGCCCCATCATTGGTGTCAGTGGGAGGAATAGTGCCCCATCATTGGTGTCAGTGGAAGGAATAGTGCCCCATCATTGGTGTCAGTGGGAGGAATAGTGCCCCATCATTGGTGTCAGTGGGAGGAATAGTGCCCCATCATTGGTGTCAGTGGGAGGAATAGTGCCACATCATTGGTATAGGTGGGAGGAATAGTGCCCCATCATTGGTGTCAGTGGGAGGAATAGTGCCACATCATTGGTATCAGTTGGAGGAATAGTGCCCCATCATTGGTGTCAGTGGGAGGAATAGTGCCACATCATTGGTGTCAGTGGGAGGTATAGTGCCCCTCATTGGTGTCAGTGGGAGGAATAGTCCCCATTATTAGCATCAGTGGCAGGAATTATGTTCCATTATTGGTGTCAATTGGTGGAATAGCGCCCCAAGGGCCGAATAAAGGCAAGCAAAAGGGCTCATCTGGCCCCTGGGCCGCAATATGGAAACCACTGCTCTAAAAGCTGGAAATCAGCAGGTGGCCCAAAAGTTAGTATTTATTATTATTATTATTATTATTATTATTATACAGGATTTATATAACACCAACAGTTTGCGCAGCACTTTACAAAATGAAGGTAGACATTACAGTTACAGTACAATTTGGTAGAAGAGGAAACAGAGGGCCCGGCTCGTCAGAGCTTACAATCTAGGAGGAAGGGTTGAGTGATACAAAAGGTAATAGTTGTGATCAGGGGCAGACTGACAACTCATGGGGCCCCCGGGCAATAGGGGATCATGGGGCCCCTGTGTCCTTGCCCAAACTCAAAAAAGCCTATGAAAAAGCTACCAGGGGCATCTCATGGGGCCCCCTACTGCCCCCGGGCCCTCGGGCAGTGCCCGAGTTTCCAAATGGTCAGTTCGCCCCTGGCTGTGGGGGGATTGAGCTGTTGGAGGAAATAAAAGGCAGTTTACTAGTTAGATGCAGGATAGGCTTCTTTAAAAAGAAAGGTTTTCATGGATCGTCTAAAGGTGGATAGAGTAGGAGATAGCCGGACAGATTGGGGTAGGAAGTTCCATAGGATGGGGGAAGCTCGGAAGAAGTCCTGCAGGCGAGCATGGGAGGAGGTAATATGGGAACTAGAAAGCAGAAGGTCTTGGGAGGATCAAAGAGAGCGGTTTGGTTGATATTTTGAGACCAGGTTTAGTGATGTAGCTGGGGGCAGAGATGTGGATGGCTTTGTAAGTTGTTGTTAGTATTTTGAATTTTATTTGTTTTGTGAGCAGGAGCCAGTGGAGAGATTGGCAGAGAGGGGTAGCAAACACTGAACGGTTGGTAAGGTGGATGAGCCTGGCAGCAGAATTGATGATGGACTGGAGGGGGGATAGCCTATGTAAAGGTCATCCAATGAGGAGGGAGTTGCAGTAGTCAAGGCGAGAGACTATGAGGAAGTGAATTAGGAGCTTTGTGGTATCATTGGTTAAAAAGGGGCGTATTCTGGAGATATGGCGGAGGTTGAGGCGGCATGATTTGGACAGGGATTAGATGCAGACCTGAAAGTATAGTTCAGAATCCAGGATTACCCCCAGCACCCTGGCATGTGGGGATGGGTTGATAGTAGTGCTATTGATCCTGACCGAGAAATCAGGGAAAGAGGTACGTGGGGAGAGCAGGGGCGGACTGACCATTTGGAAACTCGGGCACTGCCCGAGGGCCGGGGTCAGTAGGGGGCCCCATGAGATGCCCCGGTACCTTTTTTGAGTTTGAGCAAGGACACAGGGGCCTCATGATCCCCTATTGCCCGGGGGCCCCATGAGTTGTCAGTCCGCCCCTGGTTGTAAGTGACACTGAAGGTGCGGTGAGATAGGTAAGATTCGAACCAAGGAAGAGTGCAGTCACGATGGCCAAGTAAATAGAGTTTTTTGAGGAGGAGGGGGTGGTGAACTGTGTCAAAGGCAGCAGAGAGGTCCAAGTGTAAGAGTACGGAATAGTGTTTGTGAGTGTTAGGAGAGTAGTTTCTGTGGAATGTTGTGAATGAAATCCAGACTGAAGGGGATGGAGAAGGTTATTTTCAATAAGGTGGCAGCTCAGCCGGTTGTAGACTAAACGTTCAAGGAGTTTGGAGGCAAAAGGGAGTAAGGAGATGAGTCTTAGGTTGCTAAGATTGGTGGGGTCCAGTGAGGCCTTTTTACGTATGGGGGTGACTAGTGCATGTTTTTAGAGAGTTGAGGAAGATGCCAATAGAAAGGGAGAGATTGAAGATATGAGTTAAAGAGTGAAGGAGAGAGCCAGAGGATGACTGTAGTATTTGTGAGGGAACAGGGTCCAGGGGGCAGGTGGTTAGGTGGGCTTTAGAAAACAGTCTACCAACCTCCTCTATAGTAGCTGGGTTACACAAGGGAAGTATAGATTGTGCAGTGGACAAGGAGTGTAGGGTGAGGGATATCTGTACAGTGGAGATCTCCTCCAAACCTGTTTCCACTGCTGCACACTGTGGCTCCTCCGTGCAGGTCATATGCCCTGTGGTGATGTATGTGAGGGCAGGAGAAGCAAGTTTTTCTCAAAAAGATTACAAACCTGCCAAACCATAGCAGACCCAACCCCCACCCCCCATTTTCCAATCATTCTGTACTCTGTGTGCTCCACCCTGCTCACTATACTATTCTGGTGTGTGCAATATACCGCTCCATCCTGTACACTATACTACTCCACTGTGTACAATATACTGCTCCATCCTGTACACTATACTACTCCACTGTGTGCAATATACTGCTCCATCCTGTACACTATAATACTCCACTGTGTGCAATATACTGCTCCATCCTGTACACTATACTGTTCCATTGTGTGCAATATACTACTCCACTGTGTGCAATATACTGCTCCATCCTGTACACTATACTACTCCACTGTGTGCAATATACTGCTCCATCCTGTACACTATACTACTCCACTGTGTGCAATATACTGTTCTATCCTGTACACTATACTACTCCACTGTGTGCAATATACTGTTCTATCCTGTACACTATACTACTCCACTGTGTGCAATATACTGCTCCATCCTGTACACTATACTACTCCACTGTGTGCAATATACTGCTCCATCCTGTACACTATACTGTTCCACTGTGTGCAATATACTGCTCCATCCTGTACACTATAATACTCCACTGTGTGCAATATACTGCTCCATCCTGTACACTATAATACTCCACTGTGTGCAATATACTGCTCCATCCTGTACACTATACTACTCCACTGTGTGCAATATACTGCTCCATCCTGTACACTATAATACTCCACTGTGTGCAATATACCGCTCCATCCTGTACACTATAATACTCCACTGTGTGCAATATACCGCTCCATCCTGTACACTATACTGTTCCACTGTGTGCAATATACCGCTCTATCCTGTACACTATACTGTTCCACTGTGTGCAATATACCGCTCTATCCTGTACACTATACTGTTCCACTGTGTGCAATATACCGCTCCATCCTGTACACTATACTGTTCCACTGTGTGCAATATACCGCTCCATCCTGTACACTATACTGTTCCACTGTGTGCAATATACCGCTCCATCCTGTACACTATACTACTCTACTGTGTGCAATATACCGCTCCATCCTGTACACTATACTACTCCACTGTGTGCAATATACCGCTCCATCCTGTACACTATACTACTCCACTGTGTGCAATATACCGCTCCATCCTGTACACTATACTATTCCACTGTGTGCAATATACCGCTCCATCCTGTACACTATACTGTTCCACTATGTGCAATATACTGCTCCATCCTGTACACTATACTGTTCCACTGTGTGCAATATACTGCTCCATCCTGTACACTATACTACTCCACTGTGTGCAATATACTGCTCCATCCTGTACACTATACTGTTCCACTGTGTGCAATATACTGCTCCATCCTGTACACTATACTGTTCCACTGTGTGCAATATACTGCTCCATCCTGTACACTATACTGTTCCACTGTGTGCAATATACTGCTCCATCCTGTACACTATACTACTCCAGTGTGTGCAATATACTGTTCTATCCTGTACACTATACTGTTCCACTGTGTGCAATATACTGCTCCATCCTGTACACTATACTACTCCACTGTGTACAATATACTGCTCCATCCTGTACACTATACTACTCCACTGTGTACAATATACTGCTCCATACTGTACACTATACTACTCCAGTGTGTGCAATATACTGTTCTATCCTGTACACCAGGGGTGGGCAAACTTTTTGACTTGAGGGCCGCAATGGGTTCATATATTGGACCCGGGGGCCGGACCAAGAGTAGATGAATGATGTGTATGTGTCATCCATAGTAAGTATAGTAATATTCCCCCATAGTAAGCATAGTAATTAATCCCCCATATAGTAATTCATCCCCCATATAGTAATTCATCCCCCATATAGTAATTCATCCCCCATAGTAATTCATCCCTCATATAGTATTTCATCCCCCATAGTACTATTCCCCCCCAAGTAGTAAGCCAAGTCCCCCCTGTGTCAATTTACTTACCTTTGCTCCGCGCGTTCCTCTCGCCGTGTTCCCGCGCCGTTCCGGTCTTCAGGGCGGACTGTGAGAGGAGCCTAGCTCCTCTCACGTTCGTCACGCTGCCCCGCCTACACACATCCTGACAGCCAATGTATCACGCTTCGCGGGCCGGATTAAAAGGTCCGCCGGGCCGTAGTTTGCCCATTGCTGCTGTACACTATACTGCTCCACTCCACTGATATACTAGCCTCTGTACTATAATACCCTTCTCTGTACTGTACTGCTCTTCCTTGCAATGTACTGTACTGCCCTTCTCTGTACTGTACAGGGGTTGACTGACAACTCATGGGGCCCCCGGGCAATAGGGGATCATGGGGCCCCTATGTCCTCTCCCACACCCAAAGAAACCTATGAAAAAGCCAATGAAAGGTACCAGGGGCATCTCATGGGGCCCCATACTGACCCCGGGCCCTCAGGCAGTACCCCAGTGCTCGAATGGTCAATCCGCCCCTGGTACTGTACTACCCTTCTCTGTACACTGTACTGCACTCCATTCTAAAATCCTGAAGCAAGTTAAAAATGACTCCATTGCGGCAGTAAATCTCCCCAGCTATTTGCACTGCCATAAAATATTATGCAAACCATAAAAGCCGAGACTATGAACCTTTCTATATGTAACATCTAGGAAAGCCCCCGGTAAATGATTAGATGACCTAGAAACTGCCACTGTTTATGAGACGTGCTGAAGTGGTGAGCGAAAACCATGTTGTGTCCACATAGAATCTAACTTTGTTTTAAAGTTAGGTAAAGCTGGTTCAGTCAGCGTCCTCAGATTGTACTTTGTACCTTCCCATTTGTCTTGGCATTGTTGGAGCTGTCAGGGCTCCCAGGTATGACCAGAGGTGTGTGACTGATGCAGGGAAACGCAGACTTCAGATATGTGATAAACAATACAATTTATTAACACTAACCATACAAACATAAACGCAGTGCAATACTAAACATAATACAGTGCAAACAAACCAAACCAACCACCCACAGATAACAGTACATACAAGCAAGCGTCGTCAGGCAGGCCGGGTCAATATCATTTGGGCAGGTAGGTACGGGGGGAGCAAGCAGAGAATGGTCGGGGTCACAGGCCAGGTTCAGCAGGTAGCAAGCAGCGTAGTACAGAGGGTCAGGCAGAGGGATGGTCAGGGTCACAAGCCAGAGATCAAAACAGGTAACAAGCAGCGTAGTACAGAGGGTCAGGCAGAGGGACAGAAACAGGATGCAGGACAGATACAGGGCCCAGGACAAACACAACACCAAGGCAGAGTCTGTGGGTCTGGCCATCCCTTAAATACCCCAGCATCATCAGTTCCAGGTGTTAGCTGGCTGAAAGGTTGAGTCTCTGATTGCTGGGAGCACCCGCTGGCCAGCCCTGGTACTGCAGATCAAAAGGCAGGTGAGTCCCACCATTGCTGGCCAGTCCATTCCTAACAGTACCCCCCCCCCCCAAGGAGCGGCCTCAGGACGCTCCAAACAGTCCTAGCCGGGCAAAATGTTCCACCGCCCGGGTCTGGTAACTGGCGGGATATCAAAGACTGGCACACCGGGCAGGACTCCGGGCAGCGGCACACCGGGCTGGACTCCGGGCAGCGGCACATCGGGCTGGACTCCGGGCAGCGGCACACCGGGCTGGACTCCGGGCAGCGGCACATCGGGCAGAGGCACACCGGGCAGGACTCCGGGCAGAGGCACATCGGGCAGGACTCCGGGCAGAGGCACATCGGGCAGGACTCCGGGCAGAGGCACATCGGGCAGGACTCCGGGCAGAGGCACATCGGATTACCGGGCGGAGCAGCAGGCAGCGGGCCACCGGGCGGAGCAGCAGGCACCGGGCCCCCGGGCGGAGCAGCAGGCACCGGGCCCCCGGGCGGAGCAGCAGGCACCGGGCCCCCGGGCGGAGCAGCAGGCACCGGGCCCCCGGGCGGGGCGACCGGGCCCCCGGGCGGAGCAGCAGGCACCGGGCCCCCGGGCGGAGCAGCAGGCACCGGGCCCCCGGGCGGAGCAGCAGGCGTCGGGCCCCCGGGCGGGGCGACCGGCGTCCGGCCCCCAGGCAGGGCGGCGGGCCCCCAGGAGGGGCGACAGGCATCGGGCCCCCAGGAGGGGCGACAGGCATCGGGCCCCCAGGAGGGGCGACAGGCATCGGGCCCCCAGGAGGGGCGACAGGCATCGGGCCCCCAGGAGGGGCGACAGGCATCGGGCCCCCAGGCGGGGCGACAGGCATCGGGCCCCCAGGCGGGGCGGCGGGCGCCGGACCCCCAGGCGGAGCGACAGGTCTCGGGCCCTCAGGCGGAGCGGCGGGCGCCGGACCCCCAGGCGGAGCGACAGGTCTCGGGCCCTCAGGCGGAGCGGCGGGCGCCGGACCCCCAGATGGAGTGACAGGTCTCGGGCCCTCAGGCTAAGCGGCGGGCGCCGGACCCCCAGGCGGAGCGACAGGTCTCGGGCCCTCAGGCGGAGCGGCGGGCGCCGGACCCCCAGGCGGAGCGACAGGTCTCGGGCCCTCAGGCGGAGCGGCGGGCGCCGGACCCCCAGATGGAGCGACAGGTCTCGGGCCCTCAGGCGGAGCGGCGGGCGCCGGACCCCCAGGCGGAGCGACAGGTCTCGGGCCCTCAGGCGGAGCGGCGGGCGCCGGACCCCCAGGCGGAGCGACAGGTCTCGGGCCCTCAGGCGGAGTGGCGGGCGCCGGACCCCCAGGTGGAGCGACAGGTCTCGGGCCCTCAGGCGGAGCGGCGGGCGCCGGACCCCCAGACGGAGCGACAGGTCTCGGGCCCTCAGGCGGAGCGGCGGGTGCCGGACCCCCAGGAGGAGCGACAGGTCTCGGGCCCTCAAGCGGAGCGGCGGGCGCCGGACCCCCAGGCGGAACGACAGGTCTCGGACCCTCAAGCGGAGCGGCGGGCGCCGGACCCCCAGGCGGAACGACAGGTCTCGGACCCTCAGGCGGAGTGGCGGGCGCCGGACCCCCAGGCGGAACGACAGGTCTCAGGCCCCCAGGCGGGGCGGCGGGCACCGAGTCACCAGGCACAACCGTGGGCTCCGAGTCAACTGGGATGACCGCTGGCACTGGGTCAGACATTGGATCGTCTGGCTGGACAGCGGGCACTGGGTCACCAGGCATCAGGTCATTTGGCTCGACAGCGGGCACCGCGTCATCTGGCAAGGCAGTGGGCTCCGAGTCAACAGGCACGACAGTGAGCACCGGGTCATCAGGTACCGGATTGTCTGGCTCGACAGCGGGCATCGGGTCACCAGGTATGACAGCGGCCACTGGGTCACCAGGCATCAGGTCATTTGGCTCGACAGCGGGCACCGGATCAGGTACCGGATCATCTGGATCAACAGCGGGCATCGAGTCAACTGGCCTAATAGGATCGTCAGGCTGGATCAGTTCATCATGCTGGGTAGAGGCATCAGACTGAATGCCGGCGTCCGGCCGAGTAGAGGCTTCAGGCCGAGTAGAGGCTTCAGGCCGAGTAGAGGCTTCAGGCTGCATACAGGCATCAGGCTGAAGAGAGGCATCAGGCTGAAGAGAGGCATCAGGCCGAGTAGAGGCTTCAGGCCGAGTAGAGGCTTCAGGCCGAGTAGAGGCTTCAGGCCGAGTAGAGGCTTCAGGCCGCGTAGAGGCATCAGGCCGCGTAGAGGCATCAGGCCGCGTAGAGGCATCAGGCTGAAGAGAGGCATCAGGCTGAAGAGAGGCATCAGGCTGCATACCGGCTTCAGGCCGAGTAGAGGCTTCAGGCTGCGTACCGGCTTCAGGCCGAGTAGAGGCATCAGGCCGAGTAGAGGCATCAGGCCGAGTAGAGGCATCAGGCCGAGTAGAGGCTTCAGGCCGCGTAGAGGCTTCAGGCCGAAGGGAGGCATCAGGCCGAAGGGAGGCATCAGGCCGAAGGGAGGCATCAGGCCGAAGGGAGGCATCAGGCCGAAGGGAGGCATCAGGCCGAAGGGAGGCATCAGGCCGAGTAGAGGCATCAGGCCGAGTAGAGGCTTCAGGCTGAGTAGAGGCTTCAGTCTGAACCACGGAAGGCAGGCTCACCGGTTTGGATACTGGCAGGATGGTATTGGTTGGAAAGAATTTTCGCTTTTTTCTGGTTTTAACTACTGGAGCACTGCAAGTAAACGCAGGTCTGCAAACGAATGGAGCAGCTGGAGACAGAGAAGAACTGGAGGATGGAACAGGAGAGGGAGCAGTTGCTACAGAGGGCTTTTTTACAGGGTTAAAGGCAGGATAGGTGCAGCGAGTGGGAACAGGGTACTGACATGCGGTAGATAGCAGGGCAGGAGGAGCTGTTGGGAATGCAGGAATAGAGTTTTGAGGAAATAGATTAGAAGCAGGACTGGGTCTTTGTAAGCTGACTGAGGCTGGGTGCAACAAATCTGTCCATGTCTGCAGTATGGGTTGAACAAAGCTGAGCTTACACAAAGCCTGTCTGACCAAAGACTGCACTGCGTTTATACAATCTCTTAGTGTCTGTGGTGAACATGTGGAATAACGCTCCAGAAAGTAACCCACATCATCCTCTAATAACCACACCAGGGACTCTACCTGGTCTGCACTAAATGGTGGCAAAAATTCATCCCTGCATTCGGGGGAACCAGATGAAACCAACTCAGCACAAACCTCAATCAAAGGCTGCACCTCAGAGAACTCTGTGCCCTGATCTACTAGAACATGAGCGAGCCGTATACATTCTAGCAGTTCATCCCGGGTATACTCCTTCAGAGTTTGATAAGCATACTCCCTGTCATCAAACACTAACAGATATAAATATTCAACCTCATCAAGATCCATCCTTCCCATCAACAAGCCAAGATGGCTTCCCTGTGCAGCCACTTCTGGTCAGGATTGGCCTTGGTGTAATGTCAGGGCTCCCAGGTATGACCAGAGGTGTGTGACTGATGCAGGGAAACGCAGACTTCAGATATGTGATAAACAATACAATTTATTAACACTAACCATACAAACATAAACGCAGTGCAATACTAAACATAATACAGTGCAAACAAACCAAACCAACCACCCACAGATAACAGTACATACAAGCAAGCGTCGTCAGGCAGGCCGGGTCAATATCAATTGGGCAGGTAGGTACAGGGGGAGCAAGCAGAGAATGGTCGGGGTCACAGGCCAGGTTCAGCAGGTAGCAAGCAGCGTAGTACAGAGGATCAGGCAGAGGGATGGTCAGGGTCACAAGCCAGAGATCAAAACAGGTAACAAGCAGCATAGTACAGAGGGTCAGGCAGAGGGACAGAAACAGGATGCAGGACAGATACAGGGCCCAGGACAAACACAACACCAAGGCAGAGTCTGTGGGTCTGGCCATCCCTTAAATACCCCAGCATCATCAGTTCCAGGTGTTAGCTGGCTGAAAGGTTGAGTCTCTGATTGCTGGGAGCACCCGCTGGCCAGCCCTGGTACTGCAGATCACAAGGCAGCTGATTCCCACCATTATTGGTGAATTCATTCCTGAGAGAGGGTGTGTTGCACTTGTCTGCTGAGCTCCAGAAAGGCCCGAGAAGCCTGGGGCTAAAGTGCCCTGCCCAGCCCAGGCAGGATGGCGGATTCTGGGCCTGGGTCCAGCGGGGAGAAGGCCCTGGAGGGGCCTAGTACCGGCCTCTCTTTTCCACCAGTAGAGGACCTGGGAATGGCCCCTAGGAAGGGGGAAGTTTATTCTGCCTACCGGGACCGTGTGGCCGCTCGGGCCAGGTTAATAGAGAAGGAGGAAGCCAAGCTCCAGAAGCTGACTCTGGAGCTAAAGAAGCTCCGGTCATCCTACGACCGTGTATAGTCTACTAAGCGGCAGGCCATGAAACCGGACCTGGAGGCGCTGGAACTTCGTGTGTCACAGCAGGGGAGGTATGTGGCGGCGCTGCAGCGCCAGAGCGGCGTCCTAAGCGAGAAGTATCTGAATGAAGCGAGATTCAAGGCTGCAAGAAGCCGCAGTGTTGCGGCGATGCGGGGTCCGGTGGAGGAGGCCTCTTCGGTGGAGGAATTGTCGGGGGAGTTGCTGGTGGAAGGCGAGCAGGGGCAGGTTGAGCCCACAGCACCCTCAGAGGAAATGGCGTCTATCATGGAAGACAGCGTGGTGGCAGGATCATCAGAGTCCCTCCCCCCTGGGCAGCTGCCTGTGGATTGGGGGACCCAGGTGGAGGAGGAGGAGATAGTGGGCGGATTGCAGTTCCTGGCAGAGGCGGTTGCAGAGCTGCGTGGAGCCGACTTCAGGTTTACGTCCGAGGACTCAGAGGAAGAAGCTGAAAGTGATGTCATCCCCCGCAAGCCGGCTAAGCCGGTGGTGAAAGAGCATGCTGCCTTTGTCATGCTGCAACGCATCCCCAAGGACGTGTTGGCAAAGGCAGGGGAGCCACTGGAAGGGGAGAAGGACTCTGCTGATTGTGTTGGTGAGATGGTTCTGGACACTGGGGTAGCGGGTATAATGCCTGCAAAATTGTCTGAGCTGCAGGTTAGCCCTACAGTCCTGGCTAAGGGTGTTTCCCCTCCGGTGGTGGTCCCACTGGGCCCCGCCCCTTTGGGGGGCATGGTGGCCTCTGGTGTGCAACCAGCAGGTCCCCCGGTTTCTCCTCAGGGGGCTCCAAGTTCTCAGGTCCAGGCTCCTGCGGGTCCGGCTCAGGTGGGTTCTCCTGCTGGTATGGGTGGTCCCCAGCCCCGGGCTCCCCCAGGTCATGGCTCATCAGCATCTGCCCCTTCAGTTGCTGCTGCTGGTGTGGCGGCTTCCCCTGGTCATGCCCCCTTGATGTTGAGTGCCCCTGGGGCTGGATCGGGGCTCAGTTACTCTGCTGCAGTTAGGGGAGGTCAGGGGTCAGTGGGATCGGCCCGGGCAAGGGCAGGTAACCTACCCACTTCCGCCGCAAGGCGAAATGTTGTTCAGTTGAAATGGTCAGGGGAGGGCCCCCCCCTTAGCAGGAGAGAGGTCATAGACCGCATATTAGAAATGGGCTTCCATGCCGCAGATATTTTTGCGTTTATTGCTCCAGTTGGTACTGGAGAATATGACGTGTCCTTCATGCGGCCAGAATTGTTGGACCTCTTTTGGCAGAGGTATGAGGCCACCTTTGTCACCAGCCCTAGGTGGGTGGGCCTAACCCCGAGGCTCGTCTCTCGCCAGTCCCTGATTAAAAAAATAACGGTGCTGGTGAGAAATGAATCCATCCCTGCATCAGATATTGTGGTCTGGCTAAGCAGATATGGGGATGTGATGGGGCCCCTTGGGAAGATCAAGGATGAGAGGGGAATATGGACAGGTGGGTGGACGACCACCGTCCGCTTAAAGGTGGTTGGAAATGTGCTCCAGCACATTCCCTCTTCCGCTTTTCTAGGGAAGGACCGCCTGATAATTTTTTATGCGGGTCAGCCGAGGGTCTGCCACCGGTGTGGGGGCAAGGGGCATTTTGCGGCCACCTGCCCCGTCATTAGATGTTCCCTGTGTCAGGAAATAGGACACCTGGCCAGGGACTGCAATGTTGTCCGATGCAATCTCTGCGGGGAGCTTGGGCATTCATACAACCAGTGCCCGGAGGCCCTCCACAACCTTCCGGTGGGGGAGCTTGAAGCAGAGTTGGATCGGGTAGATGCTGAAGAGGCGGAGGCGGCATTGGAGAGAGCGGCTTCGGTTGCTGTGGCGGCCCTTGTGAGGGAAGGGGAGGTTTCTGTGGCCCCTCCTGTCTCTGTCCCCCCTGTTTCGTCTACCCCTTTGGAGTCCCCTGTTGTTCCCCCTTGTGTGCCGGTTCCTCCTCCCAGGACTAAGAAACAGCTGAGGGAGGCTGCTAAAGGGGCCGGGATGGTTGAGGCTAGGTCTAGTCCCTCAGTGTCTGCTCCCCCCTTGCTCTTGCCGCTGCGGCGGAGTAGGAGGCCCGGTAGGGAGTCCCGTGAGTCCCAAGGTTCTGCTCCGGTAGGGGCTCGGGTGGAGGAGGGGTGGTCCCTGGTGGGTAGGCGGAGTAAGCCAGTTTTGTCCTCAGCAGGGTCGGTGTCCTCTTTAGAGGCGGGGGAGGTGGCCCTGGGGAATAGGTTTGGGGCTTTGTCGGGGGAGGAGGAGGGGTCAAGTGATCCCGCTTCCCCGATGGAGGACGAGGATGCTGGGGGGTCTCTTAAGAGAGTGAGGGACCCTGCCAAGAAAGTCAAGAGGAGGATTAAGAAACGTCCCTCTCAATTATCTTAATGGCAGTTCCCGCTCCGATAAAGGTGGCAACCATTAATGTTGCCAGCATAAAGTCTGTAAGTGCTAGAGAAACAGCCTTATTTTTGATCAGTGGGATGGAAGCTGATATTTTCTTTTTGCAGGAGACCAGGTTGCCCACCTTGGCTGATGTCCATCTGGCCAAGCGTGAGTGGAGGCGTGGGCCCTCCTACTGGTCTCTTGCGGCTGAGCTTTACAGCGGAGTTGCGGTGCTTTTTACCGGCATGGTAACGTGTCGGCGGATAATTGAGGTAGAGATCGGAAGATGTCTGATTCTGGATGTTCTCGTAAGGGGGCATGAGCTCCGTCTCATTAATATCTATGGCCCACAGTCCAAGTGGGACAGGAAGAACCTCTTTGCGAGGATTAAACCTTACCTCTTTACATCCCGGCTGGTAGTCTTTGGAGGTGATTTTAACACCATTACTAGGCCCAAGGACAGGAGAGGCTTCACTGACGGGCTGGGATATGATAGCAATTTTCTAAATGCTATAGTCAGGGAGGCAGGTCTGGTTGACGCTTGGATTCAAAGTGTCCCAGACGGCACGGGTTTCACCTTTAGGAGAGGTAATAGCCAGAGTAGGATAGACAGGTTTTTTTTGAAGGAGAACTCTGCCTTCTCGGCACCTGAGTGTCAGGCGGTGGAGTTTTCCGATCACCTTATGCTATCTGTCACCTTGAATATTTCAGACACGCCGCTGAGAGGAAAGGGCATCTGGAGGATGAATTCGTCTCTGCTGGAGGACGAGGAGGTGAGACGATCTTTCGAGGAGTTCTTTCAGGCGCAGGAGACAGTGCTGGATTTCTGCGGCAGTAAGTCTGAGTGGTGGGAGCTCACCAAAGTGCGGATCAGCAGGTTTTTCAAGGCTATTGGTAAGAGACGGCAGTTTAAACAGTATAACGCCTACCAGCGGTTGCGGAGGAAGCTCGACCGCCTTGTTTCTAGCGGTGGAGATTCGGGGGCAATCTCGGAGGTGAAGCTTCTCCTTAGGGAACTCCAGTATGATCGGCGTGCCTCTTTGGTTCTGGAGAGGGATTATGGGAAATACCACTCGCCTGACCCTTTCCAGAATTGCAAACAGAGTGCAGCAGTTAAGACGATCTCTGCTCTGAGGGATAGTACAGGGTCCCTGGCTAAATCCAGGTCAGGGATTCTGGAGGTCTCCAGGTCCTTTTATGCGGATTTACTGAGTGAGAAACACCTTGACCGGACAGGGATGTCGAGCTTTTTGGAATCCACGCCTGGTCTGGACAGTGATGTCCCTCTGGCGAGTTTGACTGGGGAGATTACTGCAGAAGAGGTGTCCAGAGCGATTGATAGTCTGGCCATTAAAAAGACTCCTGGGCCAGACGGTCTGACTGCCGAATTTTTTAAGGCTTTTAAATCCCGCCTGGCACCTCGTCTCGTGGAAGTGTATAACAGCTGTCTGGATGAGGGATCTCTCCCTCCTTCCATGAGACAGTCTGCAGTTATTCTCCTGTCAAAGGGTAAAGATCCTTCGGCTATTGAGAACTGGCGCCCCATCAGCCTCCTCAATGTCGATAGAAAGGTTCTGGCGAAGATCTTGTTCTGGCGCTTGTCGTCAGTGGCAGACAGTTTGCTTTCTCGTCAGCAGCATTGCTCGGTCCGGGGCAGGAGTACCTTCACAGCGGTGTTAGCTGTCCGGGAGGCTCTGGAGCGATGTAAGGCTGAAGGATGGGGAAAGTACTTGCTGGCGGTGGATCAGGCAAAGGCCTTTGATCGAGTTGATCACAAGTACCTCTGGCATCTCCTGGACCGGTATGGTTTGGAGGGGAGGTTCATCGGCTGGTTGAAGACATTGTACCAAGGGGCGGAGAGCTTCATGTTGGTGAATGGTTGGGTTGGGCAGCCCTTTGAGGTTGGATCTGGGGTGCGCCAGGGGTGCCCGCTGAGTCCCTTGCTCTATGCCTTTGCCATTGACCCCTTCGTCAGGAGGCTAGATGGCGGGGCGGTGAGTGGGGTGCTGGTGGGTGCCATTGGAGATCCGCCTTTGAGAGTTGTGGCTTATGCTGATGACGTTTCTGTTTTCATTTCTGGACCGGAGGAGGCGCAGGAGGTGGTTTCAGTAATGGATCAGTATGCCGAGGCATCAGGTTCCAAGGTCAATCAGGACAAATGTGAAGTTCTCTGGATGGGTAGGGAGGGTGAGAGCTTCTCACTCCCGGACGCCTTCCCGGTGCCTCAGCCGAACATCAAAGTGTTGGGCATCAATTTTGGCTCTGCTGATTACAGCAAGCAAAATTGGGAATCCAAGCTGTCGGATGCCGAGGTCAAAGTGAGATGTTGGAAGGGGTGGCGGCTCTCCTTGAGGGAAAGGGTTGATTTGATCAAGACTTTCCTGCTCCCAGTCTTTTTGTACGTCAGCTTCGTTTGCCTCTTGCCAGAATCGCTCTATACGAGGATCTATAGCTGTTTCTTCCAGATGTTATGGGGGAATCGGCTGAACCTCGTCAAGAGGGACGTGACTTACTCATCCAGGCAGGAGGGTGGCCTAGGTATGGTCAACCCGGTGGTCTTTTTCTCTCTGATGTTCTTGAAACATAACTTTGGTAATATGCTGGCAGAGAGACCGCCTGCATGGGTAGGACTGTTCCGGATCTGGTTTGGACCCTTTCTGCACAGTTGGGAGAGTGGCGGGCCAGTGAGAAGCCTGCGGGTCAAGCATGGTAAGCTCCCGGCTTATGTGGCCCTGTGCCTGAAGTTACTCCGGCGGTGGCATGTGACTGCGGAGGAGGTCCGGTCCCTCCCCAGGAGGCTCCTGGGTGAGAGGATTGTGGCATCTGCTTTCCATGCGCCGCTGGCCTTGAGAGATTGCCCGGGCCATGTTATGAGGGAGGGTTTGCGGTTGATAAATCTGGAGCGGATCCCCCTGAAGTTGCGGGACCAGGCCTGGCTCGCCTTCCATGGCAGGCTCTACGTGAGGGGTAACCTGAAGTACCGTCCTGCGGATGACCGTGGTTGTCCGAGGTCGGAGTGTGGGGGTGAAGTGGAGACTATGGACCACTTCTTGCTTCAGTGCCCCTTTAACGTAGAGGTGTATAAACAGGTGGGAGGGGCTCTGGGTGTTCCTTTCCTCCATCGCATGTCGTATGCGGAGTGGGTGTACGGAGCATTCGAGAGTCGCATGGGTTTTAATTTGGACACCCTGTTTTTAGTCAGCTTAGTTGTCCGTTATTACACTTGGATGGCACGGTGTCAGGTCTCCATTCGGCAGAAGGTCCTCCCTGTTCAGGTGGTGGCGAGTGACATCCTTGGTGAGGTGGGGAAAATTCGGGGTCTTGAGAAAGACAGGCTGCGACGCAGAGCTTGGATGGAGGCGTGGAGGAACATCAAGCCTGTTGCTGCGGTCTGTTGATCTCGGGTGGTGGGATCTGTCCCTAGTTTCTGCCTTCAGCACTCCCTAGATTTTTGCGTTCGGATCTTTTTGGTAGCCTTTTGCATGGTAGGTTGTAGGGGTCAGACGTGGAAGATTTGCGGGTTCCTTAGCCCTCCCCTGTGGTGTATATAATAGTATGGTTAGGTCCTTTGTATATAGTTTAGGCCATATAGGCCATAAGCAGCAGGTTTGAATATGGAAATTGCATATGGTTTATGTTTTTGTCTGAGCCATAAAGGCTCTTAGTCATGTGGTCTCCGCCATAAAGGCCTTGTACTGTAAATATTGTATATAGTTTCCGTTTTTTTTTCCTTTCAGGTTATGGACTTTTATTTATGAGCCGTTCAGGCTATGTTTGAGTTTTTTTTTTTGTTTTGTTTTTTGTTTTTTTTCCCCAGGGACTGTTGGGACAATTTAGTTTCCTTTCTGTTGAGTTTTGTATTTATTTATTTATTTATTTATATTTATACTTTTATGCATAAGTCTGATGGATATGTATGACATCAATACATAATAAAAAATCTCCATTCCTAACAGGAGCTCTGTCCAAACTGTCTCGTTTCCCGCTCCCGCTCCCCGCTCGGGTTTGGAAATTGGCCTTCGTTACTCCTGCCATTGACCTTTGACCATACTTTCTACTAAGCCTCAGCTTCACTCTTTGGCAACATCTACTGTATGTCCAGTTGGATTTGTCCCATGTTCATGTTCATTTGTCCCATGTTCATTTACCGGCTATTCCCTGACTGTACTCTGGTTCAGTGCCATTTACCTGTCCAGTCTCTGGATTGCTGGACTAACAGCTTGCCCATTTGGGTTCTTGGTAGCCCCATCCAGGCTCTACAATCCACCACATCCCAACCTTTCCTGTGAAAGTTTGTAACTAAAAATCAAGGTCATTGCAACAGTGGTTATGGGACCTGAGATCCTGAGTTCCTGTACCTTACTGCTGTACTATAGATCTGAAGGAAACCAATTTGTGTTTTTTCTTTCATATATTTTTTAGGGTAACCAGTTTATATTTATCTCATCTGTATACCATATGAATCCGTCTGGCTGCAGCTGCCTTTAAAAAATATATGTATATTGTATTTTTCGGTCCATAAGACACACTTTTTTCTCTCCCAAAAATGGGGGAAAATGTCTGTGCATCTTATGGAGCAGTTGGCCCGCCGCCGACGCCGTGTTGGAATACCAGGCCAGCCGCTCGGCTCTACTGTGCATAAGAACCCGCTCCTCGGTCCTACCTGTTCTTCGGTCCAGTGGTGTCCTCACCGTCTTCTCTCTCTCTGAAGAATATATTTAAAAAATATATATTTTAAAAAATATTCTTCATATTTTTTTGTAACATATAAACAAGTCATTTTAACATATATTTTTCCATATATTTGTAAATGCATTCCAAAAATGTAGATTTGTATTTTTAAAGGCATACAGTATATTTGAAATGTATTATTAAAAATATTTTTCATATATTTTGTAATAAAAATGCATTTCAACATTTTATATATATATATATATATATATATATATATATATATATATATATATATATATATATATATATATATATATAAATATATATATATATATATAAATAAATAAATTTAAAATATATATATATATATATATATATATTTTTTTTTTTTTTAATTGAAATATATTTTGAAATTCTGAATATGGCCAAAATTGCAGTATTTCAAATATATATTTTCAGAATATATTTCAAATATATTTTTCTTCCATGTGGGATGTGCTGCCAACTTTATCATCAGACCCACTTTTCCACTTAGTGAAGGTTCTCTTATTTACCTACAGGTTTAGCACAGTATCCTGTTTGGGGAGGGACATTTCTCATAACCCCCCCCCCCCCCAAAAAAAAGAGGGCTACACTTGCATAGGCACACACAAACATAATCCACTCGCACCTACATACAGTACATGCATATAACCTTAAAAAAATGCAGATTTACTGTAACTGGCTGATCCAGATGCCTTCTCTGCTTGGCTGATTTTCACTTTTAAGTGTACATTTGGCACCTGCATTGCCAGGTGAAATGTTTATTTTTGTACACAGTACTGCATGGTAGAAGGAGACAGGGCAGGTCAAGACTCAGGAAAAGCCTCCCCCCATCAACAACTTTGCACATTACTGTTTCCCTGAACGAGCCCCCACTCTGCTGACTTACATTTAGGTGCTTCTCTGCCTGCACTTTCTAACCCAGCCTGTCTCAACCAGGATTCTACGGCACCCCTGACAAACATGGACGGTACCCTGGTTAGAGAAAAACTCATATAGAAGAATCAGGACATCCCTCCTCCTGCTGGTGACCCCTCTAGTGGTATAAAGATCTATACAGAGGAATCAGGACCTCCTTCCTCCTGCTGGTGACCCCTCTAGTGATATAAAGATCTATACAGAGGAATCAGGACCTCCTTCCTCCTGCTGGTGACCCCTCTAGTGATATAAAGATCTATACAGAGGAATCAGGACCTTCTTCCTCCTGCTGGTGACATAAAGATCTATATAGAGGATCAGGACCTCCTTCCTCCTGATGGTGACCCCTCTAGTGCTTTAAAGATCTATATAGAGGAATCAGGACCTCCTTCCTCCTGATGGTGACCCCTCTAGTGATATAAAGATCTATATAGAGGAATCGGGACCTCCTTCCTCCTGCTGGTGACATAAAGATCTATATAGAGGAATCAGGACCTCCTTCCTCCTGATGGTGACCCCTCTAGTGCTTTAAAGATCTATATAGAGGAATCAGGACCTTCTTCCTCCTGCTGGTGACATAAAGATCTATATAGAGGGATCAGGACCTCCTTCTTCCTGCTGGTGACCCCTCTGGTGATATAAAGATCTATATAGAGGAATCGGGATCTCCTTCCTCCTGCTGGTGACCCCTCTAGTGATATAAAGATCTATATAGAGGGATCAGGACCTCCTTCCTCCTGCTGGAAATGTTTAGATACTCTGTATCAGTTGTTGGCCCTCCGCCCATTCACAGTGGAGTTTGGAGTCTCTGATAACTGTAGAACAACAGATAAGAGTCTCCTCCCCGCACTGCTCCATGTAAACCAGGAAACGTCTGTAATATAATGAATGCTCACAAACGCCCGGGGTCACCTGGAGATAGACGGGTGCATTGTGCGGTGACAACAATTCAGTAACTGGAATTACTGGACTGAGCTCACCCAGCCACTTGTGTCTCCGCCCTTTCTGGTCACTAAAAATATAAAGTAGTCTGATCGGAGCGCAGAAGGAAGCCAGGATTGTCTCACTTCCTTCGCTGCGCTCATTATTCACAGGACGGAAACTTCTTCAATTAACGATTTGAAATCTGGACGGAGGTGAAATATTCCAGACGTGGGTGGAGGTGGCAGGTCCCCCATCCCCTGTGATTGGCACCGTGGGGTCACTGTATACCTTCCCAGGAGATCTGGTTGCACGGCTCTGATTGGATGCTGGCGTTCTCATTCCTTCCATGTGGAACTTTGTGCAGTGACAGGTCCTCTCTGACCACCGACATCATAAGCAGCTACCAGGCACCCAGGTGGAGCGCGGATACACACCAATTCTGGGTGGAGCGGTGGAAAAGTGACTAAGGCCTGTTGTCTGAGTGCCGGATTGTAGGATTCTGTTTTGGGGTGAATTCGTTTCCAGCGTTGCGAGTGGAGTAGCATGACACTGCAGAGTTACATTTCATGGTGGAGCCGGCGGACCCCAGCGTGCATCATTTTTATTGAGTAGTGTGCCACTGCGAAGTCAGTTGTTTCCCTTTTTGGGTGGAGCAGAGTGAAGTCTCAGTGTCACGGCCGGTGTGGGTGTAATAGGGGTGCAGGGGCACAGATTGACAGTATCACTTGCTGCAAAGACAGCAGCACCACAGAATTTTCTATTTTAAGTGGAGCAGTGGCGCAGGGCTGTCTGTTCTAGGTGGAGCGGGGGCACAGTGCTTTTTATTTTTAGCTGGATCAGGTCTCACAGTACTATTTATTCTGGGTGGAGTAGCTACTTTATTTTAAAATCGTCAGGGTTCAGAGTGGTCTCAGTTCTGGGTGGATAGGGGTTACATCCCATAATTTTGGGGGAAGAAGCAACACCAAGTGTTATCTGAAGGATCCCAGGGATATCAATTCTGGGTGGAGCAGGGTTAGTTTCTATTTTCGGTAGAGCAGTGCTAGAGCTGTATTCTATGTAAAGGGTGTCCTGCTGTTATTGTTATTGGGTGGAGCAGAGTCACATGGCTATTCTAGGTTGAGCAGAGGCAGTTATGTATTACAAGTGGAGCAGGCTCACTGGTTGGCAGTGCCCATTGTTGCAAATAGAGCCATAGCGATTTTTGTTTTAGGTAGAGCAGAGGCAGGGCACTGTTTATTATAGGTGGAGCAGAGGCAGGGCACTGTTCATTATAGGTGGAGCAGAGGCAGGGCACTGTTCATTATAGGTGGAGCAGAGGCAGGGCACTGTTCATTATAGGTGGAGCAGGGGGCAGGGCACTGTTCATTAAAGCAGGAGCAGAGACACAGTGTTGTTCTTTATAGGTGGAGCAGAGGCAGGGCACTGTTTATTATAGGTGGAGCAGAAGCAGGACACTGTTTATTATAGGTGGAGCAGAGGCAGGGTGCTGTTTATTATAGGTGGAGCAGAGGCAGGGCGCTGTTTATTATAGGTGGAGCAGAGGCAGGGCGCTGTTTATTATAGGTGGAGCAGAGGCAGGTTGCAGTTCCTTTAGCAGTCAGTAGGGGGGGTCAGAGTCCAGTGTTCGCTGCTCCCGGAGAGTTGTAGGCGGAGCCCAGGTCCCGCACTGAGCGGACATGGAGTCTAGCAGGGGGCGAGACAACGGCATGAAGAAACGCCAGGGGGCGGAGCTACAACCTCTATTACCTGGGGAGCAGGACACCTCCTCAGCCCCGCCTTCTCCCTCTGCTGCTGTTCCTCCGACCACCGCCTCTCCGGCCATCACTCCGCCCCCTTCTCCATCCTCCAAGAACGCCCCGCCCTCCAGCCCCGCCTCCACCCCTCTGCAGTGCTGCCCCCCCGCGCCCGACCGTCTCATCGCACGCTGCTGTCATGGAGGAGCCAAGATGGCGGCCCTGGCCTACAACCTGGGCAAACGGGAGATCAACCAGCACTTCAGTGTGAGGAACGCCAAGCTATTGGCCCTGGGCGCCGCCCTCCTCCTCTCCGCCTGCCACGCTGCGTCCCGGGCCTACAGCCGAGGTGAGTGAGACCTCCCCACCCCCTCCGTGTGATCGGAGAGTGAGCGCGACAGGTCCGCTTCATCCCCTCCGTGTTCTGTGTGAGATCATCGCCATCCTCCTCCCAAGTCATCGCCGTCCTCTGTGTGATATCAGTGTGTGACAGAGCATCCTCATCCCGCATCATGTGACATCCCCATCCCGGGTCATCTCCATGGTGATCAGTGAGAGACAGGTCCTCTTCATCCCGTGTAACAATGACAGGTCCTCTTCATCCCGTGTAACAATGACAGGTCCTCTTCATCTCCTGTAACAATGACAGGTCCTCTTCATCTCCTGTAACAATGACAGGTCCTCTTCATCCCGTGTAACAGTGACAGGTCCTCTTCATCCCCTGTAACAGTGACCGGTCCTCTTCATCCCCTGTAACAGTGACCGGTCCTCTTCATCCCCTGTAACAGTGACCGGTCCTCTTCATCCCCTGTAACAATGACCGGTCCTCTTCATCCCCTGTAACAATGACCGGTCCTCTTCATCCCCTGTAACAATGACCGGTCCTCTTCATCCCTTGTAACAATGGCAGGTCCTCATCATCCCCTGTAACAATGGCAGGTCCTCTTCATCCCGTGTAACGAGGGCAGGCCGTCCTCTTCGTCCCGTGTAACGAGGGCAGGCCGTCCTCTTCGTCCCGGGTAACGAGGGCAGGCCGCCCTCTTCGTCCCGGGTAACGAGGGTAGGCCGCCCTCTTCGTCCCGGGTAACGAGGGCAGGCCGCCCTCGTCGTCCCGGGTAACGAGGGCAGGCCGCCCTCGTCGTCCCGGGTAACGAGGGCAGGCCGCCCTCTTCGTCCCGGGTAACGAGGGCAGGCCGCCCTCTTCGTCCCGGGTAACGAGGGCAGGCCGCCCTCTTCGTCCCGGGTAACGAGGGCAGGCCGCCCTCGTCGTCCCGGGTAACGAGGGCAGGCCGCCCTCTTCGTCCCGGGTAACGAGGGCAGGCCGTCCTCGTCGTCCCGGGTAACAAGGGCAGGCCGTCCTCGTCGTCCCGGGTAACGAGGGCAGGCCGTCCTCATCCTGTATACAATGTAAACATGAATGGTCCTCTTCATGCTATGTGATCTCCATGGTAACAATTGTATAACAGGTCCACTTTGTGTTCTTGGTGCCCAACATGGTGAATTTCTCTGCCAGTGACCCCCTATGTGGGGAAAAGGAGGGGCGGGTAGGTTACTGGCACCAATAAGCCTCTGTTCACACTACAGCTCACATGTGAATCACACACAAACTGCACCACATTCCCGTGTAATTCACATACGATTCAGTGTGCTGCCATCTGAACCCATTTATCTTAACTGGGCTCAAACTGCAGCGCATAGCACCAAAAACTTGCAGGAACCTTTTTTTTTTTTTTTAGCCACACTGCAACCAGATTGCATGATTGTTTTGTACCATGCAATCCGGTGCAGTCAAACGCACTGCGTTCGCAACCTGCGTCTGGGGTGTCATTAACTTTCTATTGACACCTGCAGCAGATCGCAAAACAGAGTGCAGTTGCAATACGGTGCAGGAAACGCGCGGGGTTCACATCTCCTATGTATGAACCTACAGTAACAGTGTTTGAGGCTATGGTCACACTAGCTGATGCCAGAGTTGGGGATTATTATTGCATCCACTGACACCAATGGTGGGTTATTGTACTACAACCTCTCCAGTGTGCATTTGCGGCACGGCGCAAAAAAATGTTATAGCCCATTCACATTTATATTACAGATTTGCTTTTCTTTTGTGTTCTTTGTATTATCTATGTGACAGATCATTCCCATCCTCTGTGTGACAGATCCGTTTTATCCTTTGCATGGTCAGTGATAATAATGACAGGTCCTCTTCATCATGTTTATCGTATATGAAAGTAGTGTGGTAGGTCCTCTTTATTCTTTGTGATCTGTTTGATAATTACGATTGATCTGGTTATTTCTTTATAATGACAGGGCCTCTTCATTCTGTATACAATATAGTAATGACAGGGCCTCTTCATTCTGTATACAATATAGTAATGACAGGGCCTCTTCATTCTGTATACAATATAGTAATGACAGGGCCTCTTCATTCTGTATACAATATAGTAATGACTGGGCCTCTTCATTCTGTATACAATATAGTAATGACAGGGCCTCTTCATTCTGTAGACAATATAGTAATGACAGGGCCTCTTCATTCTGTATACAATATAGTAATGACTGGGCCTCTTCATTCTGTATACAATATAGTAATGACTGGGCCTCTTCATTCTGTATACAATATAGTAATGACTGGGCCTCTTCATTCTGTATACAATATAGTAATGACTGGGCCTCTTCATTCTGTATACAATATAGTAATGACAGGGCCTCTTCATTCTGTATACAATATAGTAATGACAGGGCCTCTTCATTCTGTATACAATATAGTAATGACAGGGCCTCTTCATTCTGTATACAGTATAGTAATGACAGGGCCTCTTCATTCTGTATACAGTATAGTAATGACAGGGCCTCTTCATTCTGTATACAGTATAGTAATGACAGGGCCTCTTCATTCTGTATACAATATAGTAATGACAGGGCCTCTTCATTCTGTATACAATATAGTAATGACAGGGCCTCTTCATTCTGGTACTTACCTATCACAGGCGCCAAAGCAGGGGTGGAGGCATTATATTTCATTGCCAGTGACCATTAATGTAGGTAGGTGGAAGAAGCGGGGATGTGGGGGTTAATTGGTACTTGCCACAATGCTGGGGGCTATTATTGTTGTCAGTGACACCAATGCTGAGGTTTATTATTGCAGTCAGCGACGCCGATGCTGGGGGTTATTATTGCAGTCAGCGACGCCGATGCTGGGGGTTATTATTGCAGTCAGCGACGCCGATGCTGGGGGTTATTATTGCAGTCAGCGACGCCGATGCTGGGGGTTATTATTGCAGTCAGCGACGCCGATGCTGGGGGTTATTATTGCAGTCAGCGACGCCGATGCTGGGGGTTATTATTGCAGTCAGCGACGCCGATGCTGGGGGTTATTATTGCAGTCAGCGCCGCCGATGCTGGGGGTTATTATTGCAGTCAGCGACGCCAGTGCTGGGGGTTATTATTGCAGTCAGCGACACCAATGCTGGAGGTTATTATTGCAGTCAGCGACGCCGATGCTGGGGGTTTTTGCATTTACTGACCCCAGTTATTGCAGTCAGTGACACTAATGCTGTATACAGTGTAGTAATGACAGGTCCTCTCTGTGGTCTGTATTCTGTATAGTAATATATTGAGATTAGTGGTACTGTTGGAGCCGGATGTCCCAGGCACATCCTGCTCATATCTACATCTCTGGCACGTGACTACATCCCGGTGTATGTTGGCACTGTAGAATCTTATAGCCATGAAGTTCTGTGTGTTATCAGTGTAGGTCTCCTCCACTCACGGATAATGCAGCTCACTCCCCCTCTCCCTGTCTTCCTGCTGGATTTTGTGCCATCGCTCTGGTCGTGACTACAGGTGGAAAGGGCACACTTGGCACCTCCTGACAGTCAGACACCAAGCTCCGATTGTCAGGATACCGTGAGAGCAAGTATGCACCTCCAGAACCGTGCTGACAGCAAGGAGAGGTTTTGGTTCAGGAATCGCATGCGGCCCAACAGGAGGGAGATTGGGAACCGCTAATCTAGAGGAGATTGGAGTAAGGCGAAAAACAGTAATACCTCAGTTTACAAATGCCTCGGTTAACGTAATTTTCGGTTTACGAATGATAATCCATTGAAAACAATGCCTCGGTTTATACATTTTTTTCTTAATACGAAGTGTATGTCGGCTTTTTTTTCTTCCTATAACTCACAGAATTAGCTGTTACTTTCCCAGTTAACGGAAACTTTGTTTCTTTTAACTTGGGGAAATAAACTAAAAGAAAAACTTTCTTTCAGCTGGGGGGAAAGTGACAGCTGAATTTCTGAGCTATAGTGATGAAAAAAAAAAAAAGCGGTAATTACATTTGAAAACCGGCACCACAATAAATAAAAAAAACAGCGTGGGGTCCCCCCTCCCATCCACACCAAGCCCTTCGGGTCTGGTGTGGATTTGGAGGGGGACTCCCACGCCAAACTTTTAAAAAAAAAAGTGTCATGGGGTCCCCCCCAAAATCCATACCAGACCCTTATCCGAGCATGCAGCCTGGCAGGTCACAAAAGGGGGGTGGGAGAACAAGCGAGCGTACATGGTACCCCTACTCATTCACAAAAAAACAAAAAGTGTATTGTGAAGAAGACGGGACGCAGTCTTTTACAAGTCGCTGCTGCCGCCGCCTACCCTAGAAAAGAATAAAAGAAAAAAAAAGGCTCCACTCCCGACAAAGGCTTCCAGCAGTCTGCCTGCTTCGGTGGTTTGACAGTCCTTAAATATGTAAAGGGCGGGGCCACCTGGAGACATCACGCATGTGACCCCACTCCATGTGACATCAATGATGTCACTTGAGGCGGGGTCACTCGGGTGATGTCCCTGGGTGGGCCCCGCCCCTTACATATTTAAAGCGGAAGTGGGTACCCGAATTTGACAGGTACCCGCTCCCATTTCCGTAGGCGATCGGAAACGGAAGTTGTCCTCCCTCCCCTCCCTGTAGTCTTTTTGGACACGTGACGGGTCCCAGAAGACTACAGGACCATTCATGAAGCGCAGCGCTACTCGCACATGCGCAGCGGGTACCTGGCTGTGAAGCCGCAAGCTATCACAGCCGGGTGCCCACACTGAAGATACTGGAATACAGGACGGCCGGTGAAGCGAGCTGAAGGGGACACACCGAGGGACAGGTAAGTGGCTGTTTTTTTATAAGCCAGCAGTTACAGTTTTTGTAGCTGCTGTCTTTTATTTTGTGACAGGTGAGTGGAACCTCCTTTCTTTTTTTTTTTTTTTTGGCTCTGCAGCGGCGGTGACAGCGGGCATCGTGATTGACGTGATTGATCTACTGCTGGGGACATTCTTTTAGTTTTTTTTCTTTTAATCAAGGACTTGTCAAAGACTGTGTCCTGTCTTTTTTTTCACTATACACTTTTTGTTTTTTGTGAATGAGTAGGGGTGCCATGTACCCTATACTCATTCACATAGGAGGGGGCCAGGATCTTGGAGCCCCCTTGTTAAAGGGAGCTTCTAGATTCCAATAAGCCCCCTGCCCGCAGACCCCCACAACCACCGTCCAGGGTTGTGGGGAAGAGGCCCTTGTCCCCATCAACATGGGGGGATAAGGTGCTTTGGATGGGGGGGGATGCCTCCTGCCCCAAAGCACCCCCCCGATGTTGAGGGCATGTGGCCTGTTATAGTTTAGAAGGGGGGCTTTCGCTTGTACCCCCCCTTTCCTGACCTGTCGGGCTGCATGCTCGGATAAGGGTCTGGTATGGATTTTGAGGGCACCCCCACAACTTTTTTTTTTATTAAATTTTGGCGTGGGAGTTGCCCTCAAAATCCATACCAGACCCGAAGGGCTTGGTATAGATGGGAGGGGGGACCCCACGCCATTTTTTAAATTTTTTTTTTTTTAATTGCTGGCAATTCTTTTACATTCAGCTGTCAGTGGGGAACCCCGCTGACAGCTGAAATATTAACACATGGCTGACAGCTGAAACATTAACACATGGTTGCCACTACTAAAATACCGTATGACTTGATAAAATAAATCGTGCAGTATTTTATTAGCGTTTATTTTTTTCTGACCTTCGGAACGGATTAATTGCTTTTCAATGTATTCCTATGAGAAACTGAGTTTTGGTTTACGATTTTTTCACTATACGAAAAGTCCTGCAGAAGGAATTAAATTCGTAAACCGAGGTATTACTGCATCTTACTGCAGCAGGTTTCTCCCTCTGTCCTGCAGCCGTTCCTCCCACTGCCTGATCAGACACAGCTCTCAGCCATCATCAAATACAATGCAGGACTGGTGGAAAAGATGACATCCCTCACCCAACAGAGACTGATATATGAAAACTGCTTAGAGACCAAAAACCTTTCATACATCAGCCTCGTTTCCACACTGCTTTCAAGCAGATGTTCCAGATCTTTATACCCCAGAGGAACCCTTGAAATAATTTTCATGTCTCAGATTTCCCTGGATAATGATATCGGCGTGATCAGTAGATATAATAATAATAATAATAATAGCAACATATATGAATGTTACATACAGTTGATGTCCAAAATTTAAACAAATAATAACAAGCAGAAAATTAATATTTCCCCCCTTACATTAGTGATCTTATATTAAGGGCCACCTTAAATTGGTTGACAGTGAAGAATGGCCACAGTACAATGGTGGTCAGTGATGGTGAGCCACCTCTCGTTGGTGGTCAGTGAAGAAGGATCCTCTTACACTGGTGATATATCGACCGCGTGCCCTCCTTTCATTGGCAGTCAGTGACGAAGGGCCACCCCCTGTTGGTGGTCAGCGACTAAGGGCCGCCCTCAGTTGGCGGTCTGTGAAGATCGAATCACTCTACATTGGTGGTCAGAGAAGAAGGGTCACCCTACGTTGGTCATCGGTGAAGAAGGGCCACACTGCGTTTGGGGGTTGGTGAGGAGGGGTCACCCTTTAAAGGTGAGAGTAAAAAGGGTGCAAGACCCTTTCAAAAGGCAGTAAACAAGTCATATATGTGGTGTGGTGTGTCAGGCTCTTCTCAATATATTGGCAAGCCATTCACAATAGATGTCACCGCAGTGGACCTCACATAGATCAGATGCATTGTCAAGAGCTGTGGTATTGTGCATTTCAGCAAGCCTTTCTGCAGCACACAAGTGTGAATGGGCCCTTCAAGTCACATGACCTACTCTCTGTGCTTCATTGCTCTATCTGTAGGGCATCCCCGGCTACACATCGTGGCCCTTTTATTAAAAAAAAATAAATAAATGAGGTGGACCACTGTGTGCTTTGGGCGTTGGTGCATAAAGGAGAACAGATGGCGATGTCAATGAGCCCTTATATGTACTGACTGGAAGTGGCAGGCTACATTCACATGGATAGTTTGGTCCATCAGCATTACTTCCTAGCGTTTTAGAAAAGTTGGGATTTGATGCTGGCTGGCCAAACCACCTGTGTGCATGAGACCTTAAGGCAGAAGTATATTTTAATTGTTGGGGGACACCTCTCGTCCTATGGTGCAAATATACCTAGCAGATTATGGCGCACACTTATCTCCTTCTCTGCTGACCTCCAACCATGACGGCTCCAGGCTCTTGTCACCACTTCATCCACCACCAACTTTGCCACCCTTTCTTACGGGTCCTATGATGATCTGGAAAACCATTGTAAGCTAGCCCCCAGCTCTGTTCTGGACACGACGTCATGTGCAGTCTTCGCAGAAAGCAAAAAGTCCCAGAGTCGGGAGAATGTCTTTTATGCCAAATAAGACTTTCTATGTTTCTTCTGATGAAAACTTGTGAAGATTGTTGTTCCATACTATATCCTTGTGAGCGCCGCTCCACCCGAATGTGATGCATCATGAAAGTATTAGATGTGACCTAATTACCGTGATGGTGTTCTATTACTCAGGAGGTGACACCATGCGGAGTGAGAGGAGGGGAGGCACATTGCCGTTATTGGTTGAAGGGATCATTCTACAATTTTCTCCAAGCTGGATCACTGCTGGTGCACTGTTCCATATTCTATCCTTGTGAGCACCACTCCACCCGATTGTGATGCATCGTGAAAGTATTAGATGTGACCTAATTACCGTGATGGTGTTCTATAACTCAGGATGTGACCCCATGTAGAGTGAGAAGAGGGGGACATTATTGGTAGAAGGGATCATTTTGGTGGGTTCTTTTCCAGCCAGATCAAGTTGCTCTCTTGGTCTCATTTCAGTTTTGGCCAGTTCACATGTAAACGTTTGTGCCAACCTGTACATGGATTGCGCCAGTGCATCAGTAGCCAGCAGCGGTGGCACATTCAAAAATGTCCTCAGCCTTCTGTCATTGGGAATGACTGACTGTACCCAGTATACATCTTCACTCATGCCGACATAAGCGAGTTGAGGTGCACCATGGACCCCTTTTCACAATTTGTGTGCCTAGAGATAGCCCATGACGGAGATCTTCCTTCACTTGCTACATTCTTGTTGCAGATCATGGACGCAGAAGGCACTTGGAGACACTGTCATCTTGCCCTTTAAGGGTGTAGTGTAGAGGGGGCCCCTGAACCCATTGATACTCACCTTGACAGCTGGTATCAATACCCAGTAGTTCCAGGTAATGGGGGAGCATGTGACTTTGTCGCATTCACACTTTAGCATTTTGTGAGCGCACATAAAAACACGCAATTTGGCATTCACAAACCATGTGAAAAACGCCTGTGGTGCTTGTTTGAAATTCATTGTTAATGGCATCCCAAACATGGCAAAACAGACGCACATTTTGGCATGCAAAAAAACTCACATCAGATGTGGCAAAACTCATGGTTAAAAAACGTACAACTCTCGGCGCTCATGAGCTACTTTGCAGTGTCTGTCAAGTGTAGGGCAGCCCTTCAAAATCAAGAGGCTACCCTATGCATGTGGCATACAAAGGAGCAGAAACGCAGTGTAAGAACGCAAATGTGAATGCAGCCTAATTGCTTGGGTCTAACAGCCAATCGCTAGGCTTGAGTGCTGTCACATGACAGAGGGAAGGGCATTAGTGCCCCCTAGTGTTTAACACTTGCCAGTACTAGGGAGTTTTGTGCTAGCAGCAGTGGGGGAAGGGGCAGCAGGGGTGACTATCAAAAAGTTGTAGGGCAAATGGGGGGGGAGATCCAGCCAATCGGCATCTCCTTATGAGCATAGCTGCTGCCTATTGGGGGAGAGCTGATGTCATGCCTCATTTGCTGTTTTCCGATGTCAGGATCTGAATGGCTCTTAGACATGTCTACACCTCCGCAAGCCAAGGATCAAACTGAGCTAACATGCACCAATTAGCTGTCGTGTATTTGTGAAGTAAGATCCCTAGGACATTTCTGACATTCCTCTCATACATGCACAAATCATTATTTTGTTTTCCTAGAAAATTATTTAGAACCCCCAAACATTATATTTCTTTAAGCAGAGGCCCTAGAGCAGGGGTGGGCAAACTTTTTGACTTGAGGGCCGCAATGGGTTCATATATTGGACCCGGGGGCCGGACCAAGAGTAGATGAATGATGTGTATGTGTCATCCATAGTAATATAGTAATATTCCCCCCTAGTAAGCATAGTAATTCATCCCCCATATAGTAATTCATCCCCCATATAGTAATTCATCCCCCCTATAGTAATTCATCCCCCCTATAGTAATTCATCCCCCCTATAGTAATTCATCCCCCCTATAGTAATTCATCCCCCATATAGTAATTCATCCCCCATATTAATTCATCCCTCATATAGTATTTCATCCCCCATAGTACTATTCCCCCCCCAAGCAGTAAGCCAAGTCCCCCCTGTGTCAATTCACTTACCTTTGCTCCGCGCGTTCCTCTCGCCGTGTTCCCGCGCCGTTCCGGTCTTCAGGGCGGACTGTGAGAGGAGCCTAGCTCCCCTCACATTCGTCACGCTGCCCCGCCTACACACATCCTGACAGCCATCCTGACAGTATCACGCTCTACGGGCCGGATTAAAAGGTCTGCCGGGCCGTAGTTTGCCCATTGCTGCCATAGAGAATAAAATGGTGGTGGTTTCCATATTTTTATGTTCTTTGATATTTGTGCAGCAGTTTGTCAAACGCAATTTTTTTGGGGGAGAAAAAAACACTTTAATCCATTTTAACAAACACAATAGAATACCCATTTTTATAAAAGAGGATGTTACACCGAGTAAATAGACACCAAACTAGTCACTTTTTAAATTTGCACAGGCCTGTGGAATGGCAACAAACTACGGTACATTCAATTTTCCACAAGAAACAGGTCACCAGTTTAGCGGTAAACAAGCAGTCTGCTACTAGAATTATTGCTCTTGCTCTATATATATATATATATAATGTGATGCACACATTGACAGCGTTGTAGAAGTACCTGTAATAATACTTTTTTATCAGATTTAATTTTTTTTTTTTGGGGGGGGGGGTTAATTTAAATTTTTTTTACACTGTACCTTTTTTTTTTTTTTTTTTTTTTTTTTTTTTTTTTTTTTTTTGGGTGACCAACTATTGATATCACAAGGGATGAACAGCATCCCTTCTGATAGTATTGCCTGTGACAGGCCCTTTTTTATGGAGAGATATGGAGTCTATAAGTCCTCATGCACAGTGGATGTTTTTACAGCGGCTGTTTTTGGCTTTTGACATTTTTTTTTCTACAGCCAGTAAACCCCCCAGCATGTTATCCTATGTGTCTGTGCACACATAGACTGTAATCAACGTTTTTTTTAGCTGGAAAAAAGCCCAGGACTAGTGGGTCTCTAGAGGAGTTTTTTTAGCTGTAAAAACGTTCTAACACTGGAAAAATGCAGTAAATTGCGGCAAACCGGTGTTTTTGGACTTTTTTTTAGCAAAAAAAAGCTGCTAAACGCTAATTAAAAAACGCTGAAAAACTCATGTTTTAACGTGACTTTACATGGCTAACGTTATTGAAACGCCCCGTATGCATGGAGCCTGAGTTTTTTTGAGCCTGAAGTTTTTGTAGGAGTATAACTTTTGTTAAAAAACACAAACTGTGAAAAACACTAAAAAAAAAAGCTGAAAAAATCTATTGCAAAAAAACGCAAACAAACTCCCGTTTTTATTGCAGCATTCTACCACTCATGCTACTGGCATTTGCATTAGAGTGCTAAAGAATGCGCAGTGAATGCTGATTATTGTTTGGGTGGATCTTTGTAGTGATTATCATTGTTGGGTATCTGTATACTGTGGATTGTGCGTTGTGTTTTACAAGCATTCCTGGTTATTATGTGTACTCGGCTGGGATATCTGACAGCTGCAGAGCCTGAGATGAAAGGAGTCGGTGTTCTGTTAACGTATCACCAACCACACCAAGGCAGGATAATAGTTTTGCTTGCAGGTGGCCTTAAGGCCCCATGTACACGGGACACTTCTAAATGATGGAAACTAACTGCTGGAAAACAAAGGTTAAAAAATGTTTGTTTAGCCGCATTTGCATAACGTGTTTATGAGCGTTTTGCATTTAGAAGCATTTTTTAAAGATAAGCACAGGAGAGCCTCCCAAATGCCCAGAATGCACTGAAAAGTGGAAAATTATTAACTATTTCAGACTGTTTCAGAGAAATACAGAGAGTAGAAGTAGAGACAGCAGTATGTGTTGAGATAATTAGGTGTGAGTTGCTCATTGACATTTCTTTTGTTTCCAAGGGTGGGAAAGGTGTCTGGTGGAGTGAATCATTAAGGTCACCTGGCAGGGGGTCTTCATGAGGAACTTGAGCTGTGAATGGATATTTAAAATATCTTTTGTTTCCAAGGGTGGGAGAGGTCTGAGGTGAGAATTGGTCATTCACATATCTTTTGTTTCCAAGGGTGGGAGAGGTCTGAGGTGTGAATTGGTCATTAACATATCTTTTGTTTCCAAGGGTGGGAGAGGTCTGAGGTGTGAATTGTTCATTAACATATCTTTTGTTTCCAAGGGGAGGAGAGGTCTAAGGTGTGAATTAGTCGTTAACATATCTTTTGTTTCCAAGGGTGGGAGAGGTCTGAGGTGTGAATTGGTCATTAACATATCTTTTGTTTCCAAGGGGAGGAGAGGCCTGAAATGTGAATTGGTCATTAACATATCTTTTGTTTCCAAGGGTGGGAGAGGTCTAAGGTGTGAATTGGTCATTAACATATCTTTTGTTTCCAAGGGTGGGAGAGGTCTAAGGTATGAATTGGTCATTAACATATCTCTTGTTTCCAAGGGTGGGAGAGGTCTGAGGTGTGAATTGGTCATTAACATATCTTTTGTTTCCAAGGGTGGGAGAGGTCTGAGGTGTGAATTGGTCATTAACATATCTTTTGTTTCCAAGGGTGGGAGAGGCCTGAAGTGTGAATTGGTCATTAACATATCTTTTGTTTCCAAGGGTGGGAGAGGTCTGAGGTGTGAATTGTTCATTCACATATCTTTTGTTTCCAAGGGTGGGAGAGGTCTAAGGTGTGAATTGGTCATTACAATGTGTGACAAGCTTGGTAGGAACATCCTGTGTTCAGTGTTTTGTCCATTTGAGTACCTTGAAAGCGCTTTGCATGCATTTTCATGAAAAAAAATTTTTCAAACTCAATGCTTATAAACGCAATTTGCGGCGTTTACAGGCGTTTTGCATTTGAAATACTGATAAAATCGACTGCTAAACGCAAATTATCTGCGGTCAAAAAAACTACTGTTAACTCAAATGCCTGTAAACGACTGTAAACGAAGATGTGTACATGGATACATAGGAAAACATTAGGGTGAGTTCCGGGGCTGCTGAAAAAAACGCTGAACAGCTCCTAAATGTGTTTATCAGCTGCAGTGTACATGAGCCCTTAAACTTTATCTGAAACCAAGAAAAAAATGTCATGTTACAGTTTATCACTCCTTAATCTCATAGATTGTAAGCTCCCAGGACCAGGGCCCTCCTAACCCTTTTGTATTGAACTGTATTGTTGCTGTATGGTCTCCCATTATATTGTAAAGCGCTGAGCAAACTGTTGGCGCAATATAAATCCTGTATAATAATAATAATGACGCACACGGGACGTTTTGATAACGCTGGTAGCGTTAGCTGTGTAAAGTCACAATTAAAACCTTGAGTTTTTCAGCTTTTTTATTTTTTCTAGTTTTTTTTTGCATTAGCGTTTAGTGGCATTTTGCCATGATTAGTTGCATTTTCCCGCGTTTACGGGTTTTTTTTTGCGTTTTTAGTGTTTTTTTTGTTCTAAAAAAAAAAACTGTCCCAAAACGCTGGTTTATGGTGTTTTACTGTGTTTTTTTACAGCTAAAAAACTCATAGAAACCAACTAGTTTTGTGGGGGGGGTTTTTTCCTGCCAAAAAAACGGCCCAGACAAAAAACGCTTATTATGCAGGCCATACATGGGCCGAATTCCGAACGATTTTTCGTCCGAAAATCGAAAACATCATTAGATCAGTAATCCGATGGTGCCATCAATGATTTCAAAAATCGTCCGACCAAGTCAAAAACTTCACCCCATATAACAGGCAAAACTTCTGTTCCTTCCGGGTCATGGCTCATGTGCATATTCTTTTTGGAAAAACGATCGTATGATTTGACCATCATTGTGTCAAAAATCGGTAGTTTCTCACAAATTTTCCAACATGCCGATCACCAAAAAGGGGAACAACTACGAAAATCGGCCGGTGCCATTGACCCACTAACAGAGTGAAAATCGGCTGATTATTCTTGGGTCCGATTTTTGGACAAAAAAAAATCGGTCGAATTTCGACCCATGTATGGCTAGCATTACAGTCTATGTGTGTATGGACGCATAGGATAACATGCTGGGGGATTTACTGGCTGTAGAGAAAAACGTCAAATGCCAAAAACAGCCGCTGTAAAAACATCCCGTGTGCATGAGGACTTAGACGTGGTGGCTGCATTATTTTCTTATTTTATTTTTTTTTTTCTCCTAATCTGCCAGTAAAACACTTTCTAACGCTCACTCACTGTACCGTATCTATGGAGTAACAGCATTGTTACCTAGGTCAGGAATACAGAACACCTCCCCCTCTCCTCACCTCTATTGCATAAGGCGGCACGTCCTGAAGTCCACAGCGGCGGCACGTCCTGAAGTCCACAGCGGCGGCACGTCCTGAAGTCCACAGCGGCGGCACGTCCTGAAGTCCACAGCGGCGGCACGTCCTGAAGTCCACAGCGGCGGCACGTCCTGAAGTCCACAGCGGCGGCACGTCCTGTAGTACACAGCGTGGGCAGGTCCTGTAGTCCACAGCGTGAAGTCCACAGCGTGGGCAGGTCCTGTAGTACACAGCGTGGGCAGGTCCTGTAGTCCACAGCGTGAAGTCCACAGCGTGGGCAGGTCCTGTAGTACACAGCGTGGGCAGGTCCTGTAGTCCACAGCGTGAAGTCCACAGCGGCGGCACGTCCTGTAGTCCACAGCGGCGGCACGTCCTGTAGTCCACAGCGGCGGCACGTCCTGTAGTCCACAGCGGCGGCACGTCCTGTAGTCCACAGCGGCGGCACGTCCTGTAGTCCACAGCGGCGGCACGTCCTGTAGTCCACAGCGGCGGCACGTCCTGTAGTCCACAGCGGCGGCACGTCCTGTAGTCCACAGCGGCGGCACGTCCTGTAGTCCACAGCGGCGGCACGTCCTGTAGTCCACAGCGGCGGCAGGTCCTGTAGTCCACAGCGTGGGCAGGTCCTGTAGTCCACAGCGTGGGCAGGTCCTGTAGTCCACAGCGTGTAGTCCACAGCGTGGGCAGGTCCTGTAGTCCACAGCGTGGGCAGGTCCTGTAGTCCACAGCGGCGGCACGTCCTGTAGTCCACAGCAAGAACACGTGGTTGAGCCGCGTTTTATTGACATTTCTTCAGTTATTTCTGGTTTCTGGCCTAGGCCAAATGGCGTCCTACATCCCAGGATGTAGAAGTAGTAGATGGGGGTGTTCACATATCTTGGTCACCATGCTTAGCTTTGTCCCCGCAGGAAAAACCATCACTCCTGTTGTATTGTGGACATTGGAAAGTCCTGTGTAGGCTGATGCAATGTACATGGTGTGTCATGACTGAGCATTTGTAAAAAGCTAACCTTTTGTTGTGTCTTTTATTATTTTTAATATTTCTTTGATGGAGAAATTGACATTGCTAATAGCAGATTGTGTATTGCCTTCTTCCTTCTGCAGGAGATGATATGTGCGGGTACCTTATATCCAGCGGCCGCTTCCTCGGGGAAAACGTATGGCAGCCATACAGCTGTATGATGCACAAGTACAAGTCCAGGTATGACCAACCACAGCACACCGCATGTTAAGAGGAGGAATGGGAGGATACGCTTAGCTGAGGTCGGTGTTCTTGGGCATCAGTTGCGGCATTGTGTGGAGATGACCCACAATATGGTTCCTCCATGGAATTCGCACACAGTGGGATCAGCTTAAAGAGGAAATTCACTCTTTCAATCAACATTGACAATTTTTTTTTCCTTTTTTTTTTCGGTTACTTCCTGCTTTCTGGCCCAGGCAAATATCATACATCCCAGGAGTCCTTGAGAGGGGAGGAGGGGTTTTCTCCGTAAAGCACACCCTCCTTGATGCATGCCTGAGCTAAGGGCAGCTGGATTCAAGGAAATAAATGCTACATGAATCATCTGGCTTTACTCAAGTTGGCCGCAGCTAGAAACGACAGGGGGGTGTTTTTAAAAGGGATTTCTCAGCAAAATAAAGCATGGAGACCTGGATAGATGGGGGAGTTTTGTTTGAATATTAAAAATGAATTAAATGGTGTTTATGGTTTTGTGGTGCTCAGATACAATTTGGTTCTGCTTTAACCACTTCCCGTCTGGCCCATGTATATAAATGGCTGGATGGGAGCAGTGCAGGAGCAGGTTGTCGTTCATAAACTGCGCCCGCCATTTTAGCCTGTGTGCGCTCCCTGGGATCACGCGGCACCGCATTCCAGTGCCCGCTGTGCCCTCCGGACACAGCAGAACACCGATCGCTGTACGGGACTTCTGTGTGAGATCCCGATCATGTGATCACTGATTGGTCAATCAGTGATCACATGAATAGTAATAAGCAAGATGTCACTTCTGACATCATTGCTTGCTACTAGTGAAATATGTGAATGATCACAGAGATCCCATGGTACAAGACTATTCACAACAGTTTTGTACCATGTGACTAGCTGTGACCAATCACAGCTCACACAGTATTTCTCAATGGTTGCAAGAATGCAGCCAGAGAAGGAGAAATAATTACTTTTACAGCCTTTATGGGTGTAAAAGCAATCAGTGTAAAAAAAAAAAAAAAAAATCTTCATCACCCATCACTAGTACAGTGTCACTATGGTAAATTCCAATATATATACCATAGTTTGTGGACGCTATAACGTTCACCCAAGCCAATTAATATACACTTATTACATTTTGGCCTAAGTTTATTAAGAATTTTTTTTATTTATTATTTTTTTTTTAATTGGATATGTATATTTTTTTTTTTCTTCAAAATTTTCAGTCTTTTTTCGATTATGTAATAGTAAAAATAGTAAAAAACTCAGTGGTGATCAAATACCACAAAATTAAATTTGTGTGAAAAAAAAAATATAAATTTAATTTGGGTATATGGTAGCATGACCGAGCCTGTAAAGTAATTCAGTGCTGAATAGCAAATAATGACCTGGTCATGTGGGGGGGGGGGGTTAAAAACTTCGAGAGGGCAAGTGGTTAAGTATTCTGTTTATACCTCTTTGATAAATTGAAAAAAAAAAACAAAAACCTGTTGATCTTGTCAGAAATTCAGAGGTGTCCCCTGTTCACTTCCAGAGTTCTCTCAAAGAGCCCTATGTAGTTTTTATCTTGGACTATGGAATAATGAGCCTTCATATTGTAGACATCAGAGAGTAGTTTAGTGAAGTAGTAGCTTATGGTTGGGTAGTTTAATAAAACCACTGGGCAGGGCTGGCACTACAAAGCTGCTTTGTGTTGTTGGCTCACAGCAGGAATGAGGAGTTGGTTTCTGGCAGATACGGGTATTTTATTTTGGCTTGACATACAATTTGAAATAAATACTTTGCTGTTTTTCATAGTGAAGGCAAAAGCTGCTTGGCTGATCGACATGTAGCATTCATAGGAGATTCCAGGATACGTCAGCTCTTCTATGCTTTTGTCAAGATTCTCGATCCACGCATAAAAGAAGAAGGGATCAAGGTATGTCGTGGTACCAACAACATTTATTGTGCAACCTCTCACCTCACCATGCAGCAGCCGCTCTGGGTGTGATAATGTCAGAAGGGCCCCCCGGGAGCAGTGCGGGTAGAGAAATAGACAGGGCCTCTTTGTGGTTAAGCTAGGGTCATCCAGTAATGTACTAATAAATAATGAGTAAGTTTGGGTGGAGTTCTCTTGCCTGTCTTTGACTTGTTGACATGCGTACCTTCACTAAAGTTAAATGGAAAACTCCTCTTTGAGTTAGACCAGTACAAATTGTAGCGGGAGGAACCTTTTGATTCCTGCTGTGGCTGTGAGTGGCTAAATGCACTATAATGAGATTTTGCCAAAGGCCGCAGCTATTTGCAGCTCTCTGCATAGCCAACGATTACCTGCTGTGATTGCTGCTGGACGCACACAAAGTATATCCAGTAGCAATCGCCGCAGGTAATTTCTGGCTGTGCAGACAGCTGCGAATAGTTGTGGCTGCCAGAAACGCATCATGATAGTTTATGGGGCTGGCAGCTGCATCTGGCGAATTACAGCCGCAGCAGGAATCGATCATGCGATTGCTTCACAGCCATCACAAGGTACAGAGCCACTCTGTACCTCGTGACTATTATCTGAGCTGACCAATGACTGCTCAGATCACAGCCATGTAAAGGATAAGTTCAGTTTTGAGCAAAAATAATAAATGCACATTATTTTTGGTTGCATGAGCCTGTAAAGCATTGCACTAGCGATCAGCAGATCGCCGGTGCCGTGCAGGTTTCCTGCAGACCTGTCAGTATATCTACTTGCACGTACGGGATGTACGGGCAAGCAGATGTGTAACCGGAAGAACCAATGAACTGCCACGGTGCTCCATATTGCCGTGGTAGTTCATTGAAAACTACAAGCTGACAGCCGCAAAGGCTGTTGAGACTTGTAGTTCATTCACTCACAGAACTCTGTGAATGAATGAATGACCTGGCCATGTGGGCGGAGCGCTGCATTGCTGCGCTCTTTTTAAAAAGTGACAGCTAGTATGGGGAACTTCTCCCAGTACTGCTGTCACAAGGAAGGGGGGAAGGAGAGCGGGCATCGGCTGCAGCATTGAGAACATGTTACATGTTCCACCCTAAAAACAGGTGGAACATGTAACATTTTCCCAAATGGTGAACTTATCCTTTAAAGTGTTTCCAAAGCCTCAAGGTTTTTTACCTTTTATGCATTCTATACATGAAGGTGAAAAACCTGTGTGCAGCATCATCCCCAGCCACCCCCAATACTCGATCCAGCAATGAGCACTGGAGTCTCGGCTATTCTGGGACTCCCATTTCTCATTGGCTGATACAGAAGTGGGAGCTATTGGCTCCCACTGTTGTCAATTACAGCCAGTGAGCCAGTGAGAACAGAGAGGGTGCAGGGCCGAACCACAGCTCCGCGTGTGAATGGACACACTGAGCAGCGGGTGCCCCCATAGCAAGCTACTTGCTGTGGGGGGCACCCTACAGGAGGGAGGGGCCAGGAGAGCCTGTGGGGGACCTGACAAAAATACGCATTTCTGCCACCCATCTCCCTTAAGCTGCATTAGGCAGCTGACTGGAGTGTGTATATGCTGTGGCCTTGAAGCTTCGTGCCTGCGTCAAGGTTTGCTGACATGTAGGGATTGGCGTGTGTCAAGCCCACTAAATGCTACACAGTCTAATGAATGGGGAAGTGCCGCAAACATCCCATAACTGCCTGCAATGCACTTGGTTGTGGTGCGATTACTGGCAAATATGGGGTTAAAACAGGCGGTGAGAAGGTGTTACATCGCCTGTTAGCCTCCGGAGCGAGATCCGAACATGAATCGGGCTTCAGAGACCAGGAGGATTTAGATGCATGTCTAAATATTCATGGATACTGCATAAATGACTATTAAAATGAATTCAGCTGCACATCATTTAAGAGGTTTACACTGAAAACGAATATTGTTGTCTATTCTTGTCACTGTAAATTACCATGAACATCATAAAACGTCAACTTTATAGTTGAGGCCTCTTGGCTTTTAGCAGCCAACCAAGTTCCCCCTTTCCTGTTTGAGGACAGTATAGGACAGGGGTATTGAATTCAAACTCACCAAGGTCCGGGCGGTAACATTTTCATCCATTAAAGGTACAATTCTCATATAGTCCCCTGTGGTGCATTTTCGTGTGCACCAAACTGCGTGTTGCTGCAGTGCGATTTTGAAAAAAGGGTTGGGGACTTCTTCGTGTTTCTCGCGGGTAGTGCAGCCCATTAAAATGAATGGGCTGACCTACCCACGACATGTGCACCAGATGAGTGTCCTCCGCTCCCCCTTTACATCCCCCCCCACCCCCTTTCACAGTTGTGTTCTCACACGTCCTTGAGATCAACCTCCTCCCCCCCCAAAAGTACTGTCTTCTACCCCCTTCACTGCAGATTACTCCACCCCTTTTTACATCACCCAAGTTACTTTCCTCAGTCCACCCACCCCCACTTGAATGTCCTCAGCTGCCCCTGCACTACTGCCCTCAGCCACCCCATATTACTGTCTTCAGTTCTTAGCCCCCCCCCCCCAGTTTAATGTCCTCAGCCCCCACACACCGCAGTGCTTAGCCCCCCACATTACTGACCTCCCCCCCCACACACACACACACACATACTTTAATGCTCTCAGCCCCCCCCCATTTCAATTCTCAGCTCCTCCACTTTAATTTTAATGTCCCCCACCCATCCTTCCCACACTACTGTCCTCGTCCCCCCAATATTACTGTTCTAAGCCCTCCCCACATTCAGTCCTCAGTCCCCCATATTCAGTCCTCGCCTCCTTTTCGCATCAGCCCCCTTCACTCTAATATCCTTAGCCCCTTTAACTTTACAACCCATCCGCCCCCCCCCCCCCTCAGGCAGCTCCTGCCCTCAATCCAGGACTGTCCTGCCTCCTGCTGTCAGCTCTGTGAAGATGACCGCGAGATGGCTGGGGGAAAAAAAGGCTCCTAAATGGCGGTACTGCATGGGCCAGATGGGATAGTGACTCAGTCCACCATTTATTGATGCCTGGTATAGGAGACAAGGTAGAATCTTATTGTTTGCTGCAAACAACAGAAACTCTTATTGCTCTTACGTGTTTATGTGTACAGCCTGTTATTTGATGTGCGCACAAAAGTAGATGTTAATCTATTCTTCTTCTTCTTCTTTTTTTTTTGGCAGCATGAGAACATTCCTTTCAGAGATAAGAGCAATAACATACAAGTGGTGAGTTGTGCTGTTCTGTTTTGTAGATTTAAAAGGATCTCTCTTCCTTTCTTTGCCTCTCTCTCTCTTCTCTGTTTTTCAACCCCCCTTCACTCGATCACTCACCCCCTTCTATCAAACACTTCCCCCTTCTCTCTCGCTTTTTCTTTTTTCTCTGTGCTCCCCCCCTCCCCCCACATCACTTGGTCACCTCCCCCTTTCTCTCAATCACTCCCCCCCCCTTTCTCTCGATCACTCCCCCCCCCCCCCCTTTTCTCTCGATCGATAGTTTTCCCCCCTTCCCCTCCCTATCTTCTCTCTCTCACTCTCCCTCCTGTTTCTGACACTCTCACTTTTCACAGCTCTGTACCATATTTCTTTATTTTGGAGCGCTTTTATATTAGGGTGGAGCACTTTACACCTTGATTGTGTCTTCTACATTTTCTAACATGTTTGCAGCTACAACTATTTATAAACAGCATCTCCAATCAAAATTGAAAACTAATCCTTATAGTGAATGCAGGGTCCTGGGTTTAGTAACACTATCTGGTCTCCCCGGACCCTGCATTCACTATATCTGGTCTCCCCGGACCCTGCATTCACTATATCTGGTCTCCCCGGACCCTGCATTCACTATATCTGGTCTCCCCGGACCCTGCATTCACTATATCTGGTCTCCCCGGACCCTGCATTCACTATATCCGGTCTCCCCGGACCCTGCATTCACTATATCCGGTCTCCCCGGACCCTGCATTCACTATATCCGGTCTCCCCGGACCCTGCATTCACTATATCTGGTCTCCCCGGACCCTGCATTCACTATATCTTTTCTCCCCGGACCCTGCATTCACTATATCTTTTCTCCCCGGACCCTGCATTCACTATATCTTTTCTCCCCGGACCCTGCATTCACTATATCTTTTCTCCCCGGACCCTGCATTCACTATATCTTTTCTCCCCGGACCCTGCATTCACTATATCTGGTCTCCCCGGACCCTGCATTCACTATATCTGGTCTCCCAGGACTCTGCATTCACTATATCTGGTCTCCCCGGACCCTGCATTCACTATATCTGGTCTCCCCGGACCCTGCATTCACTGTATCTGGTCTCCCCGGGCCCTGCATTCACTGTATCTGGTCTCCCCGGACCCTGCATTCACTGTATCTGGTCTCCCCGGGCCCTGCATTCACTGTATCTGGTCTCCCCGGACCCCGCATTCACTGTATCCGGTCTCCCCGGACCCCGCATTCACTGTATCCGGTCTCCCCGGACCCCGCATTCACTGTATCCGGTCTCCCCGGACCCCGCATTCACTGTATCCGGTCTCCCCGGACCCCGCATTCACTGTATCCGGTCTCCCCGGACCCCGCATTCACTGTATCCGGTCTCCCCGGACCCCGCATTCACTGTATCCGGTCTCCCCGGACCCCGCATTCACTGTATCCGGTCTCCCCGGACCCCGCATTCACTGTATCCGGTCTCCCCGGACCCCGCATTCACTGTATCCGGTCTCCCCGGACCCCGCATTCACTGTATCCGGTCTCCCCGGACCCCGCATTCACTGTATCCGGTCTCCCCGGACCCCGCATTCACTGTATCCGGTCTCCCCGGACCCCGCATTCACTGTATCCGGTCTCCCCGGACCCCGCATTCACTGTATCCGGTCTCCCCGGACCCCGCATTCACTGTATCCGGTCTCCCCGGACCCCGCATTCACTGTATCCGGTCTCCCCGGACCCCGCATTCACTGTATCCGGTCTCCCCGGACCCCGCATTCACTGTATCCGGTCTCCCCGGACCCCGCATTCACTGTATCCGGTCTCCCCGGACCCCGCATTCACTGTATCCGGTCTCCCCGGACCCCGCATTCACTGTATCCGGTCTCCCCGGACCCCGCATTCACTGTATCCGGTCTCCCCGGACCCCGCATTCACTGTATCCGGTCTCCCCGGACCCCGCATTCACTGTATCCGGTCTCCCCGGACCCCGCATTCACTATATTTGGTTTCCCCGGACCCTGTGTTCACTCTGTCTGCTCTCCCACAGTACAAACAACATGGAAATGCATTTATTTTAGTAAATATAAACTGCTAAATACCTTTTCTCATCAGCAGTTAGATCAGTCTTGTGACTATCAGTGTCCAGCCGAGCACTGGTTAAAGCTTGTAGTAGGAGTTTTCATTCTGCTCTAGGAGGATGCAGAACCCTTGGCCTCTGGACAGTGCTGATTGGCCCTATGCTGATCACATGCACTCTCACAAGGAAAAAAAAAAACTCTCTAGCAATACACACCAAGCTGAGCATGTGCAGAGTGACTCCACACAATATTTCTTAGCAGGAGGTAAGGGGGGGGGGCACTGGAAGAAGGGGAGGATCAGAAAAGTCAGGATCAAACTGTGTTTTTACACAATGCAGAGGATTAACCCTTTAGGTTCCACAGTGAGTATAACAAGCATGCTTTACTGCATACAGTCAGGTCCATAAATATTGGGACATCGACACAATTCTAACATTTTTGGCTCTATACACCACCACAATGGATTTGAAATGAAACGAACAAGATGTGCTTTAACTGCAGACTGTCAGCTTTAATTTTGAGGGTACTTACATCCAAATCAGGTGAACGGTGTAGGAATTATAACAGTTTGCATATGTGCCTCCCACTTGTTAAGGGACCAAAAGTAATGGGACAGAATAATAATCATAAATCAAACTTTCACTTTTTAATACTTGGTTGCAAATCCTTTGCAGTCAATAACAGCCTGAAGTCTGGAACGCATAGACATCACCAGACGCTGGGTTTCATCCCTGGTGATGCTCTGCCAGGCCTCTACTGCAACTGTCTTCAGTTCCTGCTTGTTCTTGGGGCATTTTCCCTTCAGTTTTGTCTTCAGCAAGTGAAATGCATGCTCAATCGGATTCCGGTCAGGTGATTGACTTGGCCATTGCATAACATTCCACTTCTTTCCCTTAAACTCTTTGGTTGCTTTTGCAGTATGCTTTGGGTCATTGTCCATCTGCACTGTGAAGCGTCCAATGAGTTCTGAAGCATTTGGCTGAATATGAGCAGATAATATTGCCTGAAACACTTCAGAATTCATCCTGCTGCTTTTGTCAGCAATCACATCATCAATAAATACAAGAGAAGCAGTTCCATTGGCAGCCATACATGCCCACGCCATGACACTACCACCACCATGCTTCACTGATGAGGTGGTATGCTTAGGATCATGAGCAGTTCCTTTCCTTCTCCATACTCTTCTCTTCCCATCACTCTGGTACAAGTTGATCTTGGTCTCATCTGTCCATAGGATGTTGTTCCAGAACTGTGAAGGCTTTTTTAGATGTCGTTTGGCAAACTCTAATCTGGCCTTCCTGTTTTTGAGGCTCACCAATGGTTTACATCTTGTGGTGAACCCTCTGTATTCACTCTGGTGAAGTCTTCTCTTGATTGGTGACTTTGACACACATACACCTACCTCCTGGAGAGTGTTCTTGATCTGGCCAACTGTTGTGAAGGGTGTTTTCTTCACCAGGGAAAGAATTCTTCGGTCATCCACCACAGTTGTTTTCCGTGGTCTTCCGGGTCTTTTGGTGTTGCTGAGCTCACCGGTGCGTTCCTTCTTTTTAAGAATGTTCCAAACAGTTGTTTTTGCCAAACCTAATGTTTTTGCTATCTCTCTGATGGGTTTGTTTTGTTTTTTCAGCCTAATGATGGCTTGCTTCACTGATAGTGACAGCTCTTTGGATCTCATGTGGAGAGTTGACAGCAACAGATTCCAAATGCAAATAGCACACTTGAAATGAACTCTGGACCTTTTATCTGCTCATTGTAATTGGGATAATGAGGGAATAACACACACCTGGCCATGGAACAGCTGAGAAGCCAATTGTCCATTACTTTTGGTCCCTTAACAAGTGGGAGGCACATATGCAAACTGTTGTAATTCCTACACCGTTCACCTGATTTGGATGTAAATACCCTCAAATTAAAGCAGACAGTCTGCAGTTAAAGCACATCTTGTTCGTTTCATTTCAAATCCATTGTGGTGGTCTATAGAGCCAAAAATGTTAGAATTGTGTCAATGTCCCAATATTTATGGACCTGACTGTATACAGACTGATTTTACTGCTGTGGGTTTAATAACACTTTAAGATGCAGACAGGAAGCAGAGCCAGCTATTGCTGTAGTGACCCAGCTACCCAGGTTCCTGCTGGTAGTCTGGTGATCAAGGATGAGCTCAGGCATGTTTGGATCCTAGACTGAACCCACCTGAGCTATCCCACCTAAAATATGTCACTGTACACAGGCAATCATAGGCAGCTGAGGCATTCCCCACCCTCAGGTGCTTATTATTTATTATTATTATTATACAGTATTTATAAAGCACCAATAGTTCACTCAGCGCTGTACATTACAATGGGAGACAGAACATGCGACAGTACAATAACAATACAATGTGATACACGAGGGGTTCGAGGGCCCTGCTCCTTGGCGCTTACAATCTAGGAGATGTATGATTGGCATTGTGCAATGACCGCTTCTAGGTGGGGGTCGCTTGGGTGGGTTCGGACTAGGATCCAAATACGCCTCCATTCTTCCCTACTGATGAGAGAACACCTGGTTGTGATGCAGGGTAGATATTCCCAAACACACCCATTACAGGCTTCTTGAGGTCTCTTACATACAGAAAACCTGACACTGTGAAATAAAACTGGGAACCGGTCAAAATGAATTAACTGTACCAGCCATCTGATGGGTGACTGTAGGGAAAAAGATCTTCTAATTTTCATCTTCCCACCTCCAGCTTGCTGATTAGACAGTAAAGGAGTTGCTGTACACTCATGGGGTCATCCTTGTGCCCTCACCTCCTAAAAGCAAGCTTCCATTGTTGGATTGACAGCTCTGCAATGCTTTGTCTTGGCTCACATTACTTACCCTCCCTCTTCTATTCTGATTATTAGGTCACATTTCAGGTACTTGTGCTAGCAATATTTAAATTCATGGAATTATTTGTGTCATTTATATAATTCATGTATAGCTGGATTAAAGGGTGTTTTTCATTTAATTGCCTGGAATTCCTTTCTAAGTGTGATAAATGGATCTAAAAAAAGACTCTGTAATTGTGAGCTCATGTCATGCAGACTACTAAATATACTAAAAATATGTATTTTTGCCCATCCAGTTCTGAGACTTTCACAGTTCCGCCACACAGCACAACCATGTCTGGCAGGAGATCTGATTTTTTTTTTTTTTTGTCTGCTGCAGTGTAAGCCCTCATGTACACTTGACATTTTGATAACGCTGGTTATGTTAGCTGTGTAAAGTCACATTAAAAACGTGTTTTTCATTTTGTTTTTTTTGTTTTTTAAGAGGCATTTTGCCGCAGTTAGCAGTGTTTTTCCGGTTTTTAACGGGTTTTTATTTTTAACCAAAAAAAGTCCAAAAACGCTGTTTTGCAGCGTTTTGCCGCGTTTTTCATTGTTTTTACAGCTAAAAAAACTCTCCTAGAAACCCACTAGTTCAGTGTTTTTTCTTCAGCCAAAAAACATCCCTGCGAAAAAACGTTGATTAGTCTATGTGTGTACGGACACACAGGATAACATGCTGGGGGGGTTTACTGGCTGTAGAAAAAAAAAGTCAAAAACCAAAAACAGCCGCTGTAAAAACTTCCCGTGTGCATGAGGGCTTGCACTTACAGGTCTTGTCTCTCCCCCAGCCTGTGATGGGACAGTGAACAGAGAAGCAACAAATTGATGAGCGCATCTCTTTAGTTACTCTGCTTAGCACATGAGCACTGCAGCGCAGCTGACTGGCTTCTTGTTTCTTTTTGGCCCAGTCTGCACAGGGACTGATGTCAAGTCAAAATACATTTAGCGATGCATTAAAGGAGAAGTACGGCCAAAGTTCTTTTGGCTGTACTAATGCGGATCACAGGAGTGCAGTTTGTTCTGTACTCCTGTGAGCTGTTTTCAGCTAACGTCACTCAGCTAGTCCAGGCTGGGGAAAGATCCCAACTTTAAAGTCGGGTTCCACCCCAGAGTCCGGAGCAGCACCTGGCTCAGCCCCTCAGTGAGCTGGCCGCTCCCTCCCCCTACACAGCCATGTGTTCTAGTGAGCACCGGGGGTGCAGAGCAGAGAGCCACGACTGACAGTCACCGCTCTCTGCTCACAGCGGAGGTGTGAACTCTGTGATCAGTGGTCATGTGATCGCTGAGTTCTCACACTTGGGGCCAGCGGGGGACAGATGCAGCATCCACCTAGGTAAGTATAAATTTGGGGGGGGGGAAACTATTTTAATCCTTACTGAGCTACATTAATGTGTGACTTTTAAACCTGCCTTCGTTTACATTTTTAGTCCTGACTGACTGATTACTTTGACATGTAGCAGGCAGTGCTTCCCTGCCATGTGCCCTGGGCTCACCTACCCCTCAGCTAAATGCCCAGTGCCCATGAGGCCTTAAGCTTTTCCAGATTCAGAGCTGTCAAACCTTGCCTGCTTATCAGCTGTTACATTCAAGACATGTTGTGAATGACTGTCACAGTTGCTTGTGCTCTCAGCTGAACTGTAAAGCCATCAAATGGCTGGTGTCATAACTGATCACATGTGCAGCACCATGAAAAATGCAAATCAAATAGAAGCTAAGATGGCAGCTTCTTGACTGTAAATGATTTGTCTTTTTTGGTTTAAGAACGTTCACTCCTAGAAGGCTGTTATAAAGATTATTATAACTTTTTTTTAATTTTTTTTTTTTCAGGATTTCCTGTGGTATCCAGAGGTGAATGCGTCAATGAAGCAGTATTTCCTGTCTCTGAGCGAGGTGTGTATGTAGTCATTCCAGAAAGCCTGTTGCTAAAAATAAGGCTCTCAATAAGGTGTATCAAGACACAAAGAAAATGTAATATTGTTCCGCTTAGAAGTCCTTAGAGAGAAAAAAGAAAAGTAATGCAGCCACCACGTTTGTTCGCCTGGTGATCCTGCCAGTAACACACCTCCTATTCTAGGGTGACAACATTCACTCATCATACTGTATCAAGATAACCAAATAGGACTACAGGGACCCACCCCTCTGCTCTTCTTCACATAGAGGAGGGTGGTTCTGTAGTCCTCAGGGATAGCTGAGAACAGTGTAACTGATAAGTCGGCACAGGCAGAGAGTAAAGGAAGTTATCTCACACACATTATTTTTTAAATAATGTTTTTAATGAGATATATAGGCAAATATTGTCTAAATCCTATTCATCGTGTGTAGTCTTCCTTGAATCATTGTATTTCTTCCAGATCTGTCCAGTAATCTAGTATGAGACTTTAGAGCTCCCTGTAATACCCATCACTGCTGCTCTCTCTTGTGCAAGTGGCTGGTCAGGTCCCCGCCCCTCCTGTAGTTTTCTGCAGGCAGCCTGTAGTGGGTGGAGCCTGATGGGCCCCTCCTACAACTCTGCTGTGTACAGCACAGTAATATCACTACTACTTTTGCAAAGTAATACCTGGGTTTGTAAAGACATTTAGTGCACAAAAGTAGATTATATCCTTTGTGGCAATTGAAGAGTATATTTAAATAAGAGTTCAGCTTTAGCAGACCAAAAGGGTAAAAATAGGCATTCAGGAGTTCATTGTTTGGGGGGAATTGTTTTTTTTAACTCTTTCATGACCAGAAGTCATTGATGCCTAGATACCCCCCAGACCAAATTTAGCACTGTCGGTATGTGTCAGTTAACTTGGCTCCAGCTCTGACTAATTTGCATACAGTGCTTCAATATTTAATTATTCAATAAAGATACAAAATTATGTCTTTCCTGCAGAGAAGATCCGGCCCACTCTCTCCTCCCGCTGCTCATGCTGCTGTTGGCTTTCTTTTTTTCGTGCTGTCTGTGCCCTGTTAGGGAGATTCTGAGACTGGGTACATGCTTCAAGAGATAGTCATAGACTGGAGACCTATTGCTAGAAATCACTGTATAACAGGGCAATAGTGAAACACAGATAAGTGTCTGCAGGGACTCCAGGAGCCGGACAGAAAGTGCAAAAGGGCCACATGCGACCCCCGGATCCGCAGGTTGGGTGCCACAGTCTTAGGCAGTTGTTACTGGAACAGGTGTCTCCATCGGAAGTTTTCCCCTCTCTTCCTTTTCTAGTGATTGTGGTAAAATGTTTGAGTTTCCAATGACAGTGGCCACCAGGACAGAGAGGATGAATGTTCCCAGTGGGAAAGCAGATAGCGATAAAATCCCGGTGAGGGTTCTAACCTTCCATACTGTATCCAAAACTAGAAAACGGTTTGGCTTGTTCATGTGGGCATACTACAGCATACACCCATGTGACGTGCCGTGTTTGCCTGCACAAGATGCACAGGTCTTCCATACATCCAAATACAGTCAGTCCTATTCATGTCAATTAGGATGCAGCAGCTGTACTGACACAGATGCTGCAACCAATTTGACATCCGTGTAGGTGCGGGTTTGTGTCCCCAAACTCACACGGTCTGCATTCAGGAACATGCACCCACAGATGTCAATTTGGGAGCAGCGGCTGTGAGTGGGACTGCCAGCACATGGATGCATGGAACACCTAGGTGTCCTGTGCAAGTAAACATGGCCCTTTGCATGGTTGTACATTTTAGCTGCAATCAAAATCTCCTGTAGACCTCAAAAGAGACCCATTTTGGCCTTCACATAACTAGTTCAGTAATTTTCCTCGGCTTCCTGTGTCATGAATGCGGATGCTAAAGTCTTGAAAAGATGGGAGCACCACACCAGCGTCCTTTAAAATATTTTCAGTTTGCACCAGCCAGCACGTTTCGGGAGCTCAGCACTACCCCTTCATCTGTGCTAAAAAATAGATAGCAGACCTATATAATAACTAACAATGGCCCTTTTTAGCCCTGATGAAGGGGGAATGCTGAGCCCCCGAAACATGTTGGCTGTTGCAAAGTGACTTTATAAGCTGGTGTGGTGCTCCCATCCCCCATCCCATCAAAGCTTTAATCATCTCCTCTGGGGATCCAGCAGGACCCCACAGTTGCTGGTGAGCATCCTCTAGGACTGCAAACCAGTCATTGAGTTATGAGCCATCTCCATAAGGTTCAGTGCTCCTCAATCACAAAGAATGATTGCCTGTGCTGGGAGAGTTTGGTGGTTCGGCAGTTTATTGTTTTCTGTCTTTACTTGCAGAGTACATCAAAGCCGGATGTGATCATAGCAGGAGCTGCCACGGTAAGCCATCTTTAATATCTCAGTTATCCAGATTGCTGAAGCAAAACCATAAAAAGTCCGCCCTTTCATTAAAGGAAATCCAGGTTTATCATAAATAGATGTGATGAGTCTGGCTTTCATCTCTGTAATCCTGTGCAGTGGTATTCACATCCAGTCATCAAAGTCCATTGAAGCGGAGATTGTAATTGATTGTTGGCAATAGATTTAACCCTTTGTCATTAACGGCCTAAACTTAACTCTTCCATTGAAGCCAGGATGCCCCAGTCCAGGTTTTGTAGTGTCAATAAGTATCAACTTGACAATAACCCTGAGGGGTATGTTTATAAACAAAGAGCTATTTGCCCTGTGAAACTGCATGTACATTCCTTCTGTGCGAATGGGGGCAAAATCAGAGAGGGAATCCCCTAATCATCCAGGGAGCAGCACCCACTTAACCGACTAGGGGAGCTCAGGTTGTGTTGGATCACCACTAACACCCCAGGATCCTTTGATGACCACCTACCCTTTAGAGGGAAGTCCCCCCCCATTACCTGGCTGTTCCTAAGATCATCTGGAATTACACTTTTATATGCGCATTTAAATTGTACGTCCGATGAGTGCACAATTCTTCTATAATCACTGCACAGACATCGGCTTACCAGGACATCAAGCACTTTAAGAGCACTATAGTCACCTTTGGACTGTTTATCATAATTTATGAACTTTTATTTATATCCTTTTTATGAGATATTTTATGATCATACTTATTTTAAGCTCTGCACTTTAATTATATTGTTTTTATTGAGGTTTTTCTTGGTTACCTTTGTGCTTAGCTGCTTTTACATTTTAGTGCGCTCACATACTCCTATTTTATATATCTTGGCAAAATCAAATGTTGGTAGGCTATTTTCTCTCCAGATCGAATGTTATTCATTCATACAGAATAGCGGGAACCTGGAAAATACTGCATTATGGCCACTAGGTGAAGCTGATGATCATCAGAAATAAATACTTATTTACTATGATTGTCAGCTCCTTCTTCTAGTGGCTGTAGTCTAGTATATACAGGTGTACCTCGGTTTACGAATCTAATGCGTTCTCCGGGACATTTCGTATTGTGAAAAATTCGTAAACGAAATACGGATTCCCATAGGAATGCATTGAAAACCAATTAATCCGTTCCGGAGGTCAGAATAAGAGTTTTAAAATAAAAGTTGCTGTCACTATAGGTCAGTGCCGGTTTTTAACCATTTGCCGCCCACCCTATGGCCGAATGGCGGGCGGCAAATGTCATCAGCGTTCCGGGTGGACGCCATATGGCGTCCTCCCCCACATGCGCAGATTGCACTCCTGCTGAGCGGCACAGCGGCACGATCTGTCACCGGCCGTGTACCTCGGACACGGCCGGTGACCGATCTGAGTATCGGCCCTGTTGCCGGTACCATGTGACCTGCTGTGACCAATCATAGCAGGTCACATGACAGTTGTATACAATGGATGGCTTCATTAATGCCATCCATTGTATACTAGTGTCTAGCTGTGAATGGTCACAGCAGGTCACATGCACATGTCATGTGATTAGCTGTGGCGAAATCACAGCTAAGCACAAAAAAAAAAAAAACCCTGAATGAATCGATGTCATTCAGGTAAATGCTTGCTTATAGCAAAGTAATTCTTTGCTATAAGCAAATTGTGTAAAAAATAAAAAAAATACTGATCACTTCCCCAAAGTAGTACAATGTTACTATGGTAACATTGTACTACTTTGGTCATAGTGAAATATGAAAAAAAATCTTAAAAAAAAAGAAAAAAATGTAATAAAAAATAATAAAAAAAAAATATTTTTTTTTTTTCACACTGTCACCAGTCAGTGTCCCTGTTCACCGCCATGCCAGTTATATGATGACACTGTACTGCACTGGTGACAATATGTAAAAAAAAAATAGTGAAACTAATTTTTTTAATTTTTTCATTTTCCGAAAAATTCTGACAAAAAAAAATACAACTTAAAAAAACTCGCCATGTCTCTTATGAAGTACGTCGGACTGTCTACTCTGCAAAAAGGGGTCATTTGGGGGATATCTACTATTCTAACATTCCTGGACCTCAAGATATTAGATTGGCTGTCAGTACTTCAGGATTGATCAATATTCAGATCTATACCATAGTTTGTGAACTCTATAACTTTCCTACAAACTAAAATACATCCTAATTTGGGTTATTTTCACCAAAGACATGTAGCAGAATACATCTCGGCCTAAATTTATGAAGAACAATTATTTACTTGTAAACTTTTATAACAAACAAAGAAAACTTTTTTTTTTTTTTTTCAAACTTTTTGGTCTTTTTTTGTTAATTTAGCAAAAAATAAAAACCCCAGCGGTGATTAAATAGCACCAAAAGAAAGCTCTAGTTGTGTGAAGAAAATGATAAAATTTTAGTTTGGGTACAATGTTGTATGACCGCGCAATTGTCATTCAAAGTGTGAGAGCGCTGAAACCTGAAAACTGGCCTGGGCAGGAAGGTGTAAAATTGCCCGGTATTGAAATGGTTAAATGTAATTACCGGCTTTTTTTTTTTTTCTTTTTCTTCACTATAGCTCAGAGAATCAGCTGTCACTTCCCCCCCCAAAAGAAAGAATGTTTCCTTTTAGTTTCTTAAACAAAGTTTCCTTTAGGGGTGGAGGGGAAGGGGGTAGTGACAGCTAATTCTGTGAGCTATAATGAAGAAAAAAAAAAAAAGCCGGCAATTGCATTTAAAAATCGGTACTGACATACACTTCGTATTGCGAAAAAAATTTGTAAACCGAGGCATTATTTTCAATGGAATTTCATTCGTAACCAAAAATTGCGTTAAACAAGGCGCTCGTAAACCGAGGTACACCCGTAGTGCAGTATTTTCCAGAACAACTCTGTTTTATAAATGAATAGCATTCAACCTGTTGAGGAAATAGGAGAACATTCAATTTTGCCCCCATTTGAACAGAACAGAAGTACATTCAGTTTTGCAGGTGAATAGCTCAGTTTTTTGTTTGTTTTCTTGTTTTTTTTTTTTTTGTTTTTTTTTTTGTTACATGCACCCCTAAGAGTACATTGCACATGTTGTGGTTTGTGGCAATACACATGTTTTTTGCAGCTGTGGGTTTTTAAAGGCCAACTGAACTTTCAGTTTAAATCCACTAAACACATTCTAAGTGCATCAAAATAAAAGATGGGAAAAGTCTTAGGCCTTGTTCACACCATGCGTACAGAAAAACTGAGCGAAACAGACATGCAGATTTCACTTGCAGAGACATCCGTTTTCATGCGCACTCCAATGAGTTTTATACACGTTGCAGATTCCTGCACAGAACAATTCTGCACATGATACCAGTGTTGTGGTGGGAACTGTACACATGGAGAACAGTTGATTTAGTTGTGCCCTTGCAGAATACATCCAGAAAAACTGACGTCTCTGCACTGTGGTGTGAACAAGGCCTTACAGTTTGGAAAAGCAGCCAAAGCCTGTCCCCTGCCAGCATGCAGGGAAGGACCATTGCTCTCTGTGTGTAGAAGCAGTGGTCTCTCTGTAGAGATCCAACATGCCCTCTACTGAATCAATCGGCAAAGCTAGTGCCCTCTATTGATTCTAGACCTCAGGCTCAGAAGGGGTTATCTTGGGCCTCTGCAGAGAGACCGTTGCTTCCACACAGAGAGCAAGAATCTGGCTGTGCATGCTGGCAGGGGCAGGCTTTTCTACTCTTGGTGTAACTGCTTTTTAAAAAAAAATAGAACTCTAAGACTTTGAATACACCTTGCTTTGATGCTCCTGGAATGTATTGACAGCTCAGATCAGACACAATGTACAAGTCCATCCAAATGGCTCTGTGTCTTGTGACCATTCACAACGAACACAAGTGTAAACCCTCTAGTGTTTACATCTAAAAGCCCTGCCCTTTGTCTTACAATGGAGGAAGGCGAGGAAATGGTTTTTATTAGACCCCTATGATTGAACATCAGCATTTCTGAACCTAATTTCATATAGTTTTTTTTTTTGTTTTGTTTTTTTTTTTTTATGGGTATGCGAACTCACACATACAATACATTCCTATGCAAAATCCATTCATTTTATTGCTCATGACCAGGAACACAGATTTTTCTTTCTTTTTTTTTTTTACTCAAGAATGCCCAGCTCTTCTTTATGCACCTGTGTGTACAAGCACATTGTAAACAATGGGTTGCACTTTGCGTCCACTTTTTCAAGCTGCTTTTCATGTGCAAGAGGCCTTTATAAAGGTTTATGAATGAAGGAATCAGTGGCAGAATTTCACCCCCTCCTTTCCTGTACATCTCACCTCCATCTGGTCTCTCTGTGACCTCTATATTAACTCCTTCACCTCCCTTATTTCTTCCATCCTCCAACTGTATATGAGCTGCATATTAACCCCTTCTCCTCCTCCTCCTCCTCCTCCTCCTCCTCCTCCTCCTCCCTTTATGTATTCTTATTATACAGTATTTATATAGCGGCAAAGGGTATGCTCAGCGCTGTACAGTAGCAAGGGGGACAGAACATGAGACAATACAGTAACAAAACAGTACACGAGGGGTTCAAGAGCCCTGCTCTTTCGAGCTTACAATCTAGGAGGGAGGGGCCTGCATGACCTGTACATTTAGGCCCCATTCACATATTCCATAGCAGGAATGAGCGTTCCAGCTCGCAGTTTATATTTCTCAATTTTCATGCGATTTTGCATGTTGTGCATAGGCCATTCACTTCAATCAGCTGTCCTATGCACGTTTGTCATCCAAATGAAGCTCCTGCTCCATTTTTTGGCTACAAGCTTAGTTAATTTTTTGTGTAAACTCGGGTTTTCCTGTGATTGCCACATAACTATCGTGGCAAAAGCTCACCAAGTTTCGTGTGCTATTAAAAAAAAAAAAAAAAAGGAATGGCACCCAAATCCACGTTGCGTGTTCTGCCTCAATGTGGAATTACGCCAGTCCTGCCTGCGATGTCAAATCGCGGATATGAATGGGCCCTTAATGTATCTAGTGCACCATTATCAAGCTCCATGTTTTAACCCCCTCATTACTAGAAGGTTTCTTAATTTCCAAAAAAGTGCCAAAAAATTACATCACATTGGGGTTTCTACTTTTCAAAAAGGGGTCATTTGTGGGTTTTTGTTTTTGTTTTTTTTTTGTACTTCGCTGGTCATTTTATTTGGTATGTTTTGTAAGGGAAAGTTTTTTTTTGGGGGGGTTGGGTTTTTTTTTTTCTATTTTATTCAAAATGGTGATATTTCCTTTTAATATAGTCTACAATTTTTTAAAAACCCAGTGCTTATTAAAGTGGTATTAAACTCAGATCTAAAAAAAAAAGGCTGACAGGTGGGGTATTATGACAGAAAAGACCCTAGTGGGCTCCACGGTCATAATTGCTTCCCTCTACTTGTCAGATGTCATGTACACTGAACTGCGCATATGCGACTCAGAGTGCATTTATGGCAGCCGCTCTGTGCGATGATGATGTGACTCCTGTGCGCATGCGTGGGGGTGACCTCATCGTGGCCCAGCCATTCAAGTGGTTGAACAGACGTAACACAGAAGGATCAGAGTGGATCTGTTAATCAGAGTAGACATTCTTACAGTCTGGAGATCACACTAATTGATATCAGTACTGACTGTACATCTGCCGAGTCCTAACATGTTTGTGTTTTTATATTTCAGTGGTCCATAAAAATCAACAACGGCAGTGCAGAGTCTCTTGCGCAGTACAAGGTGAACCTGACGGATATAGAACCCGTCCTAGGAAAGCTGTCCGACAGTAGTGATGTTTATTGGGTCTTACAAGGTATGGTAATGCATGTGTCATTTCAATACATTAAATATTGGATTGTGTTGTCTGTGATCTTTGGAAGAGACTCTGCCGCCAGAATATTCATTTCACCTACAACCTTTCTTTCTTGGATGTGATGTCAGCAGACTCTTGAAGCTGTCACTCGAATGAGTCTAGGGCAGGGATGGGCAACTGTGGCCCTCCAGCTGTTGGTGAACTACAATTCCCATCATACCTCTGCCTTTGGGAACCATGCTTGTAACTGTCAGTTTGCAATGCCTCATGGGACTTGTAGTTCTATAACAGCTGGAGGGCCACAGTTGCCCACCCATGGTCTAGGGTGTTCCCTTTCACTTATTTCTGGTCTGTGGCCCATTCACATGGCTGGGAGGCAGTAAAACAAGGTGGTTGAGCCACGGTTTTATGCCCCCACCCACCACACCCGGATTGCTTTTCAGAGGTTTTTGATAGGCCAGCAAACTCGCTTGACCTGAACCCCATAGAGGATCTATGGGGCATTGCCAAGAGAAAGATGAGAGACATGAGACCAAACAATGAAGCATCCTGGTCTTCCATAACAACTCAGCAGTGCCACAGGCTGATAGCTTCCATGCTACGCCGTATTGAGGCAGTAATTGCTGCAAAAGGGGCCCAAATCAAGTACTGAGTACATATGAATGCTTCTACTTTTCAGAGGTCCGATATTGTTCTATGTACAATCCTTGTGGAAGGAAAAACACTGCAAGTAAATGTTTAGAATACTTGATTTCACTGTGCTTTTATCTGCATTTTTTCCAGTTGGTGACAGGGTCTCATTAACCCCTTCAAGCTGGTTCCCGGCAGCCCGATAAATAGACTTTAGCGCAAGGGACTGGAGTGGCTTCCCAAACACATGAGCACTGCGATTGGCTCTCAGTGTTCACATGGTTGGTAGCTTATCCCGCTGGCTCCTGATTTGAAGCCATTAGCTCAGTCTGTGTACTGGGAGCACGCAGTGAGTGCATTGTCAGCACACATCCTCAGACCACTGTTGGCGCATACGAGAGACAAATGGCCGCTAGGACCCACTTTCCCTGCCTCTGCACACTCTGTATGTGTTACATGAGCAGGAAGAGAATAAAGCTCATCTCTATCTTGTGTCAAGATACTCCCTTCATAGTGCTACAGTTCTCTTAGGCTAGGTTCACACTTCTGCGTGTCGGGAACGCTCACAAAATTGCACACTTTCCCGACACACAAAGAAATGTGTTCTGATTTAGCACACATGCAAGGCTGCCATTAATTGTTAAATGGCACCCCACACACCTTGCAAATGCGCCATGTTTCTAAAAGCACCAAATCACGTCGGTGCACTTTTTTTGGAAATGGGTCTGGGTCTTTTTTTGTGTTTTTTGCATGCCGGGCAGGTCGTTGAAATGAATGGGCTGCCCTACATGTGACATGCCGGAACGCCATGAAAGTGCGGAAATGCACCCGCATTTGATCACACCTGTGAGGGTGAACGCCCCTTGTAATTGATCCTTGAGTTCGAAGAAGCCGATTGGAATCGTCATGTAAATGGAGCTCTGGCTAATCACACTGGCAGTGCCGTCTGGATACCAATATTATTTTATTATTATACAGTATTTATAAAGCGCCAATAGTTCGCTCAGCGCTGTACATTACAAAGGGGGACAGAACATGTGACAGAACAATACCAATACAATGCAAAACATGAGGGGATCGAGGGCCCTGCTCTTTCCAGCTTACAATCAGGACATTGCATGCTGGGTATCAGAGCAGCGCTGCACGTACAAACCCGTGCAGACACATAACCGCTGTCTTTGCTCCCTCCATACTAACATCGGCACTGGAGAGGGAGAGGTTGCTGCCACCATGTGTCTATGTAAAATGAAATCTTTAAGAATCTTTCAACAATATAAAGTAGCAGAAATGTCTGAGGGTAGGGTCGTGGAAATGGTCTGTTTCTTCATTTACAATTCTGGAGTTGGGCTTTAACTGTTGTGTGCTCTAACACTAACTTTAGTGTTTTTTTCCTTTACTACAATTTTGTGTTTCCTAGACCTTTGCGCTTATATTGTGTAAAATAAAAAATTTAAATCACCAATATTTTATTCTCCAGGTGTCTTCTTATAATGTTTGGAGGTTTAATGTAATCTTCCGGCCTAAAATAATTTTTTAAATCTGCAAAAAAAACACAACCGTCTGTTTCTTCCTTTATAATTCTGGAGTTTGGCTTTAACCGTTTTACTGCCAGAGCTGTTTTTGTGGGGTTTTTTTTTTTTTTTGCATGTTTAAAAAATGATTTTAGGCTTGCAGATTACATTAAACCCCCAAACATAAGACACCTGGAGAATAAAATATTGGTGATTTAAATTTTATATGTTACACAATATAAGCGCAAAGGTCTAGGAAACACAAAATTTCAGTAAAAAAACCCATTAAAGTTAGTGTTAGAGCACACAACACTAAATTACCCACTTTTTTGTAATCTGAGACCTGAGTGGCGAGAATGGACACCCCCCCTCTACAGAGTCTCATAGGGAAACCTGTACAGCTGAGGCTGTCCATCACAGGCTGTGTGCTGGAGCCCGTAACTCCCATCCCTTGGTGTTACCTGTCAGAAGTGACTCATTCAGACTTGGTAAAGGAAGAAGAGAGCGTTAAGAAATCACACTTGGTGCTTTGGATTGAGGCTTTGCTCATTTTTCATTTCATAGGTTTACAACCACTTTAAATATTGCTGACATCCTTTTGTCACTCCATGCTATAACATGGTTTTATTTTCTTCTTTTTTCCAGATCCAGTTAATGAACAGTTACTAAGTGAAAGTCGTAAAATCATTACCAATACGAGAATCGATGCGTATAATGAAGCTGCAGCAGCAATATTAAATGGTACCAATAGGAGATCAAGATCAAAAATCAAAATCTTCAGTGTCTCCCGACTGATCTCAGAGGAGACTACAGAGCAATCGATCGATGGATTGCATATCCCAGAGACCAGCAGAAATATAGTGAGTACCTGTCTGTACACAGCAGAAGGACCGCAGACTATCATCTATGTACAGCAAAGTTATAAAGAGTACCTGTCTGTACGTAACAGAAGGAAGGCATGCAATCACCTTTGTACAGCAGAGTTATAGTGAGTACCTGTCTGTACACAGCAGAAGGATCGCAGACCATCTATGTACAGCAAAATTATAACAAGAGCTGGGCTTTGTTCAGTAGGATTTGTCAATGTGAAGTGCAGATATAGTGAGAACCTTCTTATGTTCAGTAGGAAGATAGTGAGGACCTGTCTACATAAAGCAAAGATTTAGTAAGAAGGCTGCTCTTGTCAACAGTAGAATAGTTAGGCCTGTCTATGTACGTTAGAGCTGTAGTAAATCACTGTCTGAGATTAGCAAAAAGATTTTGAGAACCTGTCTTTGTATAGAAGAGTTCCAGCAAAAGAGTTCTAGAAAAATCTGGGGTATGGTCAGTAGAGAGTACTAGTGAGTTCCTGCCTAAAGAAGGCTAATGATGACTTGTCTACATACAACACATTTATATTAAGAGATCAGCAGTGTTCAGAAGAAGGATAGTGAGGACCTGTCTACCCATAATGGAAAGTGAATCCATGTCTGCGTTCAGTAGAGGAATGGTGAGGACCTGTCTCTGTACAATAGAGTTCTAATGAGTCCCTACCTGTGAGGACCTGTCTCTGTACAGTAGTTATAGTGAGTCCCTGCCTGTGTTCTGTAGAAGGATGGTGAGGACCTGTGTATGTACAGTAAATTATAGTGCATCTCTACCTGTGTTTAGTAGAAGGATGGTGAGGACCTGTCTCTGAACAGTAGAGTTATAGTGAGTTCCTGCTTGTGTTATGTAGAAGGATGTTGAGGACATGGCTATTTACAGTAGATTTATATTGAGTCCCTACCTGTATTCAGTAGAAGGATAGTAAGGACATATCTCTGTACAGTAGTGATTCCCTACCTGTGTTCAGTTGAAGGATAGTAAGGACATATCTCTGTACAGTAGTGATTCCCTACCTGTGTTCAGTAGAAGGATAGCAAGGACCTGTCTCTGTACTGTAGAGTTGGTGAGTCCCTACCTGTGTTCTGTAGAAGGGTGGTGAGGACCTGTCTATGTACAAAATGTTATAGTGCATCTCTACCTTTGTTTAGTAGAGGGTTGGTGAGGACCTGTCTCTGTACAGTAGTTAATGAGTCCCTGTGTTCTGTAGAAGGATGTTGAGGACGTGTCTGTACAGTAGTTATAGTAGTCCCTGTCTTTGTTCAGTAGAAGGATGGTGAGGACCTGTCTCTGTACAATAGAGTTTCTGTCTCTGTACAGTAGGTTTATAGTCCCCATCTGTGTTTAGTAAGATGGTGGGAGCCTTTGGCTAATCAGCTGATCCATGGCTCTGCACGCACACACCTGCCACCACCATTAAATAGTCTGCCATACCTTATAGATGAGAAAAGCTTTTGAAAGGTAAGTATCACAGCTGTGTTTCTGTTTGTTCATATAAGTTAGTGGCAAAAAGGGAGAAATGGGTTAAATTTAATTAGAGCAGTTATTAACCACTTGCCCTCCTGAGGATTTCCCCCCAATCCCCCCCCCCCCCCCCTCCCCTCTTCCTGACCAGGCCATTTTTTGCGATACGGCGCTGTGTCACTTTAATTGACAGTTGCGCGGTCATGTAACGCTGCACCCGAAAGAAATTTACGTCTTTTTCTTTCCCCACGAATTGAGCTTTCTTTTGGTGGTTTTTAATCACCTGTGCGTTTGTTGTTTTTTTTTTTTGTTTTTTTTTTGCGCAAAAACAAAAAAAAGTGACAATTTCGAGGAAAAAAAACATATTTTGGACGTTTTGCTATTAACCGCCTCCCACACGCCATATAAGGTATGACTATTACTATGATAACATTGTACTACTTTGGTCAAAGTGAAATATGAAAATCTTAAGAAAAAAAAAGAAAAAAAATGTAGTAAAAAATTTAAAAAGAATAAGAAAAATAAAAAAAAAAAATATTTTTTTTTTTTTATACGGTCACCAGTCAGTGTCCCTGATCACCGCCATGCCAGTTATATGATGACGCTGTAATGCACTGGTGACAGTGTGTAAAAAAAAAAAAAAAATTGTGAAAATAATTTTTTTTAATTGTCCAAAAAATTATGACAAAAAAAAATACAACTTCAAAAAACTCTCCATGCCTCTTATGAAGTACGTCAGACTGTCTACTTTGCAAAAAGGGGTAATTTGGGGGATATCTGTACTATTCTAACATTCCTGGACCTCAAGAAATTAGATTGGCTGTCAGTACTTCAGGATTGATCAATATTCAGATCTATACCATAGTTTGTGAACTCTATAACTTTCCTACAAACTAAATAATACATCCTAATTTGGGTTATTTTCACCAAAGACATGTAGCAGAATACATCTCGGCCTAAATTTATGAAGAACAATTATTTATTTGCAAACTTTTATAACAGAAACAAAGAAAAACGTGTTTTTTTTACATTTTCGGTCTTTTTTTGTTAATTTAGCAAAAAATAAAAACCCCAGCGGTGATTAAATACCACCAAAAGAAAGCTCTAGTTGTGTGAAGAAAATGCTAAAATTTTAGTTTGGGTACAGTGTTGTATGACCGCGCAATTGTCATTCAAAGTGTGAGAGCGCTGAAAACTGGCCTGGGCAGGAAAGGGTAAAAGTGCCCGGTATGGAAATGGTTAATAGTATCTGATATTTTAACATTTGTTGCAATATTTTATTTTCATACACAGATACCTGAAGGAGCATATTTATAAAAGCTTGAAATATATATTTCACCTTTTTATGTCGTATAAGTATATGATTTTTTTTTTTAAATATTCGTAATTGAAACCTGCCATTAACCATTATTAGGCAGCAAATGGTGCTAAATTCTGCAATTAAAACAAGTACAATATAATCTAGCTGTCAGGGATGCGGGTGTGACCAGAAGTGTGTGGACTGACACAGGGAAACGTAGGCTTCAGATATAGACTAACAATACAAACATAAACGCAGTGCACCAAACCCCAAGCTAACACAAATACATACAACAAGGTGAAACAAACCCAAACCTAAACTGATATAGATACACAGGTACATACACATATAGAGCACAACGTAGTCAGGCAGGCCGGGTCGATAACTATCGGGCAGGTAGGTACAGGAGGAGCAGGCGGAGAGAATGGTCAGGGTCACAAGCCAGGGATCAAACAGGAGAAGTCAGCAGAGGTCAGGATCAGGCAGGTCGGCAACAAGTCAGGCAGAAACAGGAACGCAGGTTACAAGATACAGGGGCCCATGGAAAAACACACACCAAGGCCCTGACTGTGAGTCTGGCCATTCCTTAAATACAACCCCTGCAATCAGCTTCAGGTGTTTTGGCTGACTGCAGGGGTGAGTCTCTGATTGCTGAGAGCACCCGCTGGCCAGCCCTGGTACTGCAGCCCACAAGGCAGGTGAGTCCCACCGTTATTGGCAAGTCCATTCCTGACACTAGCTTTCTATGGAGACCACAAGGACTGTGACACGTGCTTTACCAAAGACTTCGAATAGATAATTATACAATGATTCTTTGTTCCAGAATGCCATGATCCTGATGAATGCCTACTGCAACAGGATAAAAAAGCCCGTCGATGGCTCCTGCTGCCAGCCCACTCCCCCCCTCACCATCATACAGAAGTTGGCGGCTTGTTTCTTCACGCTGTCTATTGCGGCCTATGTGGCGATCACTGTCATCCAGCGGAGCAAGCATCGGAGAAGCAAGATGTGTACAGACATAGAGAGCGGGGAGGAGAAGAAGCCAGCTACAGCCACCCCTGCGGCCTCAACCCTAGAAGTCGCTCTGTTCTCCTTCTGCAAACTCGGCCTGATCATGGCTTACTTCTACTTCTGTGACCGAGCAAACCTGTACATGAAGGAGAACAAGTTTTATACCCACTCTTCCTTTTTCATCCCCATCATCTATATCCTCGTGCTGGGAGTTTTCTACAACGAAAGTACAAAAGAGGTATCACATGTGTGCTAGTGTTGTCAGGACATGGGTTGATGGGAGTCTGTGACTGCAAATTGAAGCCTCTGCTATGTAATAACTGGTATATCTGACGTAAGAAGTAAACCCAACTCAACGTCTAGTTTACACCAATTAAACACATTCCAGGTACATGAAAACAAAAGATGTCCAAAATCTCGTCATTTTATTTAAAGCAGCTGCAGCCAAGTAGGAAAAACTTGTCCACTGCCTGTATGCTGCAGAGTGGGACCCTTGCTCTCCGTGTAGAAGAGGTGGTCTTTACGCAGAGGTCTGGCACGCCCCCTGCTGGAAGTAGAGCTCTCCACTCGGGAGAGAGTATGAGCTTTGCTGATTGCAGATCTATAGGTATGATTCAGCAGGGTGTGTATTAGACCAGAAGGGTGCAAATAACAGTTCAGTGTTAGTTTACATACACTTTAACCGCTTAGCGACCACCTCACGTACATTTTACTATGGCATGTGATCACGCCCGGGTAGGGCGTGCGCATGCCACCTCAGCTGTGCTGTGATTTGTTACAGCACAAGGCGATCAGCGGGTCCCGGCCAATGAATGGCCGCCAGGACCCACTGATCAGCTCTGTGATTCATGGAAGAGAGCTCTGTGTTGGTAAACAACTCAGAGCTCCGTACATTGACAGGCTATCTTTCTGTTTTTGCATTCCCTGCAAAGCAGGGAAATAAACAAAATCTGTTCGTAACAGCAGCACATATTACACATTGTTGGGCTCACCGGTAACCCCCTGATCGCCCCTAGATGTTAACCCCTTCCCAGCCAGTGTCATTAGTACAGTGACCGTGTGTAGCATTAGCACTGATCACTATATTAGTGTCACTATGAGTCATTTAGTGTACCCCCCTCCTGCTAGTGTCAGTGTCAGATTGCCCGCCACGTTATCACAGTCCCACTATAAGTCGCTGATTACTGCTATTACTAGTATTAAAAAAAAATAAAATTTAAATTCCATTGTATATACCATGGTTTTTAGAGGCTATAACTTTCATGCAAACCAAATAATTTATACTTATTAAGGCTTCATGCACAGAGGACGTTAAAGAAACTCTCCTGACAGCAGCGTTTGTGCAGAAAAAAACGCCTGGAACTTGTAAAAGTATCGAATGCTTCTACAAGCGTTTAGGTGTGTGTACAAGCACTTGGGAAAAACTTCATTTCATTGGCCAGAATGATCATTTATTCTGGCAATTGAAATTAATTAATGCTCAAGCGCTAAACGTGCTTAGCGTATAGATCGATTAAGGCGCGTTTAGGCACGCCAAGTGTTTTTTCTGCCAAAACGCTACTGCTCCTGGATGCACTGGCACTGGGTTTTTTTTTTTCCTGGCTGGTAAACGTTACTGCTACTAAAAGCTACTAAAAGTCTGTGTGCATGGACACATAGGATATATATTTTCTTGAATTCCTGAAGAAATTAGATTTTTTTTTTTTCCTTTAACATTTTATTGGATATGGTTTGTAGCATTGTTAAAGTAAAAAAAATAACAATTATTTTTTCATTTAAAATGTTTTCTTTTTTTGTTTATATAATAAGAAATAAAAAAACAGTGGTGATCAAATACACCAAAAGAAAGCTCTATTTGTGTGGAAGAAATGATATAAACTTAATTTGCACACGCTGTTGCATGACCGTACAATTGTTAGAATTGTCAGTTAAAGCAGGGCAGTGCTGAATAGCAAAAAATTACCTGGTTATGAAGGGGGTAAAACCTCCTGGAGGGCAAGTGGTAGAGTCACACCAGGTGCGGTAGAACTGTTGGGTGGCTATTCTAGCACAGTCCTTTTGCTTGACCAGGCAAAATGCTTTAAAGCGGAGTTCCACTCACGCTGTCAAAAAATAAGTCAGCAGCTACCAAAACTGTAGCTGCTGATTTTTAAAAGACAGCCACTTACCTGTCCCGTGGTGTGTCCCCCGCAGCCCGTTTCACCGGCCGTCCTGTATTCCAGGAGGCCGGCATCTTCAGTGTGGGCACCCAGCTGTGATAGCTTGCGGCTTCACAGCCGGGTACCCACTGCGCATGTGCGAGTAGTGCTGTGCTTCATGAATGGTCCTGTAGTCTTCTGGGACCTGTCACGTGTCCCAAAAGACTACAGGGAGGAAGGACACCTTCCGGTCGCCTAGGCGATTGGACCGGAAGTGGGAGCAGGTACCTGTCAAATTTGAGTACCCGCTCCCCCTCGCCCCCAAAGGTGCCAATGCTTAATGGGGAACGGGGGAGCAGTCCATAAAGTGGAACTTCCCCTTTTGGGTGGAGCTCTGCTTTAACTTCAGCTTGGCTGGTTCACGCCACCGCCTTGTGGACCTTCAGCTACAGAGCTGGAGGAGTTATCAGTGGGCTACAAGTGTGTTGATGTCCTAGCTCTACAGTCCCTCTGCTGCAGTGACAGATGGGACTTGTAGTTTTTTCATTCACAGACCTCCTTTGTGAATGAATGACGAGGCCGTGTTGGACATGGTCAGAAAGGTGGAAGTAGCTTTTAAAGTTGTGCAGGGAAAGCGTCATGTTTGTCCCAGAACAGAATAGTATGATTTAGTTGTTAGTTGTCGTTACACTTTAACAGACGGTTAGTGATCTCACACTGATTGATGGTCACTGGTGAGGACTGACGTCGGCGGTTAAACCGTCTCCTTTATTGAAGACATACAAGGTTCAAGAAGCAGACAACGCCCGCCACCGCACCACTCCTCCGGGGTCATTGTTCTGTTTTTATGCTCTAACTGCAAGCCGAGTTCTTAGATTTCAAGTACTCTTGTAGGTACTTTAGCAGATAATTTACTTTTATAACTTATTTAGTAAATGTAAACACTAAGTAAATACAATTTAGCGTGCTAAAGCACTGTGTATCAAGATAAATTGCCATTATTCAGCAGCACCAAGATGCAGTAATGCACCACAACAGTGGAACATGCCTGCACAATGTGTGTGGTGATTGGCTTTACATGTATGACCATACCTTAAAGTGGAACTATGTGAAAAATAAAAAAAATTGCGTATATGATGCTTTCGTTCACTAGCAGTAACATGTTGGAGCTCCAGATAGCAGTAATACCCGGCAGAGGATCTAACCCTTTCCAACTCTTATCCAAAATATATAAAAAAAAACAAAAACAACAATTTGGCTGTAGGAACACTTTATTCCTAATGACCCCCTCCCCATGCTAACTCATCTCTTAGATCAGTGATTGATGGGGTCCAGGGTCTTGCATCATGCCAGGAAAAACCTCCCTGCAGGCTTTACAGTAGACAGCTTTTACATTAGGCCTATGGAGAACTGTGGCACTCTGCACCCTGACATTGCATTTTTCTGCTATCCAGCACCCCTGACACTGCACCTTTTCTGCCCCCCAGTACTCACACACTGCAACCCTGACACTGCACTTCGACAATCCAGATTCTGCACCTTTTCTGCCGCCACAGCACTACTAACATGGCACCCCGACTGCAAACCTCCCTGCTTCCTAGCAACACTGCATCTTTTCTGCCCCCCAGTACTCACATACTGCACCTCTGACTGTGAACCTCCCTGCTTCCTAGCAACCCTGACACTGCACTTTGACAATTCAGATTCTGCACCTTTCTACCCCCACAGCACTACTAACATGGCACCCCAACTGTGAACCTCCCTGCTTCCTAGCAACCCTGACACTGCACTTCAACAATCCAGATTCTGCACCTTTCTTCCCCCACAGCACTACTGACATGCCACCCCAACTTTGATTCTCCCTGCTTCCTAGCAACCCTGACACAGCACCTCGACAATCCAGATTCGACAATCAGATTCTGCACCTTTCTGCTCCCACACCACTACTAACATGGCACCCCAACTGTGAACCTCCCTGCTTCCTAGCAACCCTGACACTGCACCTCCGACAATCCAGATTCAACAATCAGATTCTGCACCTTTCTGCCGCCACAGCACTACTAACACAGAACCCCAACTGTGAATCTTCCTACTTTCTAGCAACCCTGACACAGCACCCCCGACTGTGAACCTCCCTGCTTCCTAGCTCCCCAAAACCCCAGACACATCACCTTTTTGCCCCCCAGTACTAACTGCACCCCTGACTGTGAACCTCCCTGCTTCCTAGCACCCCAAAACTCCAGACACATCCACCTTTTTTCCTGCCTCCTAGAAACCCTGACACTGCACCCCAACAATCCAGAATCTGCATCTTCGTGCCCCCCATCATCACTAACCTCCATGCTTTCTAGCAACCCTTACTGCACTGCAATTATCCAGATTTTGCACCTTTCTTCCCCCTAACACTACCAACTCTGCACCCTCCAGCACCTCTGACATAGTACCCTGACTGTGAGCCTTCCTGCTTCCTAGCAACCCTGACTCTGCACCCCGACAAACCTTTCTGCCAGCCAGCATCACTAACACTGTTCCCCCACAGCACCCCTGACATGGCACCCCCGACTGTGAACCTCCCTATTTCCTAGCACCCCAAAACCCCAGACACAACACCTTTCCCCCCCCCCCAGTACTCCTAACTGTACCCTTGACTATGAACCTCCCTGCTTTCTAGCACCCCAAAACCCCCAGACACATCACCTTTTTTCCCCCCAATACTCCTAACACTGCACCTCTGACTGTGAACTGCTTTCTAGCAACCCTTACACTGCACCCCAACCATCCAGCATTTGCACCTTTCTGCCCTCTAGCACTACTAACACTGAAACCCCCAGCACCTCTGACATGGTACCCTGACTGTGAGCCTTCCTACTTCCCTACCCCAGCAATCCTGATTCTGCACCTTTCTGCCCCCCCAGCACCATTATCAGTGCACCCGGCAGTCCAGATACTGCACCTTTCTACCACCCAGTACTCTGCACCTCGAACTATGAACCTCCCTGACACTGCACCTGACAATCCAGATACTGCACCTTTCTACCACCCAAAACCATTAAAACTGAGCCCCAACATGGCAAAGAACTTAACCAAGGTCTACTGCATTCAGAATTAAAGCCGGAGTTCTACTTTAATCTCAATGTGTATTGTGAGCTGTTCCTATCACTAACAATGACGGTTGTGTCGTTGCAGACGAAGCTACTGAACAGAGAACAGACCGATGAGTGGAAGGGTTGGATGCAGCTTGTGATCCTCATCTACCATATCTCCGGAGCCAGCTCTGTAAGTATGATCAGCTGTGACGTCATTAGGCGCACTAGTGGCCACCACCAATACCTTAATGCAGAACTCCTGGGGAAAAAAAATGTTTTTCCCCATGCAGTGGGCTGTTCCTGCACTGCATGGGTTAACTGCTTGTTTAGTCTAGGGGTGCCCACAGAGCCTATACTCACCTGATGCTTCCGAAAACCGCACACCCCCACGTCCAGTGGTGTTCCTGCCGCCCTTACGTCCAGAGCCAGTCTATGGGCATCATGACGTCAGGAACATTCCATCGCACAAGACTGCTAGAGTGCGCAGGAGCGGTAGGAACTGATTTTGCACTGGAAGGATCGGAGGATTAGGTGAGTATATCACGGCTCTCTTCTCCCCTAGACAAGAACGAGCAGTTAACTCTTGCAGTGTGGACACAGCCCCACTGCATAGGGGGGAAAATATTCCCGGAGTTCTGCTTTAAGGCAGTATTATAATCAAAACCAAAAATATGTTGCAGCTTACCAATCATTAGATGTGGTGGCTGCATTAGTTGTTTTTTTTTTTTTTTTTTTAGCCTTTCACTTGTTGATCTGGCCAGTAACACACCTCCTTTATTAGAGTGCCCTCACTCTGGATGAAGGAGCACAAGAGGCACAGCAGCATTGCCAGCCTAGGGGGAGGAGAGAGATGTAATAGCAGATTTAAATACACTAACAAATTGAAGCCAAACGCCAGCTCACATTTTATAATCAGTTTTTTTTGGGGATAAAGGTTTTACATAAATAAAAGCTGATTACTGTAAGCACCCCTGCCAGTGGTAAATGGCTGGTCTCATCCATGTAACTACAAGAGAACTTGTTCTTTTGGAAAACAGACCTGCTGGCCAGATGACCAGATGAAAATAGAAGAAAGAAAGCCTAAAAAAGAAAACTAATGCAGCCATCACATCTATGAATCGGTAATCTGCAATATACTAAATGTTTGCTTTTGGGGTTATTACCACTTTAAAGAGGGGCCGTCACCAAACTAAAAAAAATGTAACCTAACATTGAGATGTAGTTGTTAAAATGTAACCTCCAGCCTTCCCTTCAGTCTTGCACAGTACAGCCTCCTCTCCTGGACTGAAATGGCTTACTCTGATTTCACTGCACACTGTGAGCTTCTCACCATGTGCATTAGAGGCAAGTCAGATAAAGCCCACCTTGATGTCCAGCATCATCTACCACTTTCCTCCCCATCCTGACCCTGGCTCTTTCAATTCATTGGACTTCAGTTCTTTCAATCATGGAGGCTCACCATCACATGTGGGTGTTACTAAGGATGGTCTGCATGCAAATACAGCCTGCCTAAGAACGCCCACTCCTCCAGACTGACAGCCATCCATCAAGATCAGGGGCGGGCTGACCATTTGGAAACTCGGGCACTGCCCGAGGGCCCGGGGTCAGTAGGGGGCCCCATGAGATGCCCCTGGTACCTTTTTCATAGGCTTTTTTGAGTTTGGGCAAGGACACAGGGGCCCCATAATCCCCTATTGCCCGGGGGCCCCATGAGTTGTCAGTCCGCCCCTGATCAAGATGTTTTGATATTTTCATAACTTCCCCCAAAAGCCTTCCCACAACTTACATCAAGGCTGAGGCCTCTGCAGAGGAGTACTGAGGCAGGGTGCTGGGATGTTTTTAGGAAGCTGTGTACAGCACTTTGCTGGCCCCTTCCACCAGCCATGATCTACCTGCATCACATTTTATTTTATTTATTTATTTCAGGTACTTCTATAGAGCCATCAATTTACACAGCGCTTTACATATATATTGTACATTCACATCAGTCCCTAACCCTCAAGGGGCATACAATCTAAGGTCCCTAACTCACATTCATACATACACATACTAGGGACAATTTAGACAGGAGCCAATTAACCTACCAGCATGTCTTTGGAGTGTGGGAGGAAACCAGAGTATCTGGAGGAATCCCACGCAGGCACAGGGAGAACATGCAAACTCCAGGCTGGTGGTGCCGTGGTTGGGATTCGAACCAACGACCATAGTACTGCCAGGCGGAAGTGCTAACCATTTAGCCACTGAGCTGTTCATAGAGAAGCACAGAGACGCAGAGATAATTTCACTGGATCTGAAAAAAATTTGTGTAATAAAAATGGAAAGGTTGTAGTTTAAAAAATAAAGGAGTATTTAGTAGCAGAAGCAGTAGAACTTTAGCTTTAAGCCTGATAAAGGATGTTCTGATTCTGTCATTATTTGTCCTCTACATTTAGATATTCTGTCCCTTTATCTTCCCTCCAGTTTTTACCAGTGTACATGCATGTCCGGGTCCTGGTCGCTGCTTATTTGTTTCAGACGGGCTATGGGCACTTCTCCTACTTCTGGCTAAAGGGGGACTTTGGACTCTACCGTGTTGCTCAGGTATGTGCCGAGCCTAAAGAGGAACTCTAAAATAAAGGGCAACAGAATTCTGTGTGCCTCAGGTACTCAGGTCTTTTAAAGTGATATTTTTTTTTTTATTGGTTTAAAAATAAACATGTCACACTTACCTACTCTGTGTAATGGTTTTGCATAGAGCAGCCCCGATCCTCCTGTTCTCAGGTCCCTCGCTGGCGCCTCTGACCCCTCCTTCTGTCTATTGCCCCCATAGCAAGCAGATTGCTATGGGGGCACCCGAGCAGACTCGCTCCTGAGCCACTGCTCTGTGTATCCATTCACACATGGAGCACAGCACAGTACCACCCCTTTCTCTCCTCAATGGCCCACTGGCTGTGATTAACAGTAGTGGGAGACAATGGCTACTGCTGTCTCAGCCAATGAGGAAGAGACTCGGGAGAGCCGCTGTTTGGGATCAGGCTCAGGTAAGTTTTAGGGAGGGCTGCTGCACACAGAATGTTTGTTTTTGTTTTTTACATTCATGCATAAAGGTAAAAAGCGTTGAACCTTTAAAACCACTTTAACCACTTGCTGTCATGATCTGACTCTTCTGGGTAGGGGGTGTGCGCCCAGTGCCCCGGCTGTGTTGTGATTGGTCACAGCACAAGTCAATCAGCGGGTCCCGGCCAGTGATTGCAAGCCGAGACCCGCTGATCAGTGAAGAGGAAGACAGGACAGAGCTTTGTGAATGTAAACAACACAGAGCTCTGTCCTGTCAGCGGAGATGTGCTGGTTTTTGTTTACCTGCAAAGCCAGGAGTCAAAACCGGCACATCTCTGAGCAAAAACAGTGAATGCACCAAGCACTGTTAGATACACACATTAACCCTTTGATTGCCCCAGATGTTAACCGCTTCCCAGCCAGTTTTATTAGTACAGCATCGGTGTATATCATTAGCACTAATCCCTGAATTAGTGTTACTGGAAATGTCAGTGCCAGTTAGTTCCCAAAAAGTGTCAGTGTCAGTTTGCCCGCCGTGCTGTCACAGTCCCACTATACGTCGCTGATCACTGCCATTACTAGTATGAAAGTAAATAAAAAATTCAGTTTCTATACCACAGTTTGTAGACGCCATGATTGTCACGCAAACCGACTAATATACACTTTATTAGGATTTTTTTTTTTTACCAAAAATATGTAGCAGAATACATTTTGGTCTAAATTTATGAAAAAATTAGATTTTGTTTTTTTATTCTTTTTATTGGATGTGTTCTATAGCAGAAATTAGGGGGGGAAAAGTGTGTGTAAAAATGTATTTATTTTTTAATTTGTGTTAAAATTGATTGTAAATTTCATCTGTGTACAGTGTTGCAATTGTTAAAATAACGCAGTGCCAAATGGCAAAAAAATTCGCCTGGTCATGAAGGGGGTTAAATCTTCCAGAGGGCAAGTGGTTCAACTCTGCTGCATGCAAAGAATATTTTCATCCAATATTTTGTATAAAATAAGTGTTTTGTATAAATCTTGCCGGGCACAGAAGGTTCAGGATGATGGGTTTGTTACCACCTCAGATTCCAGTGCATGCAGTGATGGTTGTGCAGTCCTTTCACATTCCAATATGTCTCCATACAGGTCCTGTTCCGCCTCAACTTCCTGGTGGTGGTCCTCTGTATAGTGATGGACCGGCCATACCAGTTCTACTATTTTGTTCCTCTCGTCACCTTCTGGTTCATGGTGATTTACGCGTCAATGGCACTGTGGCCACAGATCACCCAAAAGAAGGCAAACGGTAATATTTAAATCTGATCATCATTATAAACTTACTTCTACATCATGTAAATTAGAGTCTAGTTACTGCATGTAGGGGCCTGGGCTGAGATGCTGAGTCACTGCTGGGAGGGGTGAGCTGAGCTGCTGAGTCACTGCTTGGAGGGGCTGAGCTGCTGAGTAACACATTGAGGTTGGGAGGGGGGAACTGGACTGCAAAGTCACTGCTTGGAGAAGGTAGGGAGCTTAGCTGCTGAGTCACTGCTGGGAGAGAAGAGCTGAGCTGCTGAGTCACTGCTGGGAGAGAAGAGCTGAGCTGCTGAGTCACTGCTGGGAGAGAAGAGCTGAGCTGCTGAGTCACTGCTGGGAGAGGGGAGCTGAGCTGCTGAGTCACTGCTGGGAGAGGGGAGCTGGGCTGCTGAGTCACTGCTGGGAGGGGGGGAGCTGGGCTGCTGAGTCACTGCCGGGAGGGGGGGAGCTGGGCTACTGAGTCACTGCCGGGAGGGGGGGAGCTGAGCTGCTGAGTCACTGCCGGGAGGGGGGGAGCTGAGCTGCTGAGTCACTGCCGGGAGGGGGGGAGCTGAGCTGCTGAGTCACTGCTGGGAGGGGCTGAGCTGCTGAGTAACACATTGAGGTTGGGAGGGGGGAACTGGACTGCAAAGTCACTGCTTGGAGAAGGTAGGGAGCTTAGCTGCTGAGTCACTGCTGGGAGAGAAGAGCTGAGCTGCTGAGTCACTGCTGGGAGAGGGGAGCTGAGCTGCTGAGTCACTGCTGGGAGAGGGGAGCTGAGCTGCTGAGTCACTGGTGGGAGAGGGGAGCTGGGCTGCCGAGTCACTAGTGGGAGAGGGGAGCTGGGCTGCTGAGTCACTGCTGGGAGAGAAGAGCTGAGCTGCTGAGTCACTGCTGGGAGAGAAGAGCTGAGCTGCTGAGTCACTGCTGGGAGAGGGGAGCTGAGCTGCTGAGTCACTGCTGGGAGAGAAGAGCTGACCTGCTGAGTCACTGGTGGGAGAGGGGAGCTGGGCTGCTGAGTCACTGCCGGGAGGGGGGGGAGCTGAGCTGCTGAGTCACTGCTGGGAGAGAAGAGCTGACCTGCTGAGTCACTGGTGGGAGAGGGGAGCTGGGCTGCTGAGTCACTGCCGGGAGGGGGGGGAGCTGGGCTGCTGAGTCACTGCTGGGAGGGGGGGGAGCTGAGCTGCTGAGTCACTGCCGGGAGGGGGGGAGCTGAGCTGCTAAGTCACTGCCGGGAGGGGGGGAGCTGAGCTGCTGAGTCACTGCCGGGAGGGGGGAGCTGAGCCGCTGAGTCACTGCTTGGAGGGGCTGAGCTACTGAGTAACACGTTGAGGTTGGGAGGGGGGAACTGGACTGCAAAGTCACTGCTTGGAGAAGGTAGGAAATCTAAGAAGACATAGGCTGATGTATGTTCTTCCTATTACAAAAATATCAATTTTGGGTTAATTAATGTTTATATTTTATGAAGCTAGGAAATGTTCATGCCTATGATTAAATATTGTTTTGTTTTTTTTTCTTTGCAGCAAACTACCTGTGGCATGTTGGCCTCATGTTAAAGCTTGGTTTCCTGCTGCTATGTATATATTTTCTGTCATGCTCTCAGGTATGGAGACCTGCTGACATCTAATTAAAGAGGACCTGACCCCTTACAATTTATCACTTCATCCCTCCCCCCTCCATCACTTGTAAAGTAACTTGTAATGTTTAACATGGTGCAAGGTGTGTGTGTGTATATATATATATATATATATATATATATATATATATATATATAAATAAAAGCAAATTTGATTGAATTTCTTAATTTTCCCAAAAAAATCACAATTTCAAAAAACTCGCAATGCGTCTTACTAAATACCTTTTGACTGTCTACTTTGGGGGTTATTTACTGTCCTGGCGGTTTAGGGCCTTAAAGTGCTTCTAAAGGCTCAAGGTTTTTTACTTTCTTGCATTCTTAGCATAAAGGTAAAAAACCATCTGTGTGCAACAATCACAGCCAGTCAGCCAATAGGGGGCAAGGCCAAGCCACGGTTCCGTTTGTGAATAGACACACGGAGCAGCGGATACCCCCATAGCAAGCTGCTTGCTGTGCAGGCACCCGACAGGAGGGAGGGGCCAGGGGACCCGAGAAGAGGAGGATCCAGGCTGCTCTGTGCAAAAAAAAAAAAGCGATCACTGCAATTGTGAAAACTTAAAGTCCATCTGCTTCAGTGGCAGATGAGACTGGTAGTTCAATTATTCACAGATGTCTGTGAATGAATGATGCAGCAGTGCAAACGGAGCCCCACACAGTCATGCAAATTTCAAAAGTGACAGCGGCTGTGGGGAGAACAACACCCACATAATGTCTTAAATATGGGTGTAACATAGTGCAAAAGGTGGAGTTGGTCTTTAATGAGTACCTGTGATCAGCACTGTGCTCAGGTGGGAGATAGGAGAGCCTTGCAGCCTGACACATCCGTTGTAACCGGGAGATACTACAGATTAATAAAATCCCAGTAATCTCTAAGAGGTAAGGCTGCACTAATATTTATAGACTGGAGATTGAGATTATTATAGGTGGCCTTGGTGACTAGTTCACCTTAAAGGCCTGCTCGTGCAGGTAAGGGGTGTAAGTAGATGAAAACAAACTGTGTAGCTTTGAATAAAGCTGAATAATTCTCTTGCTTTTAGGTCTAGACCATTTACATGCTTCCTGAAATATTGGAATACTCCCAGGGCGTTGCTATGATGTTGCTAAGTGGGGCCTAGTCATTGCTGCCTCCTCCATCACAGAACAGAGCTCTTTCTCTGATTCCAACCCCCTCACCTGCTCATTCTTTCCACTAATGCAGTAGCTCTGAGCTCAGCATTTGAGAGCTTACTCCTGTGATGGTGGAGGGGAACAAGAACGACCAGGCCTCACTTGGCAACATCCTAGCAGCGTCCTGTGAGGTTTTCTGTCAGGCTTCATGAGATACGTAAATTGCCTACACCTATATCAAGGGCTTTAGTCAGAGCTGCACAGTTTGTTTTTATTATGTATATATTTTGTATATTATGTTTATAATAATGGATCTGTTGAAGGTTGACTGCATTTGAAAAGCATTGTGACATCCAAAATCTATTTAGAGCCATGTAAAAAAAATCAATAACTAGAGATGAATAATGTTCTCAGAGTTTCTCCTCAGAAATCATAAAGTCATTTATTATATTAGTGTGTTTTTGTGCTTTTCAGGGTTCTTTTGAGAATATATTCTCCCTCTGGCCAATTTCTAAACTGTTTGATCTGAACGGCAACGTCTACGAATGGTGGTTTAGATGGTCATTAGATCGATATGTAAGTCTTTCCTCATTATCTTACCTTTTTTTGTTAATGTTTCTTTCGTCTTTTAAAGCCAAATACCAGAAATTCAGCAGCTTTGCAAAGAAATGTAGGCACACTGTGAGCTGAGTCCAATGAGGTGCATGTCACTTTCTGGAGTTATCTCTATTAGTTATATGTGACAGGTTTATTACACTCCATAGGGATACACATACCAGGCTGTGAGAGAGGAAAGAAGCACACACAGCAGCTATGCCCATCCCTCCCCTCTGCTGCCCATTCACAAAAGCCTTTGTTTTTTGTGAATGAATTCACATAATACAAAGGCTTCTGTCAATGGGCAGAAGGCGGGGAGGGACAGGCATGGCAGTTCCCACAACTCTGCTCTTGAACGATCTGAGACCCGCAGTGCTGGAGCTCAGGAAGTTATCTTCCTGGGGAACACCACGCCAGTCATATGTGAATATTAGAGATGTCTATAGGTGGCAGACACCTCATTAGACTTAATGAGTGGTATGCATGCAGTTTTTACTGGAATTCGGCTTTAATAAATTTCTGCAGTTTATAGTCTGACGGTTTAGATTCAGTTATAGCCTGCCCACGCACTGTGTGTAGAAAAAAATGGCTTTTGGGAAATGTAATTCAGGGGGATTGCCTACATCTATAGGAAATAGCCTTTCAGCTGCCCCTCCCAATCTCGTAATGCATTTACAGGTCTGGTAATGTCAGAGGGTAAAAAGAAAATGGTGTGACATGATCTAGAGCAGCTTTTCTCAACCAGGGTTCCTCCAGAGGTTTCTAGAGGTTCTGAGCAACAAGCAACTTCTACCTCTGAGATGCGCAACCACTGACACCATTGATCCTTTTAGTGATCTGTAAGGGGGAGGATTCTTCCCAGTGACCACAAGTGTACGGAACATTCTTCCCAGTGACCACAAGTGTACGGAACATTCTTCCCAGTGGCCGCAAGTGTACGGAACATTCTTCCCAGTGGCCGCAAGTGTACGGAACATTCTTCCCAGTGGCCGCAAGTGTACGGAACATTCTTCCCAGTGGCCACAAGTGTACGGAACATTCTTCCCAGTGGCCACAAGTGTACGGAGCATTCTTCCCAGTGACCACAAGTGTACGGAGCATTCTTCCCAGTGACCACAAGTGTACGGAGCATTCTTCCCAGTGACCACAAGTGTACGGAGCATTCTTCCCAGTGGCCTCAAGTGTACGGAGCATTCTTCCCAGTGACCACAAGTGTACGGAGCATTCTTCCCAGTGGCCACAAGTGTCTTCCCAGTGGCCACAAGTGTATGGAACATTCTTCCCAGTGGCCACAAGTGTATGGAACATTCTTCCCAGTGGCCACAAGTTTATGGAACATTCTTCCCAGTGGCCACAAGTTTATGGAACATTCTTCCCAGTGGCCACAAGTGTACGGAACATTCTTCCCAGTGGCCACAAGTGTACGGAACATTCTTCCCAGTGGCCACAAGTGTACGGAACATTCTTCCCAGTGGCCACAAGTGTACGGAACATTCTTCCCAGTGGCCACAAGTATACGGGACATTCTTCCCAGTGGCCACAAGTGTACGGAACATTCTTCCCAGTGGCCACAAGTGTACGGGACATTCTTCCCAGTGGCCTCAAGTGTACGGAACATTCTTCCCAGTGACCACAAGTGTACGGAACATTCTTCCCAGTGACCACAAGTGTACGGAACATTCTTCCCAGTGACCACAAGTGTACGGAGCATTCTTCCCAGTGACCACAAGTGTACGGAGCATTCTTCCCAGTGACCACAAGTGTACGGAGCATTCTTCCCAGTGACCACAAGTGTACGGAGCATTCTTCCCAGTGACCACAAGTGTACGGAGCATTCTTCCCAGTGACCACAAGTGTACGGAGCATTCTTCCCAGTGACCACAAGTGTACGGAGCATTCTTCCCAGTGACCACAAGTGTACGGAGCATTCTTCCCAGTGACCACAAGTGTACGGAGCATTCTTCCCAGTGACCACAAGTGTACGGAGCATTCTTCCCAGTGACCACAAGTGTACGGAGCATTCTTCCCAGTGACCACAAGTGTACGGAGCATTCTTCCCAGTGACCACAAGTGTACGGAGCATTCTTCCCAGTGGCCACAAGTGTCTTCCCAGTGGCCACAAGTGTACGGGACATTCTTCCCAGTGGCCTCAAGTGTACGGAACATTCTTCCCAGTGGCCACAAGTGTACGGAACATTCTTCCCAGTGGCCACAAGTGTATGGAACATTCTTCCCAGTGGCCACAAGTGTATGGAACATTCTTCCCAGTGGCCACAAGTGTATGGAACATTCTTCCCAGTGGCTACAAGTGTACGGAGCATTCTTCCCAGTGGCCACAAGTGTACGGGACATTCTTCCCAGTGACCACAAGTGTACGGGACATTCTTCCCAGTGACCACAAGTGTAGGGAACATTCTTCCCAGTGGCCACAAGTGTATGGAACATTCTTCCCAGTGGCTACAAGTGTACGGAGCATTCTTCCCAGTGGCCACAAGTGTACGGGACATTCTTCCCAGTGGCCACAAGTGTACGGGACATTCTTCCCAGTGACCACAAGTGTACGGGACATTCTTCCCAGTGGCCACAAGTGTATGGAACATTCTTCCCAGTGGCCACAAGTGTATGGAACATTCTTCCCAGTGGCTACAAGTGTACGGAGCATTCTTCCCAGTGGCCACAAGTGTACGGGACATTCTTCCCAGTGACCACAAGTGTACGGGACATTCTTCCCAGTGACCACAAGTGTAGGGAACATTCTTCCCAGTGACCACAAGTGTACGGAACATTCTTCCCAGTGACCACAAGTGTACGAAACATCCTTCCCAGTGGCCATCCCACTAATGTACAATGAATTGTAGATATAATAAGGATTAGCAAGGGTTCCCAGATCCTGGAACGCTGTTTCAAGGCTTCCTCCATGTAAAAATAGTTGAAAAAGGCTGATCTAGAGCAGCTTTTCTCAACCAGGGTGCCTTGAGGTTTCTTCAGGGGTGCCTTGGCAAAATGTCCAAACATTGCTCAAAACTTGTATATAAGTCAGCGGGTGTAACAAGCCTGCCATTTAGTTACACAAAGCCAGAGGTTTGCACCATTACGACCTTCTAGCCGCAGGCGTCCTGACAGCCTATGACCTCATCAATTGATAAGGAGGTTTTCAGCCGCCTGCACAGCATCCTAGTTTGACCCTCCCCCGCTCCTCGCCATCAGTGCTGGGGTCACATTAGCTCAGTGATGGAGAAAAACTGAGGAAGGGAAACATGGGAATACTAGTCAGTACCAGTGTGCAGAAGTGTATTTGCTTTTGGAAGAATAAATCACCTCTTGTGTTGGGTGTCCTACATGTGTGGATGTTGCTGCGTTTATATAAAACTATTAGAATCGTTTTTCACATTTTAGAACTGGGCGCCTCGGGACTGTACATAATGTTAAAGGGTGCCTTGACTGAAAAAAGGTTGAGAAACACTGGTCTAGAGGAAGGGAAGGAGGAGTGGGGTTACATTTGGATAATGCCAGAACACACACTATTAAAGACATCAAACCATGTCCTCCTGGAGCTGGCTTTGTATACAGGGGTACAGTCATGCTGGAACGGAAGAGTCTTCAAACCATTACCACAAGGCTGAAAGAATGTTCTATTGTCCAATATGTCCTTTATGTGTTGTGGCATTAACAGTGCCCTTCACTCATTCATTTGGAGGGATGCCCACACCTTTTTGCCCATAAAGTAGTTATAATGGTCAGGGGAACCATACATTGATCATACAGTATAGTTCAGTGGTGGGCAACCTTTTTTTTCAACTGAGCCAAATCTCGCCAAAACCACGATTGAAATTTATTTTGAGAGCCACATTTTTAAAACTGAAAATACATAGGATGGTACACTGTTTTTAGTTTCAATAAGTTTGTATAGTAATTCATCCCCCATATAGTAATTCATCCCCCATATAGTAATTCATCCCCCATAGTAATTCACCCCCCATATAGTAATTCACCCCCCATATAGTAATTCACCCCCCATATAGTAATTCACCCCCCCTATAGTAATTCATCCCCCCTATAGTAATTCATCCCCCCTATAGTAATTCACCCCCCATATAGTAATTCACCCCCCATATAGTAATTCATCCCCCATAGTAATTCATCCCCCCTATAGTAATTCATCCCCCCTATAGTAATTCATCCCCCATAGTAATTCATCCCCCATATAGTAATTCATCCCCCCTATAGTAATTCATCCCCCCTATAGTAATTCATCCCCCATATTACTTAAAACATATAAATAAGCGAGCGCTTTCCAAAACAACAGCAGCTGTACACCAAAGGCACCATATAAGACCTCCCAACAGACAGTATATAAAAAAGGTGCAGCGCTAATATACAAGTAGATGAAAATACGTATTACATATGCAAACTCATATAAAAGTTCAAAGTGACATAGTGCATACAGGTATAAGCCACTACGTTGTGTCTGGTAGAACGTGAGGAAAGGATTATTAAATCCAAGAGAAAGTTCAATGTGAGGATGTGAATAAATTCTCAAACACTCTGATGCTTTCCAGGCAACACCGACTGTGTGCACGGTGAAAAAATGGGGGTACAAATTGCGCACTCACCAAATGCGCAACCTTTATGCGCTTTTCTCTAACATATAAGATCTCCAATCCCTCATCCAGGGTCTAGTCAGATCTGGTCAGGTCCCCTTCTTTGTCCAACACCTTGCAATCAGCCTTCTCCTTTAATGATCACCACTCTCCAAGACACCTTCTTGTCATATTTTCCCTTGCGCAGTCGTGGTCCTGAGTCACGCCATTTATCCTCATCAATCTTTTGTTATTCTGAAGAAAGAGCAGTTTGTTTCTGTGTCCATGTGGAAAGTGGATCTAATGGGAGTGGTTTCATAATTATTATTATTATTATTATTATTATACAGTATTTATAAAGCGCCAATAGTTCGCTCAGCGCTGTACATTACAGAGGGGGACAGAACATGTGACAGAACAATACCAATACAATGCAAAACATGAGGGGATTGAGGGCCCTGCTCTTTCAAGCTTACAATCTAGGAGATTATAAAATTAATAATAATAATTAATAATTATGAAACCACTCCCATTAGATCCACTTTCCACATGGACACAGAAACAAACTGCTCTTTCTTCAGAATAACAAAAGATTGATGAGGATAAATGGCGTGACTCAGGACCACGACTGCGCAAGGGAAAATATGACAAGAAGGTGTCTTGGAGAGTGGTGATCATTAAAGGAGAAGGCTGATTGCAAGGTGTTGGACAAAGAAGGGGACCTGACCAGATCTGACCAGACCCTGGATGAGGGATTGGAGATCTTATATGTTAGAGAAAAGCGCATAAAGGTTGCGCATTTGGTGAGTGCGCAATTTGTACCCCCATTTTTTCACCGTGCACACAGTCGGTGTTGCCTGGAAAGCATCAGAGTGTTTGAGAATTTATTCACATCCTCACATTGAACTTTCTCTTGGATTTAATAATCCTTTCCTCACGTTCTACCAGACACAACGTAGTGGCTTATACCTGTATGCACTATGTCACTTTGAACTTTTATGAGTTTGCATATGTAATACGTATTTTCATCTACTTGTATATTAGCGCTGCACCTTTTTTATATACCATCCCCCATATTAATTCATCCCTCATATAGTAGTAGTAAGTAAGTGGCAAGTAGTAAGCCAAGTCCCCCCTGTGTCAATTCACTTACCTTTGCTCCGCGCGTTCTTCCCGCCGTGTTCCCGCGTCTTTCCGGTCTTCAGGGCGGACTGTGAGAGGAGCCTAGCTCCTCTCACGTTCGTCACGCTGCCCCGCCTACACACATCCTGACAGCCAATCACTGGCTATCAGGATGTGAGTGGCAGCGAGACTGGCCAATCATTGCATTTGAGCGCGCTGCCCTGGCTGGGTTTTTTTTTTTGGATCACGCTCTGCGGGCCGGATTAAAAGGTCCGCCGGGGCATAGTTTGCCCATTGCTGGGCTAGCTGCAGAGTCCTGACTTTTGGGGCGGCCGCCCAAGAGGAGGGAGGGGAGCGAGCGCCCGGCACACAGAAGAGCCGCATTAAAGTGTGTAAAGAGCCGCATGTGGCTCGCGAGCCGTGGCTTGCCGACCACTGGTATAGTGTATGTGTTGGGTAGCAGTACCATGACAGTTGTCACAAATTATTGATGATCTCATAGTAATCTCCATGTATGTCTGAATTCCCATTCGTATAAGTGGTGACATTGCATATATATCACTCATTTTCCTTCTCAGGCTGTGTTTTATGGCATGCTGTTCGCCTTCGCCTACCTGGCTTTACAGAAGCAGCAGGTCCTCCATGAAGGAAAGGGGGAGCCTCTCTTCTCCACCAGAGTGTCCAACGTCTTACTCTTTGTGTCTGTGGTCTCCTTTCTGGTAAGTGTTAATAAGCCATGTAGTGCCTATTAAGCCGGTGATAGATGGACTGAACCTCAGCCAGTTCAGCAGCGAGCAGCTGAGATTCGATTCATTTTTAGGCAGGCTGGTTGTACCAAGTCAACCCATCGATTGACATCAATACAACCAGCCTGTCAGATTTTTTTTACATGCAATCAGTGCTGGCGGTTGCGGCCATAGCCACTAGTCATGAGTCATTGTGTTCTGCCAGCCAAGAGGGCTCCCCACCGGCAGAACACAATGGAGGTGCAGGAGGGATTCCCCCATCAACACAGTCAGTGTTGATGGATGAAACGACCAATTTTCTTTCCTTCCATCCGTGGTGAAAGGAAAGAAAATGGCATAATATATGGGCTAAAGAAAAGATGAGGTGCAACGCTACAATTATCCACTAAATCACATAAACACGTTATGTTAGAACATTTCCATATCAAATGTAATGTAATCATATAAAATCTTAACAAAGTGCAAGATAAAAATGTCACTGACAGGTGACTGGTAGGTGTTGGCATTAACAACCAGATACAGTCCAAAGTGTGAGTGCGATTTAGATCCCAGATGATCCAGTGACTGGATCCGTGAGTGAGGTGATAATATGTGTAAAGATTGCGCACTCACCAGATACGCAATCACAATGCGCATTTAGAGTTGTAAACCTCAGGACATCAGAGGATCCTTAGGTAGGTCTGGTCTTATACCCCTCACCGCTTGGTAGTACTGCCACACTTAGAGATAGCCACTCAGAAATTCTGACCGAAACACACCGGTCAATATAGGCAACTCAAATGGGAGATGAAAATGTAGATCATGGAACCAGCAATCTTCATCCAGGTGGATATCAATCTTCCCCTTTAAAGATTTGAAATCAGTCCTAAAAGAAGACTCCCATCCAGCATTTGAATCAAGTTGCCAACCAGGAAAATGGCCACCGTCCCTCCAAAAAACATGATGACGTCACACGCCGAAGCTCCACCCAACACGTTTCGTCATCCAATTGACGTCATCAGGAGTATGGCTAAAGACACTCAAGCCCGTGTTTTAGGCGAGGGAAGAATCTTCAAACGAAGCGACACTCAACATAACATGGCGGGGCCATGTTATGTTGAAACCCGCAGGTTAGCTCCACTTTGCCCAAAGCACGGCAGGGACTGCACAAAGGCAGTGTGAAGCCGTCTTTTAGCAAACGTCGCATTTTAATTGTAAATCGGTGTTAGATATCAGTGTTCAATCAGCCAGTCTTTTTTTAAAGGGTAACTTCACTTTCTTTGGGATACAAAATGGCAAATAAAAAAAGAAAATATAGCATGTACAATTGTGACACAAGTCATATAAGTGAATGGAGGTGTTCTGTATACAGTGTACAGGACAACACCCCCCCCCCCCCCCAGAAATGTGATTTCCTGCTAGTGCAATTGGCTCACTGATTTTCCCAGAAGTCTGCACTAAGATGCAAGTCAGATTTTTGGCATCTCTTGTAACATAAATGTCATTTTTGGTGAGAAACACGCAAAGGGAAATCGCATCTAAAGGGATGCAGACCCTGCCACTTTCCTCATTGGAACACTGCAAATGCCAGCAGCTGATTGGTAATTATAAAGTCACTCCCATTCTTATTCACTCTGCACATGGACACAAACAAACAAACGGCTATTTCTTCAGAATAACAAAAGGTAGGAAAGTTTGTTAAAACTGCAATGTACCCAGAGGGTTTTTACTCAACAAAATTGTTACTCTTTAACAATATTGTGTTTTTGTTATTACTATCTCATTTAGTAAAGCCTGCTCCTACTGTAAAGAAGCCCTTCCTAAACAAATGAAAATCTTCGTATATATCAGTTGTCCCCTTATTTGTTTTACAGTTGTCTGTATAAAAATTAAGTTTTCCAAGGATTTGGGGTGGTTTGGGTTGGTTTATCTCACTTTTATTTTTTTTTGCTTTAGAGTAGGATAGGGTTACAATGTCTGATTTTGTTCTGTTTGTGTCTAGTTAGGGAGATATTACTTCACTTCCTGTCTCAGAGACACAGCAGGAAGTCAGAGGAAAGTGCAACTTCCCCATCCATCCATGTCTCCATGCTTTATTTTGTTGAGAAATCACTTTGAAAAACTCCTCCTAGCATTGCTGGCTGTGGCCATCTTGAGTAAGGGTAGATGATTCATGTAGCATTTACTTCCAGAAATCTATCTGCCCTTAGCTTAGGCATGTAGGTAGGAGGGTGTGCTTAGCTGAGAAAACCCCTCCTCCCCTCCTAAAGACTCCTGGGTTGTATGACATCATTTGCCTAGGCAAGAAACCAGGAAGTAACTGAAGAATTAAAAAAATAACCAAGTGTAAAACAAGCGAATATATACTTTCCTATCTATTTACAAATGCTAGCAGCATGAGGATTTAAAATAATCTGTTTTAAAATGGAACTTCACTCTTTCAAAGTCTTTATATTCTATTGAACCAATTCTTCCTAGAGCTAGCTTCAGATTTACCATTGTGGTTTTCTGAGCACTTCTCCCATCTAGTGGTGAGATGGGGTATTGCATCTACGTGTGTGTGTGTGACCCAGAGTTACAAATCAAAGCTGCATTTCAGTTTGGAGTACAAAGTATCCCAATGCACTGTATGTAACTTGGTTCATGTGACTTATTTTAGTAGTTTGGTATTGTGATTAGAAATTGCCTGTATTTTTCTCATAATCTGATCTGGGTGTTCTCTGTTCCTTTAGACATACTCAATCTGGGCCAGCAGTTGCAAAAACAAGTCAGATTGTAATGCGATGCACCCCTCCGTCTCTGTTGTACAGGTACTACTTCATTATGTGATGTATTAAAAAATTGCTTTAAACGATCCCAAGCAGTTCCAATCCCAGGGAAAGAAGAGGACAGGGAAAGCATTAGGGAAAAACCTTTAGCCCTTAGAACCACTTTAAGTTGCCAAACAACAACCAAAGCAACAAATTTTCAGTATATATTGAAAAATATCTGCACCACCATGTAATCTAAAAATGTAAAAAAGTCTAAACACTTGCGCACATGTCCCTTAATGCAAACAGTCTGTGCAAGTCCCGGTGTATACTCACCAACGGCCACTGATTTTTATGGCCAGCTGTACACAGCACCTATGGCTTCCTGGGTGGGGATACCCACATGGAAGAAAACTATATTTGAAATATATTTTAAAAATATTCTTCCCAAATATATTGACCTATATTTGAAATGCTACAATTTTGGCCGTATTCAATATATTTCAAAATGTATTTAAAAAATATATATATAATATATAATACTGTATATTGAAATGCATTTTTATTACAAAATATTTTTTAAAATACATTTCAAATATACTGTATGTCTTTAAAATACAAATCTACATTTTTGGAATGCATTTACAAATATATGTTAAAATAAATTTTTTATATGTTTAAAAAAAATATGAAGAATATATTTAAAAAAAATATATGTTGAAAAATATTTTCACACATTTTTTTATATCTAAAAAGTGTGTGTGTGTGTGTGTGTAAATGGTTGGCACTTTCACCTGGCAGTACTAGGGTCGTTGGTTCGAATACCAGGCACGGCACCACCTACCTGGAGTTTGCATGTTCTCCCTGTGCCTGCGTGGGTTTCCTCCAGGTACTCCGGTTTCCTCCCACACTCCAAAGACATGCTGGTAGCCTCACTTGGACCTCCACATCTGCAACCCAAGGAGTAAAGTAACCTAATATGAAAATCACAACAGACTTTCAACACGTACCTCTATGGTCCCTGAAAATTTCACCTCCTAGATGTTTTTTTTTTTTTTTTTTTTTTTTTTTTTTTAGAATTTCCATACAGCCAATTACAGTAAAAACAGTGAAGGAAGAATATTCCTTGCACCGGCTTCTGGGTGGATGGTTTTGTTTATTTCTTCATTTCATACTGCCTTTTTTTTTTTTCTTTTGTCCACCTCTACCAATCTGATCTTTTTATAAAGAAAACTAAGAGAAATATCAAATGTGGCCCAAGTTATTTTTAAGGGTACTACAGTGAGCACAAATGTGGAAACATTGCTTTGTTAAAAGGACTGTAAGAGCAGCGATCTCTAGCAGTCCCCATTGATGGGCAGCACAGTGGCTAAATGGTTAGCACTTTTGTCTGGCAGTACTAGGGTTGTTGGTTCAAATCCCAGCCACGGCACCACCTGCCTGGAGTTTGCATGTTCTCCCTGTGCCTGCATGGGTTTCCTCTGGGTACTCTGGTTTCCTCCCACACTACAAAGACATGCTGGTAGGTTTGTGGATCCTCTCTAAATTGGCTCTAGTATGTGTATGTATGAATGTGAGTTAGGGACCTTAGATTGTACGCCCCTTGAGGGTTAGGGACTGATGTGAATGTACAATATATATGTAAAGCACTACCTAAATTGATGGCGCTATATAAGTACCTGAAAGAAAGAGAAACAGAAAAAAAATATAAATAAATAAATATATATATATATTGACTATGGCCAAAATTGTAGTCAAAATTGTGTATACTCCTTATGGGTATACACCAACGTTTTCCGATGTACGCAGCCACCTATGATCAGGATGCCTAACAGTTGCTTTAGAATGACATATTTCAGCCAGATACACTGCCAGCATGAAGCAAGGATATGATCTTGTTAGACTGCCTCCATCTCTCAGGGAGGATATCCTCCCAGAACAAATATCCTGAGCAGTGTCAGGACAAGGCCATCTAGCGCAAAGGTCAAAGATGCCAAACTGCACCCCCCCCAAAGATGTATGCGGCATCATATGTCAGCAAAAATCTTGTCTTGCAGTTTCTTCAATATCGTATACAGGCCAGAAGGTGGATCAAGCCTGCCTTTTAGTTACACAAAGCCATAGGTATTCATTGTGCGCCATTACAGCCTTCTAGCTGCCAGCCTCCTAACAACCAATGATGCCATCAGTTGATGTTGGATGTTGGTCGCATGCACAGCATCCTTTTTTGACACTTCCCTCCCCCCCCCCCCCCCCCCCGTCAGTAATGGTGTCAGATTAGTTGAGTGATAGAAAAACACAGACAGCAGAGAAGCATTGGAATACTATTCAGTACCAGTGTGCAAAGATGGATTTGCATTAGAATAATAAACCCCCTCTAACGTTGGGGGTCCTACATGTGTGGGTGTTGCTGCGTTAGGTAAAGCTATTAGAATAGTTTTTTACATTTTAGAATGGGGCGCCTCCAGATTGCTCATAACTTTAAAGGGTGCCTTGATTGAAAAAAAGGTTGAGAAACACTGCCCTAGACATAAATCCTCTTTGCAAACCAAAATTCCCCCCTCTGCCACTACAAATCACCCCCCCTCTAAGTTCAAATCCTCTCTCTCCCTAAATCTCTCCTACTAGCACATATTAACCCCCCCGGAAAAAGCACCTAGCATACATCCTCACCCCTCAAATCCACCCCCCCCCCCCCCAATGTCCCTTTCTAACACAAATACTCCCCCCAGTTATCTCTACTAGCACAAATTATCCCCCTTCCAAATTTCCCCTCCTAGAACACATACCTCCCAATCATCCCTATTAGCACAATCCCCCCACCCCAAATCTCCCCCTTTAACAATTCCAAAATTCTCCTGCTAGCACAAATCCCCCCTTCTGGCACAACCCCTTCAAATCCCCCTTCCTTGTACAAACCATCTTCCTTCCATCCCCTAGCACACCCCCCACCATCAAATCACCCCTTCTAGGACAAAGTGTACACCCCCCAATCCCCTTCTTCTAGTGATGCCACTGTCACTGCTCATGTCAGCTAGTAATGGCAGAAATTCTCTGGACTGTGCCTCTCCCACCTCACATACTACAGGCACTTGGGGCAGCCGCCCCTCCTGCCCCCCCCCCCCCCTTGTCCCAGGCCCTGATCCTGAGCCCTGCACTGAGATCAAGGCCCACCAGTGCCACATGCCCTAAACTATGAGGAACCTAAGATTTGCTTTACAATGTGCTAGATAACAAGTAAATATTTCTGTCTTGTATTTTTCCTGCAGATTTTAGCCTTTGTCCTGATTAGGAACATTCCTGGATATGCTCGCTCTGTGTACAGCTCCTTCTTTGCCTGGTTTGGTAAAATTTCTTTAGAGGTAAGTACTGGTTTGGGCCCGGTAAAGGCACTGGCAGACATCACACAATGGTCTTTTCTGATCATATTGCTGAACACAACACCTCATGTTTTTTTTTTTTTTTTTTTTTTAACTTATGATTTTGTTACTATCCACATAGGGGACCAATAATCCACTGTGATAGCATGAGTGACAGGTCCTGTTTGTAGGGGGGGAGGGGGTGGGGAGAGGAGCAGTGAAGGCTCCCTCACTGGCTGTCACTATATGTCGGTACCGATTTTTAAATGCAATTGCCAGCTTTTTTTTTTTTTCTTTTCTTCACTATAGCTCACCGAATTAGCTGTCACTTTCCCTGTGCTAAAGAAAACTTTGTTTCTTTTAACTCGGGGAAATAAACTAAAAGGAAACTTATTTTATTTCTTTTATCTCAGGAAAAAAACTAAAAGGTAACTTTGTTTCTTTTAGCTTGGGGGAAAGTGACAGCTGATTCTGTGAGCTATGGTGAAGAAAAAAAAAAAGATGGTAATTACATTTAAAGACCGGCACTGATGTATAGTGACAGCCAGTCACAGTATACACTTCTCCTCTCCTGCCTTTCTCAGCCCCCCCCTCCCACAGTCCCCTGTATCGGCACTTGTATCGACTACATTTTTCCCATCAGCATAATGCCGATAGGGCTATTTTCGGCTGATATGTTTCGGTGGCCAAAATCTCGGTGCATCCCTATCTTCCAGGTTTTGTTGTCAAAGCTTAATTGAACAAGCTGAAGTTAGAAGCTGAATGGCTCCCATGCACAGCTACAGATTCTGAGTGTTCCAGTTTTACCCTAGGTTCACACCTAAGCATTTTCCGCAGCATTTTACAGAAACGCAGTACAGTCCATTTAACATGATTTCCTATGGGACACGTTCACATTTCCGTGTTTTCAACCGGTGCATTTTTTGGTAGGGTCAGGGACTTTTTTTAACGCACAAAGTTGTATTTTTGGTTCTATAGACTTCAATGGAAATGCTGCACAAAAGTATGTAGTGTGTTTTTGCATTTTAAATCTGCCTAGCAACAAGAAAAAAAAAAAAAAACCCCCTTCCCCATAGATAACAGTTGTTTTTTATCTGCCCTGTTCACACTATACAGGTGTGTGGCATAAAAACCTTCTCCAGACTAACGCAAAGTTTATTTTCCACATTGCTGAAAGACCGATCATTTAGCAAAGTGTTCTTCCTTGCAGCTCTTCATCTGTCAATACCACATTTGGCTGGCAGCGGACACCAAGGGCATACTGGTCCTCATCCCAGGGAACCCGGTGCTCAACATCATCATCAGCACGTTCATCTTCGTGTGCGCTGCCCACGAGATCTCTCACATAACCAACGACCTGGCCCAGATCTGCGTACCGAAGGACAGCTCGGCCCTATTCAAGAGGTTACTGTGCATCTCTGCCTTCTTTTTCATACTCCTGTTTTTATCATCAGTACAACATTAACAAGACTTCACAGACCGTCTCCCCGCATCCCCGGAGCCGGCGGGCCCAGCAGGCACTTTTTACGGCTTGTTTTGTAAATAAAGTATTGGAAGCGGTCCAAACCGAGGCAGAATCTGCCCCAGCCGCATCCATGAACAGCACTGTACAGGACAATCGTTCCTTTTTCTAAACACAACTTCCGTTCACACGTCTAAGTAAAGCCGCACATGGAGGTCCTGGGGGAGGAAAGAAAAATAAAAAGATACCGCCGTCTTTTTTGTCACGTTAAGCAGAGGTCGATCTTGCAAAGCTCCACTGACCACTCAAGCTGTGAACAGTTGATCGTTATGTGAGATCGTTGAACTGGTACAAGTACACCAATGTGTTAACGAAGAAAAAAAAAACAAATAGGAGAGAAAGGACCTTTAAGGAAGTATGTGGTGTGCATTAAGTGCAATCCTTTGTGGGAAGAAGGTTTTTAATATGTGTAATGAAAAATAATTGAAGTTTATAATTTATTTCAAAGAAATGTCCATAGTCGTATTTATTGTTTTGTTATGATGCCCTGTCCGTTTAAAGGAGAGCTCCACTAGGCATGGATTGGTGAGGCGGGGGATGGGGGGCAGGAGATTTTACTTCTCAGAACTGTGCACTCCTATGGCCTGCACTGTGTGTATTCCAATCTCCTCCACTATAATTACAATTACAGGACTAAAATGGTCCCCAAGACCTTGAAATATGTTACTTAAAGTGGAAAGCCCAAGTCAAACTCTTCTTAGAATTGAACTCTCCCCCCCCCTCCTACCTATCCCACCTAACCTGTATTAAATGAAAAATAAAAAAGATAAGTATACTTACCGATTAATCTGCTGGATCACGTTGGTTCAGTCACATGATCCTGCAGCTGCGGGTTAGGGAGTGCTCAAGTCATGTGATCCTGCAGCTCCAGCTTAGAGAGTGCTCGAGTCATGTGCTCTTGCAGCTCTGACTAAGGGAGTGTTCAAGTCACGTGATCTTGCAGCTCCGGCTTAAGGAGCGCTCGAGTCACGTGATCCTGCAGCTCCGGCTCAGGGAGTGCTCAAGTCACGTGATCCTGCAGCTCCAGCTTAGAGAGCGCTCGAGTCATGGGATCCTGCAGCTTTGGCTTAGGGAGCACTCGAGTCACATGATCCTGCAGCTCCAGCTTAGGGAGCGCTGCAGTCACGTGATCCTGCAGCACCTGCTTAGGGAGTGCTGCAGTCACGTGATCCTGCAGTACCGGCTTAGGGAGCGCTGCAGTCACGTGATCCTGCAGCACCGGCTTAGGGAGCGCTGCCGTCACGTGATCCTGCAGCACCGGCTTAGGGAGCGCTGCCGTCACGTGATCCTGCAGCACCGGCTTAGGGAGCGCTGCCGTCACGTGATCCTGCAGCACCGGCTTAGGGAGCGCTGCAGTCACGTGATCCTGCAGCACCGGTTTAGAGAGCGCTGCAATCACGTGATCCTGCAGCACCAGTTTAGAGAGTGCTGCAATCACGTGATCATGCAGCTGTGGCTTAGGGAGTGCTTAACGGCTGGGAATTCTGGGAGCTGTGATGTTACCAATAGGCTCCCATGGCTCAGCTGTTTTTGAAGCTGCAAGATCACATGACCAGATCAGATTAAAAATGGGTAAGTACATGTATCTTTTTTTTTTTTCATACAGGTTAGGTAGATTGTATATGTGTACAAAATGTACACAATCTGGCTTCCAATATGCAGCTCAGCCCAGTTTGATTTTTATTTGAGTGTTTCCACAGTCTACAACCCCAGTGAGGAGATCTCTTACCATGCCCGCAACAGGGCAGGGGTCTTCTAAATTTCTTCATATATACATAGACTGTCCACTAGGGGGCCTGTCACACCAGCATAATGGGCTGTTACTAGGATTCAGTTTTAAAGAGCCAGTAGTCTAATTGGGAAAGAAATCAATAGGTTACATTTACAGATATACCGTATGTGACCAGAATTGCTGATGTAAAGAAATTAATCTGTGAATGTGTGTGAGACTTTTTTACATACCGCTAATTCCTGTCCTGCATCTCTTGGAACGACAATGTGGACACCCTGGTGAGCCGCCTTTTACAAATTTGTTAAAGCAATGCCAAATATTTCTTGTTTTTGTACAGCTGAACCTTTTACTGATGTATTTGTGAATGGGATTAGAGATCTTTGACATTTGTGTAAATTGTGTTTTTAGGGTCACTGGACCTTTTAAAGGATACGTTCACCTTTTTGTAAAAAAATTAATAAATGCACGTGCATCTGTAGAAAAAATATGTGCTTTTTTATCTTTTTAAACTGCAGGCTGTAAAGCAATTGCATCAATGATCAGTGGTTCGTGGGTGCAATGTCATGCTCCTGCAGACACTCAGTATAGCTGTCTAGTATAGCCAAAGGTCAGACAGTTACTGAATGGCAGGAAGAATCAATGAACTACGAGAGTGCTCGGCACCGCCCTCCCTGTTCATTGAGCTACAAGACCTCTCCCATGGTGGCAGACAGGTCTGTGAATGAATGAACCACAAGTACTATGTAAATGATTGATGCAGCTGTGTGAGCGGAGCCCTGCACAACTGCGCTGTTTGTAAAATCGTGACAGCGGGGGAAGGGGGGGGGGATCCCTCAGCTGCTTTTACAACGGGGTTCGGGTACTGGAGCACAATAACATGTTACATCCTATATACAGTGTAACGAAAGGTGAACCTATCCTTTAAAGTGAACCCATGCTTTACGCATGCAGGGAAAAGTAACAGGTTCTCTTAAAGTGTATGTCAGGGGAAAAAAAAGCATTCAGTGAATCTCTGCATTACATGCACATTCCACCACGATTCGTCTCTCTACAAAGTACAGAAAAATGATCTGCCAGAAATCCAGTGAGCTCCCAACTTCCTGTATTGAGCTGACAACGTTGCCTCCACCGAATTAAAACTCCCAGCAATGTTGTCAGCTCTGTCTGAGTTTTCCTGTGCTGGACTACAGAGCATCCCCCCCCCCCCTTTTCCCTATCTTCATAAAATGAGGTGCTCTGTAGTCCTATAGGGAACACAGGCAAGCTTGACAATACTGCTTGGAGTTTTAGTCCAGCAGAGGCAGTGTTGTCAGCTTACCACAGGATGTCAGGAACTCACTAGGTTCCTGGGGAAATGTGCATATATTGCAGGGATGTACTGGAAATGTTTTTTGTTTTTGCCCAGGCGTACACTTTTAACTGCCAACCCGACCAGCTGCACATAACTCGCCTTCCGTTCCCTAACCCTGATGCTCCCTTCTGCCACCAGATAACTTGAACCCGGTACTTCTGGGTATAGGGAAGCTTGTGACTTACCCCCCTTGATAGCACTGGTACTTGGCGATTGGCCCAGTGCTGTCGTATGGGAGTTGGGGTAAGGCTCTTTGCTCTCACGTGGGGATCAGGTGAGTCTTCAAACCTGGTGATTTATCCAATGCTGTCATGTGGATGGGGATAGCATTTTCATCCCTTGTGATTGGGCCAGTTCTTTCATACGGGAATTAGGAGAGAGTCCTCTGCCTCTCAGGATTGACCCAGCTGCCATATGTAGGTTGGGGAAGAGTCTTCAGGCTTCATGAGTGGCCCAGTGTAGTCTTGTGGGGATTGAGCCAGAGTCTTCCACCCTCCTGATTGGCCCAGGTGAGATAGTCTTCAGTCCTCTGGATTGGCCCAGTGCTGCCATGTGAGGGTTGGTGGAGTTTCTTCAGGCTTCATGATTGGCCTTTGGTGTCATATGTAGCTTGAGAAAGGGTCTTCAGCCTCCTGATTGTCCAGTGCTGTCAAATAGGGGTTGGGGAAGAGAGCTTTAAGCCCTCATAATTGACCCAGTACAGTCATATCAGGGCTGGTAGAGAGTTTTCAGCCTTTGTGATTGTCTAAGTGCTGTCATATGGGGGTTTTGAGAGTCTTCAGCCTTCGTCATTGACCCAGTGATGCCATATTGAGGTTGGCGGAAGACTTCAGTTCTCATAATTGGCTGTCATACGGGGGGCTGGGAGAGAGTCGTCAGCCTTTGTGATAGTCCCAGTGCTGTCATATGGGGGTTGGGAGAGAGTCTACAGCCTTCTGAATGGCCCATTGCTCTCATATGGGGGTTAGGAGAGAATCTTCAGCCCTTGTAATTGACCCATTGCTGTAATTTTGAAACTGGTAGAGAGTCTTCAGCCTTTGTGATTGGCCCAGTGCTGCCATATGGTGATTGGGGGGAAATCTTCACACCTTATAATTGGCCCAGTGCTGCCATATGGTGGTTGGGGGAAGTCTTCACACCTTCTAATTGGCCCAGTGCTGCCATATGGTGGTTGAGGGAAGTCTTCACACCTTATAATTGGCCCAGTGCTGCCATATGGT